>NC_082723.1:31133425-31448842 GCF_030144855.1 Hypanus sabinus | reverse complement strand
TCCATCTGCCCAGAACCTCGGTCACACCAGGAGGGAGCTCCTGCAGTCGCCTGCTACCAGCAGTCACACCATTATAAGGTCAGTTCTTTTGATTCTGTGTAGATGCCGCTACAGGTGCCTATGTAGCAGAGTCTATCGACTCCCTTTCCGACAGAGCTCAGACTCTGGGAAGGGACTGTTGACGTTGCATGGACCAGAACAGAACACAATACTGCACGATACAGGCCCCTCAGCCTACAACATTGTGCCGACCTGTTAACCTACTCCAAGGTCAATCAAACCTTCCCTCCTACACCTTCCTCCATTTTTCTACCATCTGTGAGCCTAAGATTTTCTGAAATGACCCTGTTTTGTCTGCCTCTACCACTACCCTTGCCAGCACATTCCACACACTACTCTCGGTGTAAAAAACTTCCCTCTGACATCCCTCCTATATTTTCCTCTAACTATCTTAAAATCATGTCCCCTTATACTAGCCATTTCCATCCTGGGAAAAAGTTTCCGACTGTCCACTCTATCCATGGCTCTTATCATCTTTTACACCTTATCAAGTCAACTCTCATCTTCCAGTACTCTGAAGAGAAAACCCCGAGCTTGCTCAACCTTTCCTCGTAAGACAAGCTCTCTAATCCAGGCAGCATCCTGGTGAGTCTCCCCTGCACCCTCTCTAATCCAGGCAGCATCCTGGTGAATCTCCGCTGCACCCTCTCTAATCCAGGCAGCATCCTGGTGAGTCTCCCTGCACCCTCTCTAATCCAGGCAGCATCCTGGTGAATCTCCCCTGCACCCTCTCTAATCCAGGCAGCATCCTGGTGAGTCTCCCCTGCACCCTCTCTAATTCACGCAGCATCCTGGTGAATCTCCCCTGCACCCTCTCTAATCCAGGCAGCATCCTGGTGAATCTCCGCTGCACCCTCTCTAATCCAGGCAGCACCCTGGTGAATCTCCCTGCACCCTCTCTAATCCAGGCAGCATCCTGGTGAATCTCCCCTGCACCCTCTCTAATCCAGGCAGCATCCTGGTGAGTCTCCCCTGCACCCTCTCTAACTCATGCAGCATCCTGGTGAATCTCCCCTGCACCCTCTCTAATCCAGGCAGCATCCTGGTGAATCTCCGCTGCACCCTCTCTAATCCAGGCAGCACCCTGGTGAATCTCCCCTGCACCCTCTCTAATCCAGGCAGCATTCTGGTGAATTTCCCCTGCACCCTCTCTAATCCAGGTAGCACCCTGGTGCATCTCCCCTGCACCCTCTCTAATCCAGGCAGCACCCTGGTGAATCTCCCCTGCACCCTCTCTAATCCAGGCAGCATTCTGGTGAATCTCCCCTGCACCCTCTCTAATCCAGGTAGCACCCTGGTGCATCTCCCCTGCACCCTCTCTAATCCAGGCAGCATCCTGCTGCATCTTCCCTGCACCCTCTCTAATCCAGGCAGCATCCTGGTGAATCTCCCCTGCACCCTCTCTAATCCAGGCAGCACCCTGGTGCATCTTCCCTGCACCCTCTCTAATCCAGGCAGCATCCTGGTGAATCTCCCCTGCACCCTCTCTAATCCAGGCAGCATCCTGGTGAATCTCCCCTGCACCCTCTCTAATCCAGGCAGCACCCTGGTGAATCTCCCCTGCACCCTCTCTAATCCAGGCAGCATCCTGATGAATCTCCCCTGCACCCTCTCTAATCCAGGCAGCATCCTGGTGAATCTCCCCTGCACCCTCTCTAATCCAGGCAGCACCCTGGTGCATCTCCCCTGCACCCTCTCTAATCCAGGCAGCATCCTGGTGAATCTCCTCTGCACCCTCTCTAATCCAGGCAGCACCCTGGTGAATCTCCCCTGCACCCTCTCTAATCCAGGCAGCACCCTGGTGAATCTCCCCTGCACCCTCTCTAATCCAGGCAGCATCCTGGTGAATCTCCCCTGCACCCTCTCTAATCCAGGCAGCATCCTGGTGAATCTCCCCTGCACCCTCTCTAATCCAGGCAGCATCCTGGTGAATCTCCCTGCACCCTCTCTAATCCAAGCAGCATCCTGGTGAGTCTCCCCTGCACCCTCTCTAATCCAGGCAGCATCCTGGTGAATCTCCCCTGCACCCTCTCTAATCCAAGCAGCATCCTGATGAGAGTTCCCTGCACCCTCTCTAATCCAGGCAGCACCCTGGTGAATCTCCCCTGCACCCTCTCTAATCCAGGCAGCATCCTGGTGAATCTCCCTGCACCCTCTCTAATCCAGGCAGCATCCTGGTGAATCTCCCCTGCACCCTCTTTAATCCAGGCAGCACCCTGGTGAATCTCCCCTGCACCCTCTCTAATCCAGGCAGCATCCTGGTGAATCTCCCCTGCACCCTCTCTAATCCAGGCAGCATCCTGGTGAATCTCCCCTGCACCCTCTCTAATCCAGGCAGCATCCTGGTGAATCTCCCTGCACCCTCTCTAATCCAAGCAGCATCCTGGTGAATCTCCCCTGCACCCTCTCTAATCCAGGCAGCACCCTGGTGAATCTCCCCTGCACCCTCTCTAATCCAGGCAACATCCTGGTGAATCTCCCTGCACCCTCTCTAATCCAGGCAGCACCCTGGTGAATCTCCCCTGCACCCTCTCTAATCCAGGCAGCACCCTGGTGAATCTCCCCTGCACCCTCTCTAATCCAGGCAGCACCCTGGTGAATCTCCCCTGCACCCTCTCTAATCCAGGCAGCATCCTGGTGAATCTCCCCTGCACCCTCTCTAATCCAGGCAGCATCCTGGTGAATCTCCCCTGCACCCTCTCAAATCCAGGCAGCATCCTGGTGAATTTCCCCTGCACCCTCTCTAATCCAGGCAGCATCCTGATGAATCTCCCCTGCACCCTCTCTAATCCAAGCAGCATCCTGGTGAATCTCCCCTGCACCCTCTCTAATCCAGGCAGCACCCTGGTGAATCTCCCCTGCACCCTCTCTAATCCAGGCAGCATCCTGGTGAATCTCCCCTGCACCCTCTCTAATCCAGGCAGCATCCTGGTGAATCTCCCTGCACCCTCTCTAATCCAAGCAGCATCCTGGTGAATCTCCCCTGCACCCTCTCTAATCCAGGCAGCACCCTGGTGAATCTCCCCTGCACCCTCTCTAATCCAGGCAGCATCCTGGTGAATCTCCCTGCACCCTCTCTAATCCAGGCAGCATCCTGGTGAATCTCCCCTGCACCCTCTCTAATCCAGGCAGCACCCTGGTGAATCTCCCCTGCACCCTCTCTAATCCAGGCAGCACCCTGGTGAATCTCCCCTGCACCCTCTCTAATCCAGGCAGCATCCTGGTGAATCTCCCCTGCACCCTCTCAAATCCAGGCAGCATCCTGGTGAATTTCCCCTGCACCCTCTCTAATCCAGGCAGCATCCTGATGAATCTCCCCTGCACCCTCTCTAATCCAAGCAGCATCCTGGTGATTGTTCCCTGCACCCTCTCTAATCCAGGCAGCATCCTGGTGAATCTCCCCTGCACCCTCTCTAATCCAGGCAGCATCCTGGTGAATTTCCTCTGCACCCTCTCTAATCCAAGCAGCATCCTGGTGAGTGTTCCCTGCACCCTCTCTAATCCAGGCAGCATCCTGGTGAATCTCCCTGCACCCTCTCTAATCCAGGCAGCATCCTGGTGAATCTCCCTGCACTCTCTCTGAAGCATCCACATCCTTCCCAGAATGAGGCACCAGAAGTGAACACAATGCTCCAAGTGTAATGAGGGGACCAGAACTGAACTCCAACCCAAAACAATAGGGTCGACCCTGAATGCTGCATTCTAGCTCCCTAAGTACATGCAAGCCAGGGCAGTACGATACAGAGGGCAAGCTGTTGCCCACACAGCAGACTCCCCCTCTTCATGCAGCTGGCGAATCCAAAGGAGCGACAGAAACCCATACAGTTTGACACCAGCAGCATCGCAGGAGTTGCCAGTCAGCGTTGAACTTAACTGTGACTACTTTAGGGACTCTAGGTCCAGATCTTTCCCTTGGGATTTACTCCCAAAGCCTTCCCCACGAGTGGGTATAATTGTACAGCTGCGGAGTTTTCCCTCTCCTGGATGAGCGGCCAGCCACAGCTGACAAGCCCCATCCGCCAGAAGCGACTGAATTTAAGGCGCCAGTAACCCAGCTTGCCCCTTCTCCTCTCAATAGAAACTGTTCCACCAGGTTTAGTAGCTAAGCCACACGTGAAGGCCAGGAGCTGGACTTGATTGTCGGAGGCTATTTGAGACCCTTGCCAGTGGGAGCAGTTAATAGGTGGGAGCTCATCGCCCCTACGCCCATCGCCCCACCCCCCCAGCTATGAAAACCGCATAGAGAATGGGACTAGATTAATTTGGCATATGGGTCAGCACAGACTTGTTGGCCAAAAGGCCTACTTCCATTCTGTATGACCAGTCATCCTGTGAGAGAGAACATTTTCTAAAAAAAAGGTGCTGAGAGTGGAAGAGAAAAGATGAGGTTTTTGAGGATGTTGCCAGGACCCGAGAGAGTAATTTCAATGGGCTGAATGGCCTAATTCTGCTCCTTGGGAGGAGCAACCAGGGTAGGACTTACACAGTGAATGGTAGAGCACTGAGGAGTGCGGTAGGACAACGGGATCTGGGAATAACTAACAGGCCAATGAGATTGAAGGAGCGCAGAGAAAATTTACAAGGGCGTTGCCAGTACTTTGAGGGCCTGAGTTATAGGGAAAGGTTGAATAGGTTAGGACTTTATTCCTTGGAGAGTCAGCGAATGAGGGGAGATTTGACAGAGGTTTAGGAGGTATATGAGGGATATAGATAGGGTAAATGCAAGCAGGCTTTTGCCACTGAGGTTGGGTGAGATTAGAGGTCATGGGTTAAGGATGAAAGGTGAAATATTCAAGGGGAACCTGAGGGTGGTGAGAGTGTGGATCGAGCTGCCAGAGCAAGTGGTGGGAGTGAGTTCAATTGCAACACTTGTGAGAAGTTTAGATGGATACATCGACAGGAGGGGTATGGAGGGCTATGGGTAAAGGTGGATGAGACCAGGCAGAATAATGGCCCGACATGGACTAGATGGGATGAATGGCCTATTTCTGTGCTGTAATGTTCTATGACTCTGTTTTGACCTGTTCCCACAACAGCAGGAGCCGAGGAGAGACAATACCCACTAAGCCCTGCCAGCTCTTCCACAGCGCCTGAGGGAATGAATTTTGGCAGAGACCTGATTTCAGTCAAAAAAAACAAACCGTCTTTCCCTGTCAGGCTGGGAAGTGGTTTGTGCACCAGCTAGTACTGAACTAAAGAGGCCTGCGCATCCGGGAAAAGGAGATTTTCCCAAGATTACATTGCTTCAGGATCGCAGTCAACTAAATACTTATTCAGTGAAGTCATTGCTTTTGACTGAGAAAAACAACAGTTTCTGCACACTGTCCCAGCAGAGGTACAAGATTGCTTCAGCTGAGTCGGAATACCAGACTGTTACCTCCACCATAAGCTTTTTAATCTTACCTTTTTGGGCTAGACAGAACCCGAGTTTAATGCAGGACACAGAGCCGACAGCAGTGTGGCACACCCCATGCACTGAACATTTTGTTCGCGATCAGAATCAGGTTTATCGTCACTGGCATTCTTCACCATGTAACTGTCCGAGTATCTGTAAGAGCTGTTTATGTACCTTCCTCTGGCAACTCTGACCGTAGTCTGCCCATCTCTGAGTGAAGAAATTGCCCCACAGGTCCCTATTAAGGAAAGTGTATTGTCATGCACTTTGGCAGAAGAAATAAATGCGCAGGCTATTATTTAGATAGGAGAGAATTCAAAATGCAGAGATACAAAGGGAGTTGGGAGTACTGGTGCAGGACACCCTAAAGGTTAACCTCAGTTGTGAAAAAGGTGAATGCAATATTAGCATTCATTTCTAGAGGTATAGAATAATAGAGCAGGGATGTGATGTTGAGGCTCTATAAGGCACTCGTGAGACCGCACTTGGAGTATTGTGTGCAGTTTTGGGCTCCTTATTTTAGAAAGGATATAGTGACATTGGAGAGGGTTCAGAGAAGGTTCACGAGAATGATTCCAGGAATGAAAGGGTTATCGTATGAGAAATGTCTGGCAGCTCTTGGGCTGTGTTCCCTGGAGTTCAGGAGAATGAGGGGGGATCTCATAGAAACATTTTGAATGTTAAATGGCCCGAACAGATTAGATATGGCAAAGTTATTTCCCATGGTAGGGGATTCTAGGACAAGAGGGCACGACTTCAGGATTGAAGGACGTCCATTTAGCACCGAGGTGTGGAGAAATTACTTCAGTCAGAGGGTGGTAAATCTGTGGAATTTGTTGCCACAAGCAGCTGGGGAGGCCAAGATAGATAGGCTCTTGATTAGCAAGGGCATCAAAGGGTATGGGGAGAAGGCAGGGGAGCAGGGATGACCAGAAGAATTGGGATCAGCCCATGATTGAATGGCAGAGCAGATCTGATGGGCCAAATGGCCTGCTTCTGCTCCTATATCTTAAGGTCTTATATCTCCTCCTCACACCTTAAGCTTGTCTCCTCCAGATCTTGATTTCCCAACCCTGCAAAAATAATAGTGCATATTCACCCTATCTAACCCCTCATGATTTTATACACATCTATAAGATCACCTCCCCGTGTCCTGTGCTAATTAAGGCCTAGACTGCTCAGCCTGGAGGTGTAGCAACAGAATTAGTCCTCTGAGGCCTGGCTGCAATCTCCTCTGTACCCTTTCCAGCTTAATGGCATCTTTCAAGGAGCAGCATGACCAAAGCAGAGCATACAGTGCCTATAAAAAGTTGGAAGTTTTCATATTTTATTGTTTTACAACATTGAATCACAGTGGTTTTAATTTGGCTTTTTTGACACTGATCAAGAGAAGAAGTCTCGCGCCAAAATGAAAACAGATCTCCACAAAGTGATCTAAATTAGTTACAGATATAAAACACAAAATTATTGATTGCATAAGTATTCACATCTCCCTTTAATATGACACACCAAATCATCACTGGTGCAGCCAATTGGTTTCAGAAGTCACATAATTAGTTGAATAGAGATCTGTTTTTGGAGACCTGTGTGCAGTCAAGGTGTTTCGATTGATTGTAGTAAAAATACACCTGTATCTGGAAGTTACTGCACCCTCTCTAATCCAGGCAGCATCCTGGTGAATCTCCTCTGCACCCTCTCTAATCCAGGCAGCATCCTGGTGAATCTCCTCTCTCCCCTCTCAAATCCAGGCAGCATCCAGGTGAATCTCCTCTGCACCCTCTCTAATCCAGGTGGCATCCTGGTGAATCTCCTCTGCACTCTCTCTAATCCAGGCAGCATCTCGGTGAAGCTCCTCTGCACCCTCTCTAATCCAGGCAGCATCCTGGTGAATCTCCTCTGCACCCTCTCTAATCCAGGCAGCATCCTGGTGAATCTCCTCTGCACCCTCTCTAATTCAGACAGCATCCCAGTGAAGCTCCCCTGCACTCTCTAATCCAGGCAGCATCCTGGTGAATCTCCTCTGCACATTCTCTAATCCAGGCAGCATCCTGGTGAATCTCCTCTGCACCCTCTCTAATCCAGGCAGCGTCCTGGTGAATCTTCTCTGCACCCTCTCTAATCCAGGCAGCATCCTGGTGAATCTCCTCTGTATCCTCTCTAATCCAGGCAGCACCCTGGTGAATCTCCCCTGCACCCTCTCTAATCCAGGCAGCACCCTGGTGAATCTCCTCTGCACCCTCTCTAATCCAGGCAGCATCCTGGTGAATCTCCTCTGCACCCTCTCTAATTCAGGCAGCATCCTGGTGAGTCTCCTCTGCACCCTCTCTAATCCAGGCAGCATCCTGGTGAATCTCCTCTGCACCCTCTCTAATCCAGGCAGCATCCTGGTGAATCTCCTCTCTCCCCTCTCAAATCCAGGCAGCATCCAGGTGAATCTCCTCTGCACCCTCTCTAATCCAGGTGGCATCCTGGTGAATCTCCTCTGCACTCTCTCTAATCCAGGCAGCATCTCGGTGAAGCTCCTCTGCACCCTCTCTAATCCAGGCAGCATCCTGGTGAATCTCCTCTGCACCCTCTCTAATCCAGGCAGCATCCTGGTGAATCTCCTCTGCACCCTCTCTAATCCAGGCAGCATCCTGGTGAATCTCCTCTGCACCCTCTCTAATTCAGACAGCATCCCAGTGAAGCTCCCCTGCACTCTCTAATCCAGGCAGCACCCTGGTGAATCTCCTCTGCACATTCTCTAATCCAGGCAGCATCCTGGTGAATCTCCTCTGCACATTCTCTAATCCAGGCAGCATCCTGGTGAATCTCCCCTGCACCCTCTCTAATCCAGGCAGCACCCTGGTGAATCTCCTCTGCACCCTCTCTAATCCAGGCAGCATCCAGGTGAATCTCCTCTGCACCCTCTCTAATCCAGGCAGCATCCTGGTGAGTCTCCTCTGCACCCTCTCTAATCCAGGCAGCATCCTGGTGAATCTCCCCTGCACCCTCTCTAATCCAGGCAGCACCCTGGTGAATCTCCTCTGCACCCTCTCTAATTCAGACAGCATCCTGGTGAATCCCCTCTGCACCCTTTCTAAAGCTTGCACATTCTTTGCATAACAAAGTAACCAGAACTGAACACAGCACAGAGTTTTAAAGAGATGCAACATTATTTCATGGCTTTTGAAGTTAATCTCCCTGATTATGAAGGTCAACATACCACATGTCTTCATAACAATCCTTTCACTTCTTGTGGCCACTGAAGTGTCCCAGCTGGGCCAGCGGATCCAGGGCGAGTGAGCAATGGAGCAGCCCTGTTGGTGACACACACATCCCGTGAATGTGTTGTGAGGAACTCTGTTTATATTAATTCATTACTCAGGGATTCTTCCAGTAAATATTGTCCCATTACATAAGCAGCTAAAGAGTAACAGCCCAGACGTCACCTTCTGTAAGCAAAGTATCTGGCATTGTGTTTCCCTTTGTTCACATTGCGTTTGCCCCTGGCCCCATTGTGTTTCCCTTTGTTCTCATTGTGTTTGCCCTTGCCCCCATTGCATTTGCCTCGGCCCCATTGTGTTTCCCTTTGTTCTCATTGTGTTTGCCCCTGCCCCCATTGTGTTTGCCCCTGGCCCCATTGCGCTTGCATGTCTAATTCTCTGTAATGTATGTTTTCCTGTGAATGGCAGTGTGCCATGCTCCTGCTGCAAGTAAGTTTTTCATTGCACCTGTACGTACATAGGATCACAAGCTATAGGAGCTGAACTAGGCCATTTGGCCCATCAGGTCCTCTCTGCCATCCAATCATTGCTGCTTTTTATCCCCATTCTCCTGCCTTCTCTCCATAGCCCTTCCCTCCGTTACTAATCAAACACCTATTGATCTCTTCCATAACGACACTCAATAACCTAGCCTCCGCAGCCCTCCATGCAACAAATTGCACCCTCTCGGTTTTGAAGGGATGTCCCTTCATTCTGAGGCTGTGCCATGTGATCCTAGATTTTCTTACTAACGGAAACATCCTCTTCACATCCACTCTATCCAGGCCTGTCAGTATCTAGCAGGCCGTCCTTTATCCTTCTGAATTCCAACAAGTACAGGCTCAGAGATATCCAATGCTCCTCATTATTAATCCTTTCATTCCTGGGATGGTTCTTGTGAACCTCCTTTGAATCCTCTTCAACGTCAGCACATCCCTCCTCAGATAAGAGGCCCAAAACTGCTCACCATATTCCAAGTGCAGTCTGACCAAAGCCTCAGCATTACATCCTAGCTTTTATATTCTAGTCCTCTCAAAATGAATGCCAACATTGCATTTGTCTTCCTTATACCGACTCAACCTGCAAGTTAACCTTCAGGGAATCCTTTGATTTGAGCTTCGTTACGGTTTGTGGATGGTATTAATTTGGTATTGCTTCAGGAGCCTGGCGATCCTTCTAGAAACCGTGGAAGTATAGAGAAGACAGGCAGCAGCCACTGGTTCCTCCACGTTGTTAGGTTTCTTGGTTTTTGTGTCCTAAGGGCCCGACTGATTTCCTTCACCTTGTAGCCATTCTGTAGGAACATCGTGCAAAATCATCCCACTTCCTTGTGCAGACTCTCTGTAAGTAAGCTCAAATCACAGCTTATGTGGCTCAAAGGTAACCTGTGACTCAGGACGGCTGGCATTTATAGGATTCCCTGCGAATGTGGAGCAGCATGTATCGGCCAGACGGTGGAAACCCGCATCAAGGAGCACGGGAGGTTTGGGTTACCTGGAGAAATCGGTGGTAGCATTTGCAACGGCCACGGGATTGAATTTGATGGCACAAAACTACAATGTTATGCCAAAGGCTTTTGGGACCGCCTGCTAAAGGAAGCCATTGAACTAAAACTAGAGGAAAGGAAGTTTAGCAAAGATGAAGGTCTTGCTCTAAGTAAGAGCTGGAATTCGATTGTAAGCAAGGTGGGACACCAGAAGCCTAATTGGATGAGGACTAACCAATCAGGAGGGGTGGACCACGGGGTTATAAATACCAGCAGACTGGACATGCCCAGGCATCATCCCTGAAGGTGGCAGGGTGTGTCATCGAAACGTCAGTTGTAATCGATGCCTGTACTCGGCTGGAAGCCCGAGAAGTGTTTATTTGTCATATCTGAGGGGAAAGCACAGCATCCTTACTCAGACTGTGATGGGTTAAACAGACTGTCGAACCTTTTCTTTATTTGTTTATTTACTTACAGACACAACACGGCAACAGGTCCTTCCAGCCCAACGAACCCGTACCGCCCAATTACACCCATGTGACCAATTAACCTACTAACCTGCGTAGCACAGGTGCTGAAACGTGGGAGGAAGCTGGAGCATTCGGGGAGACCCACGTGGTCACGGAAAAATTTACAATCTCCCTACAAACAGCGGAGGGAATTGAACTGAACCCTAGTTGCTCGTGCTGTGAAGTGTCACACTAACCACCATGCTCCTGTGCCATTTTCTGAGATCCTCAATGACTGGAACTAATAGAATCATTTCAGTAGCTAAGAGCAATTAGTGTGTGAAGCACCTTTTGGAAATATCTTATTGCAAGGTTCCCTGGGCGAGGAGTGATCTTTGCTGTGAGGTTGTGTGAGGAAGGTGGAAGCTACTGGGACAATCAGCCTTCTATCGGCGCAGGGCAGAGGACACTGGTGAGCTGGTGTTGACAGCCTATGCCCCAGCGGGGGTCGCGGGCTTATTGAAAGATTAGGCTGAGTGAGATGTCAGAGGCAGACATCTTCTGAGGAGACAAGATGGGAAATAACTCCTGGATAGTTCAGGCTGTCAAAGACAATGTTCAGGACATGAGAAACACTTTGGAATGTTTTAACTATTTGTTCAGCGCCAGATTATTAAGTTATATGAAGTTTGCCAGTAGGATAATGTAACAGCGGTTTACATAGAATGTCTTTGCCATATTAACAAAATGGTAATTTGCCACTGTTTACTCATGCAGGATAAATGATGGGGATTCAGTCACACAGCTGTGAGACAGCTGTTCACAAGTGTACAAGAGTTAGCTCACTGGATGGGCTGCTTTTGGTCCCATTGACATCTGTACCAAATCAACAATACAGTTCATTTAGAGACACCCTTTCAACCCTTTGAGCTGCCCTGCCCAGCAGCCCAATCTGATTTGTCTTTGGACTGTGGGCGGAAACCAGAGCACTGGGAGAAAACCCACCCGTTCAGAAGAAGAACGTACAAACTACTTACAGGGGATGCTGGAATTGAACCCCCAAACTCTGATACCCTGAGCTGTAATGGCATCACGGTAACCACTGCGCTACCGTGGATGAATTAGAGTCAAAGGAAGTGGATAATCAGAGGTACTTGTTACTTTGTGATCTTAGCTGGACGGAACTGTGTTTCTGAGACATTATCCTTTCTTGTTCTTCTTAAGCCATCACCTCTACTGGGGTTTAGGCTGCAGGCAGCAGCTCATCAGAGCCCTCTGTCCTGGGTCAGTCTTTCAAATTGTCCCCAGGTGTTGCCCACTTTCAAAGCCGAGGACTTTGGAACTTCTGTTTCTGTAGCTCTGGGTTTTTATGAGATAGGGTTGCTGGACCCATGCCCAGCTCTCCGCCTTTCACACCTGGGCTTGGGACTATCCATGGCAGATTTATCTTTTCCTCATAGCGTGGATGAATTAGCGGATCTGTTTACAGGTGAGATATCGCCTGAAATATAGTCCTCTGTTTTGGCCGGCCAGCTACGGGAAATACCACATGTTACTAAATTGGAAAGGGTGCAGAAAAGATTTGCCTGGACTTCAGGGACTGAGTTACAGGGAGAGGTTTGGACTTCATTCCTTGTAGTGAAGGAGACTGAGGGGTGACATTATAGAAATGTAAACAGTTAGTTTCCCCAAGCAGTAAGGCTGATCAACACCTCCACCCACTAACCCTCCCCTCCACACCCCCAACCACCACTACTTTAACACTTCCTGTCAGAGTCACCTTATGTACAGACACTCCTGTGCCCAGAGCATGGGTTCTCAAACTTTTTATACCATGGATACTTACCATTAACCAAAGGGTCCATGGATCCAGGCTGGGAACCCCTGGCCTAATGTCACTTTAGGGATGTACAATCAATGTATGTGTACTAGTTATCTGATGTATTTATATTTATTGTTTTAAGTTATTGTGTTCTTTATCTCATTGTGGTTTTTTTTGTGCTGCATCGGATCCGGAGTAACAATTATTTCATTCTCCTTGACAGGAAATGACATTAAGCAATAAATATCGGGAGGAGATGGGTGTACTTACTGCACTGAACTTCCTCTGTTCCTCTTGGCAGGGGGAAAGGCCAGGAGAAGCCATTGCTGTCTCTGGCCCTGGAGAAGCACGACATCCCCATTGTTGTCGGAGTTGCTGTATCCCTCATCATGATCTTTCTTACGATGTGTGTATACTCCGTCAAGCAGAGGAAGGCTGGGCGCAGGGAGGTGGAGAGATGCAGTAAGTCCCCCGCTGTGATCGGACGCAGTTTCATAAGCTTGAAGGTGGCGCACACAGATCGAACCGCCAGGCCTTTCCAATCTGCACATGCAGGCACCTCTCAGTCTCCACCCAACTAACCTGCTGCTCGTTCCAGACTCATGACCTGGAGCCTATTTAACCCCTGTTCTCATCCACAGACCTCATTCACTCTTTGAACCAGCTGGCCTCAGCCAGCTGCTCCCAGATTTCACTCCTCTTGCCTAAAGTTTACCTCGTTGCCTGTTGTCTTTAGTTTCTGTTCCCTCTCGTTTTGTGACCCCTCGTGGCTTGTTACTTTGCTGTCTATTATTAAAGTTATCAGTCACCGCTGAATCATCTCTGATGAACTGCTTTTGGGTCAAGCCCAAATTTCCTGACGAGAGATGGTGGATCTGGGTTCAATTACGGGTTAAGGGAATGTGGTGAACTATGTGCCTGTCGGGACACGCCCCTGCTGACTGCTCCTGTGGCTCCTCCCACAGGCCCCCTGTATAAAGGAGACCTGCGGCCTGAAGATCGGCCTCAGTCTCCAGGACCTTGTATGATAGACACTCACTCCTGGTTCCTTCTTCCAGTCAATAAAAGCCGATATCTCGCCTACGTCTCAGTGTGAGTTATTGATGGTGCATCAATTTTATTGACTGGAAGTTTTAAAACATGGAACCCGTTTTGCGTCCGGACCGGTTGGATTTGGACCCTCAAGACCCTGACGCGGCTCTCGCTTTTGAACACTGGCTTGCATGCTTCCAATCGTACTTGGCGGAGCTTCGTGCGACTGAACCCGCCGTTATGCACAGAATCCTACTCTCGAGGGTCTCCTCCAAAGTTTACTCCTTTATCCGGGACCTGCCGACCTACGAAGGGGCACTGGACGCCCTCAAACGACAGTACCTGCGGCCGGTGAACACCGTCTACGCAAGACATCGCTTAGCTACCCGGCAACAGCGGCCTGGCGAATCGTGCGCTGAGTTTCTCCGAGCACTACAGACACTCGTCCGAGCTTGTGACTGCAAGACGCTCACGGCAGAACAGCATGCGGAGCTGCTGGTGCGAGACGCCTTTGTGACGGGACTGCGGTCAGTGTACATGCGCCAGCGGCTGCTGGAGAACTCGGATCTTACCTTAAGCTCGGCGATAGAGAAGGCCAACGCTCTAGAAGCTGCGCGGCATAACGCCGACGCTGTCCAGTCGCGCGATTCCCCGCCGGTTTCGTGGACGCCTCAGACCCCGCCACCGCCGGCTCCCGGGAGCGAATTCGCCAACGCCGCCGCCTGTCGCCATTCCACGAGCTCCCCGACCCAGACCACGGCTGTGGCCCGTAAGAAACTCGTGCTTTGTTATTTCTGTGGCCAAAAGAAACATCCTCGACAACGCTGTCCAGCGCGAGAAGCGACCTGCTCCAGCTGCGGAAAGCGGGGCCACTTCGCCAAGGTCTGTAAGTCTCAACCTCGAGCGGAGTGCAGCGCTGCGGGTGAAACGTGGGGGCCGCCATCTTGCATGCCGGGATGTGGGCGGCCATCTTTGTCGACGTCAGCACGCCCCGCCCCCGATCCTCGGATGCTGACCGGGTACCCCGGATGTGAGCGGCCATCTTTGTCGGCGTCAGCATGCCCCGCCCCCGACCCTCCGATGCTGACCGGGTACCCCGACGGCGATCCAACTCTGGCCACTGTGACTCTCGACCAAAGCGCCCCACACCAGCTTGCAAGATCCATGATGGACATCCAGGTGGAGGGGCATTGGACTGGATGCCTGTTTGACACGGGCAGCACTGGGAGTTTTATTCACCCGGACACAGTGCAACGCTGCGGACTTGCTACGCGGCCGGTCAGTCGGAGGTTCCATTTGGCCTCTGGGTCGCAGTCCGCAGACATCCGGGCGGGTTGTGTAGCGACTTTGGTGGTGCAAGGCACAGAATATCGGGACTTTGAACTGCTGGTCATGCCTAATCTGTGTGCACCTGTGCTATTGGGACTGGACTTCCAGAGCCATCTCGAAAGTGTGACTATGGTATACGACAGGCCCCTCCCACCACTCACTGTCAAGAATCCTCAGTTTTGTGGGACTTCTTCACATACCCCGCTACTGACCACACACACACACGGACACACACATCCCATCCAGAACCAGGCCAACAGCTGCGCTACCGACACTTGCAGCCTCTCCACTCTCAAGATCCCTCCCCCACCGCTGTTCGCCAACCTGACCCCCGACTGTAACCCTGTGGCAACCAAAAGCAGGAGGTACAGCGCGGGGGACCGGGCCTTCATTCAGTCGGAGGTGCAGCGGCTGCTCAGGGAGGGGATCATTGAGCCGAGCACAAGCCCTTGGAGGGCCCAGGTGGTTGTTGTTCGGACTGGGCAGAAAAATAGGATGGTGGTGGACTATAGTCAAACCATCAATAGGTTTACGCAGCTTGACGCATACCCCCTACCCCGCATCGCGGATATGGTCAACCAGATTGCTCAGTATAAGGTGTACTCGACAATAGATCTGAAATCCGCTTATCACCAGCTCCCCATCTGCCCAGAGGACCGCCCCTACACCGCCTTCGAGGCGGGCGGCCGGCTCTATCACTTCCTGCGCGTCCCTTTCGGTGTCACGAATGGTGTCTCTGTCTTCCAGAGGGAAATGGACCGGATGGTGGACCAGTACCAACTGCGGGCCACATTTCCCTATCTGGATAACATCACCATCTGTGGTCATGACAGGCCAGATCACGACGCCAACCTCCAACGGTTTCTCCAAGTGGCCGCAGCTCTGAACCTTACTTATAACAGGGACAAGTGTGTTTTTGGTACCACCCGCCTTGCTATACTTGGGTATGTCGTGGAAAACGGGGTTATTGGGCCTGATCCCGAACGTATGCGCCCCCTGTTAGAGCTCCCTCTTCCCACCACTCTCAAGGCCCTCAGACGGTGCCTGGGGTTTTTTTCCTATTACGCCCAATGGGTCCCCCATTACGCAGACAAGGCTCGCCCCCTGGTCAAGTCTACCTCGTTTCCCCTCTCTGCTGAGGCCTGCGCGGCCTTCAACTGCATTAAAGCGGACATTGCCAAAGCTACGATGCATGCAGTGGACGAGACCGCTCCCTTCCAAGTGGAGTGTGATGCCTCCGATTTCGCTCTGGCTGCTACCCTTAATCAGGAAGGCAGACCAGTAGCATTCTTTTCTCGCACCCTCCAAGGCTCTGAAATTCAGCACTCCGCGGTGGAGAAAGAAGCCCAGGCCATAGTGGAGGCTGTTAGGCACTGGAGGCACTATCTTGCTGGCAAAAGATTCACTGTGCTGACCGACCAGCGCTCGGTTGCGTTCCTGTTCAGCAACCAACAGCGGGGCAAGATCAAAAATGATAAGATTTTGCGGTGGAGGATAGAACTCTCCACCTACACCTATGATATCCTGTACCGGCCTGGCAGACTCAATGAGCCCCCTGATGCCCTATCCCGGGGAACATGTGCTAGCACACAGCTCGACCAGCTGTACGCCCTTCATGCACAACTTTGCCATCTGGGGGTCACCCGATTTTACCATTTTGTGAAAGCTCGGAACCTGCCGTACTCCCTGGAGGACATCAGGACGATGACCAGGGACTGCCAAATTTGTGCCGAGTGCAAACCGCACTTCTACTGTCCTGACACGGCACAACTTGTCAAGGCCACCCGCCCTTTTGAACGCCTGAGTGTTGACTTTAAGGGCCCCCTTCCCTCCACTGACCGCAATGTCTATTTTCTCAGTGTTATTGACGAGTTCTCACGGTTCCCCTTTGCCATCCCCTGCCCCGACACCACTGCCACGTCCGTCATAAAAGCCCTGCGCCAGCTCTTCACTCTGTTCGGGTATCCCTGCTATATCCACAGTGATAGAGGGTCCTCCTTTATGAGTGAGGAGCTGCGCCAGTACTTGCTAGCTAGGGGCATTGCTACCAGTCGGACCACGAGTTATAATCCCCGGGGTAATGGCCAGGTAGAGCGGGAGAATGCCACAGTGTGGAAGGCCACACTTTTAGCCCTTAAGTCCAAAGGGTTGCCGGTCTCTCGATGGCAGGAGGTCCTCCCTGAGGCACTGCACTCTATCCGCTCTCTGTTATGTACGTCCACCAATGCCACCCCTCACAAACGCCTATTCTCTTTTCCCAGGAAGTCTGTCACTGGGACCACCCTACCAGTTTGGCTGACGTCCCCGGGGCCAGTGCTGCTCCGGAAACATGTGAGGAGCAATAAATACTCCCCGCTGGTGGAGAGGGTTCACCTTCTCCATGCGAACCCCCAGTATGCTTACGTGGTCTTACCTGATGGGCGGGAGGACACGGTCTCCATCCGCGACCTGGCACCCGCAGGTGCAGCAGACCACTACCCTGAAGGCTCTCCGGTAACTGTGAACCCTGCACCAGAGGTGACACCGTACTCACCAGGCCCTACACAGACTCCTCACGACACTTGTATACCGGGCGTTTCGTACGCATTTATACCAGGCGCCTCGCACATGCATGAGGGATCACCGGCACCTAGTGGGCAAGAACACGCGCAACCCCCGTCCCCTGTGCAATCGCCAATGTTGCCGGCACCTATGCGGTCACAGCCGGTGCTACGTAGATCGCAGCGACAGATTCGACCGCCTGATCGGCTTGACTTGTAAGAACCTTCGCTACATGAGGACTTTTTCAAACGAAGGGGGGGTGAATGTGGTGAACTATGTGCCTGTCGGGACACGCCCCTGCTGACTGCTCCTGTGGCTCCTCCCACAGGCCCCCTGTATAAAGGAGACCTGCGGCCTGAAGATCGGCCTCAGTCTCCAGGACCTTGTATGATAGACACTCACTCCTGGTTCCTTCTTCCAGTCAATAAAAGCCGATATCTCGCCTACGTCTTAGTGTGAGTTATTGATGGTGCATCAGGGAAGTTTGTATAGGTACATGGATAGGTGGGGTAGGGAAGCTAATGGCCCACTTGCAGGTTGATGGAATGAAGCACAGACTTGACAGGCCAAAGAGACCATTTCTGTGCTGAACTTCTCCAGCACTCTACAATTTGAAGGGAAGCTGCAGACTCAAGATGCCAAACCAGACCTGCTTTGGTCTCTAAAGCAAGCTCAACTCTGCCTCTCCTAATTTTATAAGCATCGACCAGTCTCCTCTCAGCCTCAGATGCACCGTTTGAACAACATGACACAAGGATAGGCCATAGGTTAAAGAAGAAAGATGAAATATTTAAGGGGAACCTGAGGGGGAACTTTTTCACCCTGTGGGCTGTGAGAGTGTGGAACAAGCTGCCGGCAGAAGTGGTGGATGTGGGTTTTATTTCAAAGTTTAAGAGAAGTTTGGATAGGTACATGGATGGGAGGGGTGTGGAGGGCTACAGTCCGACTGTGGGTAGAAATGAGAGTAGGCAGAGCAACAGTTAAACATGGACTAGATAGGCTGAATGGCCTGTTTTCCTGCTATATGACTCTGATACTTCAGAGGAATATGCAGATGTCTGGCCAGCTGGCTGTAAGCAGAGACGGACTCGCTTTATAAAATGTGGAGTTTCCAGACCAACACTGCGTTTCTCGGTCTTTTATCCGAGACTTTGAACTGGGACCCAGAGGCAGAGCGGGAGATCACACAGGTCACTGAGAACGTGAGTCAGTGTTACAGAACACTACAACGCACAAACTGGTCGACGCCAAACTGTTATTCTGCCTGGTCTCATCAAGCCGCACCTGGACCAAAGCCTTCCATACTCCTCCGATCCATGTGCCCATCCAAACTTCTCTTACATGTTGAAATTGAACCTGCATCCAACTCTTCTGCTGGCAGCTCGTTCCACACTCTCACCACCCTCTGAGTGAAGAAGTTTCCCCTTTCACCCTTAACCCATGACCTTTTGTTCCGGTCTCACCCAACCTCACTGGAAAGAGCCTGCTTTCGTTTACCCTATCTATATCTTTGCCATGTTTATGCCTCTGTCAAATCTCCCTTTATGCTCCTATGCTCCAGGAAATAAAGTCCTTGCGTATTAAGTCATTTCCTATAACTCAGGTTTTCATGTCCTGACAATATTGTTGTAAATTTTCTCTGAACTCTTCCAGTGTTGTTGAGATCTTACATATCGGTAGATGACCAGAACTGCACATGTGGGGGTCTCTGTGACCCGTTTCAGTTCCAACATTTACAGTGACTATTAATAATGTACACCCCCACCCATGAAGTTTTCATGTTTTATTGTTTTACAACACTGAATCACAGTCGATTTAATTTGGCTTATTTGACACAGATCAACAGAAAAGACATTTTTTGTGTCAAAATAAAAACAAATTTCTACAAATTGGTATAAATTTATTATAATTATTAAACACTAATTAATTGATTTCATAATTACTCAAGTCAGTATTTAGTAGAAGCACCTTTGTCAGCAATTACAGCCTTGAGTCTATGTGGATAGGTCTCTATCAGCTTTGCACATCTGGACACTGCAATCTTTCCCCATTCTTCTTTACAAAATTGCTCAAGCTCTGTCAGATTGCATAAAGATTGTGAGTGAACAGCTCTTTTCAATTCCAGCCACAAATTCTCAATTGGATTGAGGTCTGAACTCTGACTTGGCCGCTCCAGGATTGAATTGTTGAATTTAAACCATTCCTGTGTAGCTTTGGCTTTATGCTTGGGGTCATTGTCTTGCTGGAAAACAGATCTTCTCCCAAGTCACAGTTCTCTTGCAGACTGCATCAGGTTTTCCTCCAGGATTTTCCTGTATTTTGCTGCATTCATTTGACCCTTTACCTTCACAAGCCTTCCAGGGTCTGTTGCAGTGAAGCATCCCCACAGCACGATGCAGCCACCACCATGCTTCACGGTAGGGATGGTGTGTTTTTGATGGTGTGGCTTACACCAAATATAGTGTTTAATCTGATGACCAAGAAGTTCAATTTTGGTTTCATCAGACCATAGAACCTTCTTCCAGCTGACTTCAAAGTCTCCCACTTGCCTTCTGGCAAACTCCAGCTGAAATTTCATGTGAGTTTTGTTCAACAGTGGCTTTCTCTTTGCCACTCTCCCATGAAGCTGTGACTGGTGAAGCACCCGGGCAACAGTTCTTGTATATGCAGTCTCTCCCATCTCAGCCACTGAAGCTTGTAATTCCTCCAGAGTTGTCATAGGTCTCTTGGTGGCCTCCCTCACTAGTCCCCTTCTTGCACGGTCACTCAGTTTTTGAGGACAGCCTGCTCTGGGCAGATTTACAGCTGTGCCATATTCTTTCCATTTCTTGATGATTGACTTAACTGTACTCTGGGATATTCAGTGACTTGGAAATTTTCTTGTATCCATCTCCTGACTTGTGCTTTTCAATAACCTTTTCGTGGAGTTACTTGGTGTTCTTTTGTCTTCATGGTGTAGTTTTTGCCAGGATACTGACTCACCAGCAGTATCCAGATACAGGTGACACACACAAAATACTGGTGGAACACAGCAGGCCAGGCAGCATCTATAGGGAGAAGCACTGTCAACGTTTCAGGCCGAGACCCTTCATCAGGTGCTGCCTGGCCTGCTGCGTTCCACCAGCATTTTGTGTGTGCTGCTTGAATTTCCATCATCTGCAGATTTCCTCGTGTTTGCTTCCAGATACAGGTGTATTTTCCCGACAATCAATTGAAACCCCTTGACCATCCACAGGTGATTCCCTTTAGCTAATAACGTGACTTCTAAAACCAATTGGCTGCACCAGTGATGATTTGGTGTGTCATATTAAAGGGGGGGGGGGTGAATACTTATGCAATCAATAATTTTATGTTTTATATTTGAAATTAATTTAGATCACTTTGTAGAGATCTGTTTTCATTTTGACGCAAAAGAGTCTTGTTCTGTCGATCTGTGTCAAAAAAACCAAATTAAATCCACTGTGATTCAATGTTGTAAAACAATAAAACATGAAAACTTCCGGGGGGGGGGGTTTGAATACTTATTATAGGCACTGTACATGTGCAGAAGTCTGAGGCACACCAGATTTTTTATATGGTTTCAGGTATTAAGGCCTCCACAGAGGCTGTCTGGGAAGCAAGCGAAGTGGCCATTGTCCACAGAAGAGCTGTGGCAAGTTCCCCAAGGTGCTTGGAATGACCTACCAGCCGGTTTTCTTATAAAACTGGAGGGCAATGTACTGAAGAGAATTGATGTCATTTTAAAGGCAAAGGGTGCTCACACCAAATATTGATTTGACTTGGTTCTTTATACTGTTTTCTGCTCTCTACAATGAATTTTTTAGGAACTTCTCGTCTCATTACTTTTGAATGCACCATCACTTTACAGAATTATTTTTACCCGTGCCTAAGAGTGCTGAACATGTTATACAGAGATGCAAGCGCTGGTGTCCGATGTTAGAATACACTTGCTGACATTCATTGTGTGGCGTTTCAGTGCTGCCACACTCCAGGAGGCAGAGCCAAGGGGAGGGATGTCTGGAGATCAACACGCACGACAACAGGTACCTGCAGCAATTTCTCTTTTTTGTGTATGTATGTTTGTCTTTATTAATTAGAGTTGCAGCATGTCGGAACCTTTGGAGGGCATTCCACAGCCTCCGCTGATTTAACTCTAGACTAATCAGGGGACAACTTACAATGACCAATTAGTCCACTAGCTGTTGCCTCTTTGGACTGTGGGAGGAAACCAGAGTACCGGGAGAATAGCCACACATTCCATGCGGATGATGTACAAACTCCTTACAGAGGACGCTGGCATTGAATTTGTATCTCGCCCCAAACTGTAACTGCTATGCGACAGCGGAGCCCATACTTTTTCTAAAAATATCAGAGCCACCTCACATGCAAGTGTGAGTTACAACGTGCAGAATGTGATGTGCAAAGTTTTATGGGCAGCACAGGAAATCTCATACAAACCGGTGTCAAAATCATAAAAGTAACTGTAGAAACAGCCCTTTGGTTAACCTCCCAGTGTTACATCGACTTGATTCACTAAGAGCATCTCTAATTCAACGGGAGAATATCACAAAGCCTGTCAGCTGGTGTGCCACCCTCCTGAACTGCTCCCAATCGCCGGTAACTCTTGGGAGCCTCGGGGTGAAAGGACATTGTGTAAATGAGCAACAACTACTGAGATCAGAGCGGGATGGGGGCCAGACGTCCTGCTATGTGGGAAATGCTCTCTGTGTCTCCACAGAGCAACTTGTGAAGTTATTTATCCCCTCTGTAGAGGAGATAACTTCACTCAACGTCACTCACCCCATTACTGAACTGTTCCCACAACCTGAAAACTCACATTCAAGGACTCTTCATCTCATGATAGCAATATTTACTGCTTGTTTATTTTAATATTATTATTATATTTGTATTATTGTTATTGTTGTTATTTATTTTTTCTCTGCTTAAGCTGGTAAAACCTGAGGTACGGACATAGCCAATCACACTCATTTATCAGTTGCCAGGACTATGCTAGAGGCTTTCTGGAGACTTATATAAATATTGCTGAGTAGGTCTAATTGTTCAGTTCTATTGCGTAGTGTCTTTGGGATGATCCAGTTTTATTATTACTATTATTTATTTCTTTTTCTTTTTAATATATGCACAATTTGATCTTTTGCACACCGTTTGCTTGTCCAATCTGTTAAGTGTGGTCATTTATTCATTCTATTGTGTTTCTTTGTACTTACTATGAATGCCTGCAAGAAGCTGAATCTCAGGGTTGTATATGGCGACTTTGATAATAAATTTACCTTGAATTTTGAAACCCTGAGCAACCTGCGGTGGTAGTTAATAGTGTTACTCCTACGCCACTCAGTTACCCACTCCCACATGGGAGGATTTCACAACTGTACCTGGAGGGTTGTCAATGAAGTTCAGTCGAGTGTCCTGCAAGCCGGTGTCCTGGTGTGCTCCGCACCATCCCGCAATAATGAACACAAAATCCAGGAGGAACTCAGCAGGTCAGACAGCATCCTCAGCTCTGACCTGTCGAGTTCCTCTAGCATCTTGTATGTGTTGCTCCTGGATTTCCAGTATCTGCATAAAAATCTGAATGATGTATAAAAACAAAAATGTTCAGGGCGAGAAGCAGTTTCTTCCCCCAGGCTATCTGGCTTCTGAACTCCCTGCTGCATCATATTCGAAGCATCACTGGTTAATCTGTTCCAGTATAATATTTAATATCAATGCATTTTACTTTGTTATTTATGTGAGATTCTTCTGTAGATTTTATCCTTTCCTTCATAAGTTATCACGTGTTATGTGTGTTATATGCTTTACACCCTGGTTTGGAGAAATGTCTTGTTTCTATATACAATTTTATGGTTATATATGTTATAGTTAATTGCCAATGAACTGGACTTGACTTGACTTGCAGGATCTCTTGTATTCATAGTGTGAAAGTCCCGCCTTGTCAGTTCTATCTAGAGGTGATATAACTGCCAGATTCTCATCTCACTCACAGGGCCTTTGTTGGGGACAGTGCAGAGGCTGCAACAGAGCAGGGCCACGGTGAGAGGGAGTCAACATCACCTCCCTCCCAGAACCAGCCGGCCGTAAAAGCCATCACCGTGACAGCGGAGTTTGCCCTGGTCAGTCAGAGTGAGCACCTTTTGCCCATCAGTGGGAGGAGTGACGTTGTGATCCCGTACAGGAGCCCCCCTGAGGGAGAGCCGCAGGTGAGTGACGTTCATGGCAGACAAACGGATCCTTCACATGGCACTGGCTATCAGATTCTCATTCCCAATCCGATTTATCCATCGAAACGAGCAGTGAAACGTATCGTTTGTGTTAACAACCAACACCACCTGCAAACATTGCCACATGTTCCAGTGCCAACAGCCTCAGGGTAGAAGGACGTCCCTTTAGAACGGAGATGAGGAGGAGTTTGTTTAGCCAGGGGGTGGTGAATCTGTGGAATTCATTGCCACAGACAGTTGTGGAGGCCAAGCCACTGGGTATATTTAAAGCAAAGGTTGATAGGTTCTTGATTAGTCAGGATGTCAAAGGTTACGGGGAGAGAACAGGAGAATGGGGTGGTGAAGAAAATATATCAGCCATGATGAAATGGCGGAACAGACTGGATGGGCTTATTGTCTTATGTCTTATGGATATCAGTGCCCACAATGTTCAAGTATCTATCGATAATTCCCCATTTATAATACTTGGTCAAAAGATGGGCAGCCTAGCAGTGTAGCAGTTACTGTAACACCGTTACAGAGATAGCAATCCGGGATCAGTTCACTCCACTGTCTGTAAGGAGTCCATATTCTCCCCATGACCATGTCATGTCCTCTGGGTGCTCCCATCTCCTTGTGTGGTTAGTATATTAATGGGTCACATGGGGGTAGCTGGATGATGAGGGCTTGTTGGGCCGGATGGGCCTGTTACACTATTGTATCTCTAAATAAATAAAAATGGGCAGTTCTACAGCTCAGCCAAGTTCTTCATAGATGTCATGAGGGACTCTGCCTCCACCATTCCCTCAAACAATGTGTCCCAGACTTCAGCGCCCCTCTGGGGAGAAGATGCTCTTCCTCAGACTTCCTCAAATCCTCCTAGTCCTCACTCGAAACCTATGGCCCTTGACTTCCGACGTAACTTTGTCACTGAAAGAATCAGCTTTAATTGACACATGGGGACGTGCAGCGGAATCAGTGACCAACTCTGTCCAAGAATGAGCTGAGGGCAGCCCGTGAGTGGGCTGCTGCAGTCCAGGTGAGGAGATGCTGGAGGCGGTGCAGTGTGCTGGCCTTGCCCATTGGTGCTACCCTCCAGTATTCAATTGGTGGAATGACAGGGTGGAATTGCTGGGAACAGTACCATCAATTTGTGGGACATGTCGCTTTGAGTCTTGGACTATATATATGTTTATTTTGCTTGCTATTTTGAATGCTATGTATGTTTTCCACCTTGGCTGTAGACGAACACTGTTTTGTTCTCTCGGCTATATCCAGGAATGGTTGAATGATAATTAAACTTGATTTGATTTGATATGAAAAGTTACCAAGACTTTCAGTGCCAACACACCATGCCCACATCTCACTAATCCTAACCTGTACGCTTCGGGAACATGGGAGGAGTTTGGATCTCCTGGAGGAAACCCGTTCAGTTCATACAAAGGCCTTACAGATTGTGGCAGGAATTGAACGCCATCACTGATGCTGATTACTATCTGTTCTATCTATGCTCACGATGTTCTCCTCTATCAGGTTCACTCCTCCCCTACCCCATCTCCTCTTCTCCAGGGAGAACAGAGCCGGCCTATCCAGTCTCTCCCTGTAACTGAACCAGTCTCTCCCTGTAACTGAACAGTCTCTCCCTGTAACTGAACCAGTCTATCCCTGTAACTGAACCAGTCTCTCCCTGTAACTGAACCAGTCTATCCCTGTAGCTGAACCAGTCTCTCCCTGTAGCTGAACCAGTTTATCCCTGTAACTGAACCAGTCTATCCCTGTAACTGAACCAGTCTCTCCCTGTAATTGAACAGTCTCTCCCTGTAACTGAACCAGTCTATCCCTGTAACTGAACCAGTCTCTCCCTGTAATTGAACCAGTCTCTCCCTGTAACTGAACCAGTCTATCCCTGTAACTGAACCAGTCTCTCCCTGTAACTGAACCAGTCTATCCCTGTAACTGAACCAGTCTCTCCCTGTATCTGAACCAGTCTCTCCCTGTAACTGAACCAGTCTCTCCCTGTAACTGAACCAGTCTCTCCCTGTAACTGAACCAGTCTCTCCCTGTAACTGAACCAGTCTCTCCCTGTAACTGAACCAGTCTCTCCCTGTATCTGAACCAGTCTCTCCCTGTAACTGAACCAGTCTCTCCCTGTAACTGAACCAGTCTATCCCTGTAATTGAACCACTCTCCCTGTAACTGAACCAGTCTCTCCCTGTAACTGAACCAGTCTATCCCTGTAACTGAACCAGTCTATCCCTGTAACTGAACCAGTCTCTCCCTGTAACTGAACCAGTCTATCCCTGTAACTGAACCAGTCTCTCCCTGTAGCTGAACCAGTCTATCCCTGTAACTGAACCAGTCTCTCCCTGTATCTGAACCAGTCTCTCCCTGTAACTGAACCAGTCTCTCCTTGGCGGATTCCTTCTGCACCACCTCCAGCGAGGTCACCTCCTTCTTCTGGTGATCAGAACTGTACAGAGTCTATAACCGGAGTCACAGGAGACTTCGGACTCCGGGATCTAGAGCAAGATGCTGGAGAAACTCAGCAGGTCAGTGTGGTGAACTACATATACCTGTCTGGACACGCCCTCTGCTGACTGCTCTTGTGGCTCCTCCCACTGACCCCGGTATAAAGGCGATTGAGGCCTGAGCCCGGCCTCTCAGTCTCCAGGATGTAGTATGGTGGTCACTCACTGCTTGTTCCTTCTTCCAGTCAATAAAAGCCAATATCTTGCCTTCACGTCTCAGTGAGTTATTGATGGTGCATCAATTTTATTGACTGGAAGTTTTAAAACATGGAAACCGTTTTACGTCCGGAAAGATTGGATTTGGACTCCCAAGACCCTGAAGCAGCTCTTGCCTTTGAACTCTGGCTTGCATGCTTCCAATCATACTTGGAGGAGGTTCATGCAACTGAACCCGCTGTTATGCACAGAATTCTCCTCTCGAGAGTCACCCCAAAAGTTTATTCATTTATCAGAGACCTGCCGACCTACGAAGGGGCACTGGATGCCCTCAAAAGACAGTACCTGCAGCCGGTGAACACCGTCTATGCAAGACATCGTTTAGCTACATGCCGACAGCGGCCTGCAAAGTTGTGCACCCAGTTTCTCCGAGCTCTACAGACGCTCGTCCGAACTCGTAACTGCAAAACGCTCACGGCGGAACAGCATGCGGAGCTGCTAGTATGAGACGCCTTTGTGACAGGAATTCGGTCAGTGTACGTGCGCCAGTGGCTGCTGGAAAATGCTGATCTTACCTTACACTCGGCGATCGAGACGGCCGACACGCTGGAGGCTGCTCTGCACAACGCTGACGCTGTCCAGCCATGTGATTCCCCACCGGTTCCGTGAACACCTCAGACCCCGCCGCCGCCGATTCCCGCGAGCGAATTCGCCAATGCCGCTGCCAGTTGTGATTCCACGAACTCCTCGAACCCGACCACGGCAGCGGCCAGGTGAAAGCCCGAGCTGTGTTATTTCTGCGGACTCGAAAAGCACCCCCGAAAACGCTGCCCAGCCCGAGAAGCGACCTGCTCCAGCTGCGGGAAGAAGGGCCATTTGGCCAAGGTCTGTAAGTCTAAACCGCGAGCAGGGTTGAGCAGCGCTGCGTGTGAGACGTGGGGGCCGCTATCTTGCATGCCCGGATGTGGGCGGCCATCTTTGTCGGTGTCATCATGCCCCGCCCCCGACCCGTGTGAGACATGGGGGCCGCCATCTTGCATGCCCTGATGTGGGCGGCCATCTTTGTCGGTGTCAACATGCTCTGCCCCGACCCACCGGTGTTTACCGGGCACAAAGACGTTTCAACTCTGGCCACTGTAACCCTCAACCAAAGCGCCCCACACCAGCTTGCAAGGTCAATGATGGACATCCTGGTGGAGGGGCACAGGACTAGCTGGCTGTTTGACATGGGCAGCACTGAGAGTTTTATTGACCCGGACACAGTGCAACGCTGCGGACTTGTAACATGGCCGGTAAGCCAGAGGGTCACCATGACTTCTGGGTCGCATTCCACAGACATCCGGGTGAGTTGTGTAGCGACATTGGTGGTGCAAGGCACAGAATATAGGAACTTTGCGCTACTGGTCATGCCTCAACTATGCTATTAGGGCTGGGCTTCCAGAGCCACCTCGAAAGTGTGACTATGGCATGTGACGGGCCCCTCCCACCACCCACTGTCAGGAATCCTCAGTTTGGTGGGACTTCGCCATATACCCCGTTACTGCACACACACACACCGAACCCCACACATCCCACCCAGCACCATGCCGATAGCTGCACTACCGACACCACTTGCAGCCTCTCCACCCTCAAGATCCCTCCCCCACCGCTGTTCGCCAACCTGACCCCCAACTGTAAACCTGCGGCAACTAAAAGCAGGAGGTACAGCGCGGGGAACAGAGCCTTCATTCAGTCGGAGGTGCAGCGGCTGCTCAGGGAGGGGATCATTGAGCCAAGCACAAACCCTTGGCGGTCCCAGGTGGTTGTTGTTTGGACCGGGAAGAAAAATAGGATGGTCGTGGACTACAGTCAAACCATCAATAGGTTTACGCAGCTTGACGCGTACCCTCTACCCCGCATCGCGGATATGGTCAACCAGATTGCTCAGTATAAGGTGTACTCGACAATAGATCTGAAATCCGCTTATCACCAGCTCCCCATCCGCCCAGAGGACCGCCCCTACACTGCCTTCGAGGCGGGCGGCAGGCTCTATCACTTCCTGCGCGTCCCCTTCAGTGTCATGAATGGTGTCTCTGTCTTCCAGAGGGAAATGGACCGGATGGTGGACCAGTGCCAACTGAAGGCCACATTTCCCTATCTGAATAACATCACCATCTGTGGTCGCGACAGGCCAGATCACAACGCCAACCTCCAACGATTTCTCCAAGTGGCCGAAGCTCTGAACCTTACTTATAACACGGACAAGTGTGTGTTTGGAACCACCCGACTCGCTATCCTTGGGTATGTCGTGGAAAACGGGGTCATTGGCCCTGATCCCGACCGTATGTTAGAACTCCCTCTTCCCACCACTCTCAAAGCCTTCAGACAGTGCCTGGGTTTTTTTCCTATTACGCCCAATGGGTCCCCCATTATGCAGACAAGGCCCGCTCCCCCGGTCAAGTCTACCACATTTCCCCTCTCAGCCGAGGCCTGCGCGGCCTTCAGCTGCATTAAAGGGACATTGCCAAAGCTACGATGGATGCGGTGGACGAGACCATTCCCTTCCAAGTAGAAAGTGAAGCCTCCAATTTCGCGCTGGCTGCTACCCTCAATCAGGCAGGCAGGCCAGTAGCATTCTTTTCTCGTACCCTTCAAGGCTCTGAAATTCGGCACTCCGCGGTGGAGAAAGAAGCCCAGGTCATAGTGGAGGCTGTTAGGCACTGGAGGCACTACCTCGCTGGCAAAAGATTCACCTTGCTGACCGACCAGCGCTCAGTTGTGTTCATGTTCAGCAACCAACAGTGGGGCAAAATCAAAAATGACAAAATTTTGCGGTGGAGAATAGAACTCTCCACCTACAACTATGATATCCTGTACCGGCCTGGCAGACTCACTGAGCCCCCTGATGTCCTATCCCGGGGAACGTGTGCTAGCGCACAGCTCGACCAGATATACGCCCTTCATGCACATCTTTGCCATCCGGGGGTCACCCGATTTTACCATTTTGTGAAAGCCCGGAACCAGCCGTACTCCCTGGAGGACATCAGGACGATGACCAGGGACTGTCCAGTCTGCGCTGAGTGCAAACCGCACTTCAACCGTCCTGAAACGGCACAACTTGTCAAGGCCACCCGCCCTTTTGAGCAACTGAGTGTTGACTTTAAGGGCCCCCTTCCCTCCACCGACCGCAATGTCTATTTTCTCAACATTATCGACGTGTACTAGCGGTTCCCCTTTGACATCCCCTGCCCCGACACCACTGCCACGTCCGTCATAAAAGCCCTGAGCCAGCTCTTCACTCTGTTCGGATATCCCTGCTATATCCACAGTGATAGAGGGTCCTCCTTTATGAGTGACGAGCTGCGCCGGTACCTTCTAGCTAGGGGCATTGCTACTAGTCGGACCACGAGTTATAATCCCTGGGGAAATGGACAGGTGGAGAGGGAGAATGCCACAGTGTGGAAGGCCACACTTTTAGCCCTTAAGTCAAAAGGGTTGCCAGTCTCTCGATGGCAGGAGGTCCTCCCTGAGGCACTCTACTCTATCCGCTCCCTCTTATGTACGTCCACCAATGCCACCCCTCACGAATGCCTATTCTCTTTTCCCAGGAAGTCTGTCACAGGGACCACCCTACCAGTTTGGCTGACGTCCCTGGGGCCAGTGCTCTCCGGAAACATGTGAGGAGTAATAAATACTCCCCGCTGGTCGAGAGAGTTCACCTTCTACATGCAAACCCCCAGTATGCTTACGTGGTCTTACCTGATGGGCGGGAGGACACGGTCTCCGTCCGTGACCTGGCGCCCGCAGGAGCAGCAGACCACTACCCTGAACACTCCACGGTAACTATGAACCCTGTACCCGAGGTGACACCGCGCACACCAAGCCCTACACAGACTCCTCACGACACTCCTATACCGGGCGTTTTGTACGCGTATATACCAGGCGCCTCGCACACGCATGAGGGATCACTGACACCTAGTGGGCTGACACCTCCAGTCAGGCCGGAACCAGCACAACCTCCGTCTCCGGTGCAATCACCACCACCGGCACCTGTGCAATCACCACCACCAGCACCTGTGTAATCACCACCACCAGCACCTGTGCAATCACCACCACCAGCACCTGTGCAATCACCACCACCAGCACCTGTGCAATCACCACCAGCACCTGTGCAATCACCACCGGCACCTGTGCAAGCACCACCGGCACCTGTGCAATCACCACCACCGGCACCTGTGCAATCACCACCGGCACCTGTGCAATCACCACCACCGGCTCCTGTGCAATCACCACCACCGGATCCTGTGCAATCACCACCACCGGCTCCTGTGCAATCACCACCACCGGCTCCTGTGCAATCACCACCGGCATCTGTGCAATCACCACCGGCACCTGTGCAATCACCACCGGCTCCTGTGCAATCACCACCACCGGCATCTGTGCAATCACCACCGGCACCTGTGCAATCACCACCAGCACCTGTGCAATCACCACCGCCAGCACCTGTGCAATCACCACCGGCACCTGTGCAATCACCACCACTGGCATCTGTGCAATCACCACCACCGGCACCTGTGCAATCACCACCACCGGCTCCTGTGCAATCACCACCACCAGCACCTGTGCAATCACCACCGCCAGCACCTGTGCAATCACCACCGGCACCTGTACAATCACCACCACCAGCACCTGTGCAATCACCACCGCCAGCACCTGTGCAATCACCACCGGCACCTGTACAATCACCACCACTGGCACCTGTGTAATCACCATCACCGGCACCTGTGCAATCACCACCACCGGCACCTGTGCAATCACCACCACCGGCACCTGTGCAATCACCACCACCGGCATCTGTGCAATCACCACCACCGGCACCTGTGCAATCACCACCACCGGCACCTGTGTAATCACCATCACCGGCACCTGTGCAATCACCACCACCGGCACCTGTGCAATCACCACCACCGGCACCTGTGCAATCACCACCACCGGCTCCTGTGCAATCACCACCACCAGCACCTGTGCAATCACCACCGCCAGCACCTGTGCAATCACCACCGGCACCTGTACAATCACCACCACCGGCATCTGTGCAAGCACCACCGGCACCTGTGCAATCACCACCGGCACCTGTGCAAGCACCACCGGCACCTGTACAATCACCACCACCGGCATCTGTGCAATCACCACCGGCACCTGTGCAATCACCACCACCGGCACCTGTGCAATCACCACCACCGGCACCTGTGCAATCACCACCACCGGCATCTGTGCAATCACCACCACCGGCTCCTGTGCAATCACCACCGGCACCTGTGCAATCACCACCGGCACCTGTGCAATCACCACCACCAGCATCTGTACAATCACCACCACCGGCACCTGTGCAATCACCATCACCGGCTCCTGTGCAATCACCACCACTGGCACCTGTGCAATCACCACCACCAGCATCTGTACAATCACCACCACCGGCTCCTGTGCAATCACCATTACCGGCTCCTGTGCAATCACCACCACCAGCATCTTTGCAATCACCACCACTGGCACCTGTGCAATCACCACCACCGGCACCTGTGCAATCACCACCACCGGCACCTGTGCAATCACCATCACCGGCACCTGTGCAATCACCACCGGCACCTGTGCAATCACCACCGGCACCTGTGCAATCACCACCGGCACCTGTGCAATCACCACCACCGGCACCTGTGCAATCACCACCACCGGCACCTGTGCAATCACCACCGGCACCTGTGCAATCACCACCACCGGCACCTGTGCAATCACCACCACCGGCACCTGTGCAATCACCAACACCGGCACCTGTGCAATCACCACCACCGGCATCTGTGCAATCACCATCACCGGCTCCTGTGCAATCACCACCGGCACCTGTGCAATCACCACCACCGGCTCCTGTGCAATCCCCACCACCGGCATCTGTGCAATCACCACCACCGGCACCTGTGCAATCACCACCACCGGCACCTGTGCAATCAACACCGGCACCTGTGCAATCACCACCACCGGCACCTGTGCAATCACCACCGGCACCTGTGCAATCACCACCACCGGCACCTGTGCAATCACCACCGGCACCTGTGCAATCACCACCACCGGCTCCTGTGCAATCACCACCACCGGCTCCTGTGCAATCACCACCGGCATCTGTGCAATCACCACCACCGGCACCTGTACAATCACCACCACCGGCTCCTGTGCAATCACCACCACCGGCACCTGTGCAATCACCACCACCGGCACCTGTACAATCACCACCACTGGCATCTGTGCAATCACCACCACTGGCATCTGTACAATCACCACCACCGGCACCTGTACAATCACCACCACTGGCATCTGTGCAATCACCACCACTGGCATCTGTGCAATCACCACCACCGGCATCTGTGCAATCACCACCACCGGCACCTGTGCAATCACCACCACTGGCATCTGTGCAATCACCACCACCGGCATCTGTGCAATCACCACCACCGGCACCTGTACAATCACCACCACCGGCACCTGTACAATCACCACCACTGGCATCTGTGCAATCACCACCACCGGCACCTGTGCAATCACCACCACCAGCACCTGTGCAATCACCACCACCGGCATCTGTGCAATCACCACCACCGGCACCTGTACAATCACCACCACCGGCACCTGTACAATCACCATCACCGGCACCTGTGCAATCAACACCGGCACCTGTGCAATCACCACCACTGGCATCTGTACAATCACCACCACCGGCACCTGTGCAATCACCACCACCGGCACCTGTGCAATCACCACCGCCAGCACCTGTGCAATCCCCACCACCAGCATCTGTGCAATCACCACCGGCACCTGTGCAATCACCACCACTGGCATCTGTGCAATCACCACCACCGGCACCTGTGCAATCACCACCACCGGCTCCTGTGCAATCACCACCACCAGCACCTGTGCAATCACCACCGCCAGCACCTGTGCAATCACCACCGGCACCTGTACAATCACCACCACCAGCACCTGTGCAATCACCACCGCCAGCACCTGTGCAATCACCACCGGCACCTGTACAATCACCACCACCAGCATCTGTGCAATCACCACCGGCACCTGTGCAATCACCACCACTGGCACCTGTGTAATCACCATCACCGGCACCTGTGCAATCACCACCACCGGCACCTGTGCAATCACCACCGGCACCTGTGTAATCACCATCACCGGCACCTGTGCAATCACCACCACCGGCACCTGTGCAATCACCACCACCGGCACCTGTGCAATCACCACCACCGGCTCCTGTGCAATCACCACCACCAGCACCTGTGCAATCACCACCGCCAGCACCTGTGCAATCACCACCGGCACCTGTACAATCACCACCACCGGCATCTGTGCAAGCACCACCGGCACCTGTGCAATCACCACCGGCACCTGTGCAAGCACCACCGGCACCTGTACAATCACCACCACCGGCATCTGTGCAATCACCACCGGCACCTGTGCAATCACCACCACCGGCACCTGTGCAATCACCACCACCGGCACCTGTGCAATCACCACCACCGGCATCTGTGCAATCACCACCACCGGCTCCTGTGCAATCACCACCGGCACCTGTGCAATCACCACCGGCACCTGTGCAATCACCACCACCAGCATCTGTACAATCACCACCACCGGCACCTGTGCAATCACCATCACCGGCTCCTGTGCAATCACCACCACTGGCACCTGTGCAATCACCACCACCAGCATCTGTACAATCACCACCACCGGCTCCTGTGCAATCACCATTACCGGCTCCTGTGCAATCACCACCACCAGCATCTGTGCAATCACCACCACTGGCACCTGTGCAATCACCACCACCGGCACCTGTGCAATCACCACCACCGGCACCTGTGCAATCACCATCACCGGCACCTGTGCAATCACCACCGGCACCTGTGCAATCACCACCGGCACCTGTGCAATCACCACCGGCACCTGTGCAATCACCACCACCGGCACCTGTGCAATCACCACCACCGGCACCTGTGCAATCACCACCGGCACCTGTGCAATCACCACCACCGGCACCTGTGCAATCACCACCACCGGCACCTGTGCAATCACCAACACCGGCACCTGTGCAATCACCACCACCGGCATCTGTGCAATCACCATCACCGGCTCCTGTGCAATCACCACCGGCACCTGTGCAATCACCACCACCGGCTCCTGTGCAATCCCCACCACCGGCATCTGTGCAATCACCACCACCGGCACCTGTGCAATCACCACCACCGGCACCTGTGCAATCAACACCGGCACCTGTGCAATCACCACCACCGGCACCTGTGCAATCACCACCGGCACCTGTGCAATCACCACCACCGGCACCTGTGCAATCACCACCGGCACCTGTGCAATCACCACCACCGGCTCCTGTGCAATCACCACCACCGGCTCCTGTGCAATCACCACCGGCATCTGTGCAATCACCACCACCGGCACCTGTACAATCACCACCACCGGCTCCTGTGCAATCACCACCACCGGCACCTGTGCAATCACCACCACCGGCACCTGTACAATCACCACCACTGGCATCTGTGCAATCACCACCACTGGCATCTGTACAATCACCACCACCGGCACCTGTACAATCACCACCACCGGCATCTGTGCAATCACCACCACTGGCATCTGTGCAATCACCACCACCGGCATCTGTGCAATCACCACCACCGGCACCTGTGCAATCACCACCACTGGCATCTGTGCAATCACCATCACCGGCACCTGTGCAATCACCATCACCGGCACCTGTGCAATCAACACCGGCACCTGTGCAATCACCACCACTGGCATCTGTACAATCACCACCACCGGCACCTGTGCAATCACCACCACCGGCACCTGTGCAATCACCACCACCGGCACCTGTGCAATCACCACCACCGGCACCTGTGCAATCACCACCACCGGCACCTGTGCAATCACCACCGGCATCTGTGCAATCACCACCACCGGCATCTGTGCAATCACCACCACCGGCATCTGTGCAATCACCACCACCGGCATCTGTGCAATCACCACCGGCACCTGTACAATCACCACCACCGGCATCTGTGCAATCACCACCGGCACCTGTGCAATCACCACCGGCACCTGTGCAATCACCACCACCGGCACCTGTGCAATCACCATCACCGGCACCTGTGCAATCACCACCGCCGGCTCCTGTGCAATCACCACCGGCACCTGTGCAATCACCACCACCGGCACCTGTGCAATCACCATCACCGGCACCTGTGCAATCACCACCACCGGCACCTGTGCCATCACCACCGGCACCTGTGCAATCACCACCGGCACCTGTGCAATCACCACCACCGGCACCTGTGCAATCACCACCACCGGCACCTGTGCAATCACCACCACCGGCACCTGTGCAATCAACACCGGCACCTGTGCAATCACCACCGGCACCTGTGCAATCACCACCACCGGCACCTGTGCAATCACCACCACCGGCTCCTGTGCAATCACCACCACCAGCATCTGTGCAATCACCACCACCGGCATCTGTGCAATCACCACCACCGGCACCTGTGCAATCACCACCACCGGCATCTGTGCAATCACCACCACCGGCACCTGTGCAATCACCACCACCGGCATCTGTGCAATCACCACCACCGGCACCTGTGCAATAACAGCCGGTGCTACGTAGATTGCTGCGACAGATTCGACCACCTGATAGACTTAACCTGTAAGAAACTTCGCCACATGGGGACTCTCTTTTAAAACAAAGTGGGGGTGCATGTGGTGAACTACATATACCTGTCTGGACACGCCTCCTGCTGACTGCTCCTGTGGCTCCTCCCACAGACCCTGGTATAAAGGCGATCGAGGCCTGAGCCCGGCCTCTCAGTCTCCAGGATGTCGAATGGTGGTCAACCACTGCTTGTTCCTTCTTCCAGTCAATAAAAGCCAGTATCTCGTCTTTACGTCTCAGAGTGACTTATTGATGGTGCATCAATCAGGCAGCATCTTGGGGTGAAATGGACAGATGAAATGTCATCTGTCCATTCCCACTGCAGATCCTGCCTGACCCACTCAGCTCCTCTTGGCAGGAAGCTATGGATCAGGTGTTGCAAAGCTACTTGGACACTCACTGTTACCTGGATGACATCATTATTGCCAATAAGGATGACAAGAAATGTCTCCAAACTCTCATGGCAATGTTAAAAGCGTTAGAAGATTATGGGCTGAGAGTACAATGCAACAAATGTGAATTCTTTAAACTGAGCATCACTCACACTATCGACGCACAAGGATTACACAGTGTGCTGAGAAAATTCCAGCAGTGCTCAGTGTCCCTAGGCCACAGGATGTGTCATGGTTGTGCTTTTCAGGATTTGTCAATTACTACAACAGGTACCTGGCTCCTGTGCTCCATTTCTTCAACTCCTTACTACAGAAATGGTGGTGGACAAAGCAGTGAGAGAGGGCTTTCCAAAAGGTGTATAAAATGGTGACATCAGACACTGTACTGATACATCATGATCCACGTCATCCAGTAACGCCTCGCCACGTCCCACACGACAGCACACATCCAACGTGAGAACTCCACGTCCCACACGACAGCACACATCCAACACAAGAACTCCATGTCCCACACGACAGCACACATCCAACGCGAGAACTCCTCGTCCCACACGACAGCACACATCCAACGCGAGAACTCCACGTCCCAATTGACAGCACACATCCAACACAAGAACTCCATGTCCCACACGACAGCACACATCCAACGTGAGAACTCCACATCCCACACGACAGCACACATCCAACGTGAGAACTCCACGTCCCACACGACAGCACACATCCAACACAAGAACTCCATGTCCCACACGACAGCACACATCCAACGCGAGAACTCCTCGTCCCACACGACAGCACACATCCAACACGAGAACTCCACATCCCACAGGACAGCACACATCCAACGCGAGAACTCCACATCCCACAGGACAGCACACATCCAACGCGAGAACTCCATGTCCCACATGACAGCACACATCCAACGCGAGAACTCCATGTCCCACAGGACAGCACACATCCAACGCGAGAACTCCACATCCCACAGGACAGCACACATCCAACGCGAGAACTCCACGTCCCACAGGACAGCACACATCCAACGCGAGAACTCCACGTCCCACAGGACAGCACACATTCAATGCGAGAACTCCACGTCCCAATTGACAGCACACATCCAACACAAGAACTCCATGTCCCACACGACAGCACACATCCAACGCGAGAACTCCACGTCCCACACGACAGCACACATCCAACGCGAGAACTCCACGTCCCAATTGACAGCACACATCCAACACAAGAACTCCATGTCCCACACGACAGCACACATCCAACACAAGAACTCCATGTCCCACACGACAGCACACATCCAACACAAGAACTCCATGTCCCACACGACAGCACACATCCAACGCGAGAACTCCACGTCCCAATTGACAGCACACATCCAACGCGAGAACTCCATGTCCCACAGGACAGCACACATCCAACGCGAGAACTCCACGTCCCACAGGACAGCACACATCCAACGCGAGAACTCCACGTCCCACAGGACAGCACACATCCAACGCGAGAACTCCACGTCCCACAGGACAGCACACATCCAACGCGAGAACTCCACGTCCCAATTGACAGCACACATCCAACGCGAGAACTCCACGTCCCACAGGACAGCACACATCCAACGCGAGAACTCCACGTCCCAATTGACAGCACACATCCAACGCGAGAACTCCACGTCCCACAGGACAGCACACATCCAACACAAGAACTCCACATCCCACACGACAGCACACATCCAACGCAAGAACTCCACGTCCCACAGGACAGCACACATTCAATGCGAGAACTCCACGTCCCACAGGACAGCACACATCCAACACGAGAACTCCACTTCCCACAGGACAGCACACATCCAACGCGAGAACTCCACGTCCCACAGGACAGCACACATTCAATGCGAGAACTCCACGTCCCACAGGACAGCACACATCCAACACAAGAACTCCACGTCCCACAGGACAGCACACATCCGACGCGAGAACTCCACGTCCCAATTGACAGCACACATCCAACGCGAGAACTCCACGTCCCACAGGACAGCACACATCCAATGTGAGAACTCCACGTCCCACAGAACAGCACACATCCAACGCGTGAACTCCACGTCCCACAGGACAGCACACATTCAATGCGAGAACTCCACGTCCCAATTGACAGCACACATCCAACGCGAGAACTCCACGTCCCACACGACAGCACACATCCAACGCGAGAACTCCATGTCCCACACGACAGCACACATCCAACGCGAGAACTCCACGTCCCACACGACAGCACACATCCAACGCGAGAACTCCACGTCCCACAGGACAGCACACATTCAATGCGAGAACTCCACGTCCCAATTGACAGCACACATCCAACACAAGAACTCCATGTCCCACACGACAGCACACATCCAACGCGAGAACTCCATGTCCCACAGGACAGCACACATCCAACGCGAGAACTCCACGTCCCACAGGACAGCACACATCCAACACGAGAACTCCTCGTCCCACACGACAGCACACATCCAACGCGAGAACTCCTCGTCCCACAGGACAGCACACATCCAACGCGAGAACTCCACGTCCCACACGACAGCACACATCCAACGCGAGAACTCCACGTCCCACACGACAGCACACATCCAACGCGAGAACTCCACGTCCCACAGGACAGCACACATCCAACGCGAGAACTCCACGTCCCACAGGACAGCACACATTCAATGCGAGAACTCCACGTCCCAATTGACAGCACACATCCAACGCGAGAACTCCACGTCCCACAGGACAGCACACATCCAACGCGAGAACTCCACGTCCCAATTGACAGCACACATCCAACGCGAGAACTCCACATCCCACACGACAGCACACAACCCACATGAGAGCTTACGTTCTACACGACAGCCTACATCTCACTGAGAGCTCACATCTCACACAACAGTCCACATGCCACACGGGTGCTCACAACCCACATAGACAATAGAACCATAAGACAGAGGAGCAGAATGAGGCCATTTGGCCCATCGAGTCTGCTCTGCCATTTAATCATGGCTGATCCTTTCCCCATCCTCAGCCCCACTCCCTGGCCTTCTCCTTGTAACCCTTGATTCATCACCCTCTGGCTAAAGAAATTTTTGCACATCTCTGTTTTAAACGGACGCCCCTCTATCCTGAGGCTGTGCCCTCTTGTGCTAGACTCTCCCACCACGGGAAGCATCCTTTCCACAGCTATGCTGTCTAGGCCATTCAACATTTGAAAGGTTTCAATGAGATCCTCCTCATCCTTCTGAATTCCAGTGAGTACAGACCCAGAGCCGTCAAACGATCCTCATGTGATAACCCTATCATTCTCAGAATCATCCTTGTAAACCTCCTCTGAACCCTCTCCAATGCCAGCACATCTCTTTTAAGATGAGGAGCCCAAAACTGTTCACAATGCTCAAGGTGAGGCCTCACCAGTGCCTTATAAAGCCTCAGCATCACATCCCTGCTCTTATTGCCTAGACCTCTTGAAATAAATGCGAACATTGCATTTGCCTTCCTCACCACCAACTCAGCCTGCAAGTTAACCTCTGGGATGTTCTGCACAAGGACTCACAAGTCCCTTTGCATCTCAGATTTTTGGATTTTCTCCCCGTTTAGAAAATAGTCTGCACTTTTATTTCTACTACCAAAGTGCATGACCATGCATTTTCCAACATTGTATTTCATTTACCACTTTCTTGCCCATTTTCCTAATCTGTTTAAGTCCTTCTGCTTCCTACCCGTTTCCTCAACACTACCTACCCCTCCACCAATCTTCGTATCATCTTCAAACTTAGCATCAAAGTCATCGATTCCATCATCTACGGTAAATCATGGATACATGGCATAAAAAGAAGCACCAACACTACCCTGAGGAACACCACTAGTCACTGGCAGCCAACCGGACAAAGATCCTTTTATTCCCACTCACTGCCTCTGACCAATCAGCCAATGCTCTAACCATGTCAGTAACTTTCTTGTAATACCACGAGCTCTTAACTTAGTAAGCAGCCTCATGTGTGGCACCTTGTCAAAAGCCGTCGGAAAATCCAAATCTACAACATCCACTGCATCCCATATATCTATCCTACCTGTAATCTCCTCGAAGAATTCTAACAAATTTTCCCTGAAGGAAACCATGCTGACTTTGTCCTATCTTGTCCTGTGCCACCAAGTACTCCATCACCTCATCCTTAACAATTGACTCCAACAGCTTCCCAACCACTGAGGTCAGGCTATAATTTCTTTTCCATGGATTGCCCTGTTGATCCATCTTTTCTATTTCCTGTTGTAATCTGTGGTCCACCTTCCAGCCACTGTTGGGAGACCTGTATACAACTGCCATCAGGGTCCTTTTACCTTTTCAGTTTCTTAACTCAACCCACAAGGATTCAATATCTCCCAATCCTACGTCTCATCTTTCTACTGATTTGATGCCATTCTTTACCAGCAGAGCCATGCCACCCCTCTGCCAACCTTCCTAACCTTCTAGTACAATGGATAACCTTGGACATTCAGCTCCCAACTACAACCATCCTTCTGCCACGATTCAATGATGGTCACAACATCATGCCTGGCAACAACAAGGTTGTCCACACAAGAGCTCACGCTCCACATGCGAGCTCGTGGCCCACGTGATAGCTCACGCTCCACATGACAGCCCACAGCCCACACGAGAGCTCACGCTCCACATGCGAGCTCGTGGCCCACGTGATAGCTCACGCTCCACATGACAGCCCACAGCCCACACGAGAGCTCATGTCCCACATGCGAGCTCGTGGCCCACGTGATAGCTCATGTTCCACATGACAGCCCACAGCCCACACAAGAGCTCACGTCCCACATACAAGCTAATGGCCCACATCCCACAAAACTAGCTGCTCTGCTATTTTCTGATCTGTTGTGTTTATCAGATGAAAGCGATTTGCATTCAAACTGAAGAGCTCTGCCTGGCTCCCTGGTTTGGTTTTGTGTTTAGCTAGCTCTGTAATTCTTAGTAAGATTGTGCAGTGAGACGGCAATGGGTCAATAAACACAACGGGGAAACCTAACTTAGTTTGTTAACAAAGTCCTGGTAGGACCAAGAAGATGAGTTAAAGACTGAAAATACTGGAAATAACCGACCAGGGCACTGTATGTGGAGAGATCAAATCACCGAAGGAGGCATTGGAAATCCAGATTGTGTCACTGTGCAAAGTGCAGCAGTGAAGAGGAGAAATGAGTGAAAATATGTAACACGTGAGATGCTGAAAATCCAGAACAACACACACAAAATGCTGGAGGATTCAGCAGGTCAGGCAGCATCTTGGAAAAGAGTAAACAGTCGACGTTTTGGGTCGAGACCTTCATCAGGGCTGGAAAGGAAGGGGGAAGGAGACAGAATAAGAAGATGGGGGGAGGGGGGAGAAGGACAGGCTCGAAGGTGATAGGAGAGACCAGGTAGGTGGGTGGGGGATGAATTAAGTAGTGGGGAGGGAATAGGTGGAGGAGATAAAGGAATGAAGAAGAAGGAATCTGATAGGAGAGGAGAAAGGGAAAGAGGAGGAGAACTGGAGGGAGGTGATGGGCAAGTGAGGAAAAGAGAAAGGGTGAGAGGAAAACTGGAGAGAGGAATGGAAAAAGAGAGAAGGGAAGGAGGAGAAAATACCAGAAACTTGAGAAATTGATGTTCAGGTTGGCTATCCAGATGGAATATCAGGGTGTTGCTCCTCCAACCTGTGTGTGGCCCATTGTGGCAGTAGGGTGGGAGACAGTTTGATCCGTGGCTCTGGCACAAGCTGAGAGAGGCTGAAATATGGTGAAATTTGTTAACTTTGAGGCAGCATTACATAACAACAGAGAAAAAGCTGTGAATTACGGTAAGTATATATGTTAAATAGTTTAATATGCACTGCCAAAGATCCATGATGGAACTGACTAAGTTTACAACACTCTGCAGTTTACTTTGATCCTGTGCAGTGGCTCCACGCCCTCCCCATACCAAATGATGATGCAGCCGGTTAGAATACCCTCCACCGTACATCTATAGAAATTTGTGAGTGTTCCAAATCTCCTCAAACTCCTAATGAAATATAGCCGCTGTCATGCCTTCTTTGCAGTTCCATCAATATGTTGGGTCCAAGTTCAATCTTCAGAGATATTGACACCCAGGAACTTGAAATTGCTCTCTCCACTTTTGATCCCTCGGCGAGGACCGGTGTGCGATCCCTCGTCTTACCCTTTCTGAAGTCCTCAATCAGCTCTGCAATCTTACTGACATTGAGCGCAAGGTTGTTGTCGCGACACCACTCAACTGGTATACCTCACTCTTGTATGCCCTCTTGTCACCGACTGAAATTCTGTCAACAAAGGTTGTATCGTCAGCAGACGGCACTTGAGCTGTGCCTGGCCACAGCGAGCTTGAGATACCTTGAACAATCTGATGGTTCAGGTGAATGAGCACAGGATTTAAAAAGTGAGCAGGGCCTTTCACTAGTTTACCTGGATTAAAGAGCGTGTCTTGAGATAGGTTGAGCAAGATAGGGCTTTTCTCTTTGGAGGGTGAGAGATGTATAAGATTGAGAGGCATTCATCAATTGGACAGACAAGCACCTCTTTCTCAGAGTAGAAATAATCAATACAAGAGGGTGTAACTTTAAGGTGATTGGAGGAAAGTATCAGAAGGATGTCAGAGATAAATTCTTAAACAGAGTGGTGGGTGTGTGGAACACACTGCCAGGGGTGGTGGTAGAGGCAGATACATTAGGGGTATTTAAGAGATAGGCACATGAAATGGAGGCTCTGTGGGAGGGGAGGGTTAAGTTGATCTTGGAGTAGGTTAAAGGGTGGGCATAACGTTGTGAGTTGAAATGCCTGTATTGTGTTGTCATGTTCTATGCTCAGGACACCATCCACTGGGTCACCTGTTATTAATGAGTTCCCGTGCAGCCGTACTCCTCTGCTGCCCGTGGTCAAAACTGTCCAACGCCATTCCCAGGACACAAGTGTAACGGAGGACGATACAATTGTTGCTCCAGATGCATTGCAGCACAAACAAAAACACAGTATGATAAGGAACACAATAATAATAGAAAACACATTAATATAAAAATGCTAGCTAGTTTATATACACTGATTGACTGTCCATAAAGTGACCCTCGGTACAAGAGTGTCTGTACATAAGTTGACAGACAAGAAGTGATAAAGTAGTGGTGGTTGGGGTGTGGAGGGGTGGGTTAGCGGGTGGAGGTGTTCATCAGCCTTACTGCTTGGGGAGTGTAACTTTTTGAGTCTGATGGTCCAGGTGTGGATGCTATGTAGCCTCCTCCCTGATGGGAGTGGGACAAACAGTCCATGAGCAGGGTGGGTGGGATCCTTCATGATGTTACCGGCCCTGCATACATCTGTCCAGTGATGTCCATGCTGAGCATTCTGACTCTGCAATCGTTGTTTTCCTCTTGCTCTTCAGGATTCGGAGATCGCTGTTCCAGGAGGCAGCAGGTCTACTTGTGGTGAAGGCCCAGCCGAGCGGCTGCCCAGCTGGGGGCAGAGTGCATTGGTCCAGGGAAGGCCGTTGACTGCCGTGATGATGGTGGAGCCCAGTAACAGTCCTTACAGGAAGACAGAGGTGCCCGCCCGGTCAAAGTCTATTCCCTGGTACGTGGGGAAGAGGGTGGAGCAGCCCATCAGGATGTCTGGTCTGCCTCTGGACAGTGGGACAGTCGAATCCTCTCACTTCAACCTGCGGCCACTCGTTTACCCTGGGGTGCCGCAGGGCCACACCGAACCCACTCCAGGCAACTGGCCGAGTACCAATCTGGACAAAGTTCAGAGTTCAAAGTAAATCTATATCAGAGTACATATATACCACTAAGCACCGCCCTGAAATTCATTTTCTTGTAGGCATTCATAGTGAGTAGAGAGAAACACCATAGAGTCAATGAAAAACCTCACACAACAGGCAGATAACCAATGTGTAAAAGACAACAACAAAAATAAAAAACACAAATATTAATAATAAATAAGTAAGGAATAAGTATTGAGAACACGAGATGAAATCCTTGAAAGTGACTTCATAAGTTGTGGGGGCAGTTCAGTGAAGAGGTGAGTGAAGTTATCCCCTCTGGTTGAAGACCCTGATGGTTGAGGGGTAATAACTGTCCCTGAACCTGGTGGTGTGAGTCCTGAGGCTCCTGTATCACCTTCCTGATGGCTGCAGCGGGAAGAGATCGTGGCCAGGATGGTGGATGCTGCTTTCCTGTGATAGCGCTCTGTGTAGCTGTGCTCAATAGTGGGGAGGGCTTCACCCCTGATGGATGAACCCTGGGACTGCATCCAGTGTTTGTGTCTTTCCCCAGGTCTCAGCTTCCCATATATCTGCACCTGCTTCGCACTAACTGGTGTTCCTAATGTTTTTGAAAAGGTTAGCTTTATTTGTCACGTGTATGTTGAAACCTACACTGAAATGCTTCACTTGTGCCAATGACCAACACAGTCCGAGGATGGAGCTGGGATCAGCCCGCAGAAGAGTCTCCACACTTCCAGCGCCAACATAGCATGGCCACAACTTACTAACCCAAATCCACACAGAACCTCTTCGGACTGTGGGAGGAAACCGGAGCACCCAGAGGAAACCCACATGGTCACATGGAGAATGCACTAACTCCTTACAGACAGCGCTGGGAATTGAACCTGGATCAATGAAGCTATAAAGTGTTACGTGAATCGCTGTGTCAGGGCTGCACAGTGGTCATGGCTGACTCTCTGAGGTGACACTGTAGCAGCTCCCTGAGGCCATGTTTTGTGCTCTTGTGTTCCTATCAATTCAGTATAATGCGGGCTTGTTGGGCCTCTCCTACTGGGTGAACCATCCTGCTGTGGGAGTGAAGTTACCTCACTGTTGGTGAGTTTGACCCTCAGTTCTGAAGGAATGGCTGATCGTTTACAACCTGACCTTACCACCATTCGTTGTGGGGTTACAGTAACGATTAGGGTTTGTTTGAACAGAGAGTGACAGAGTGAGAGTGACAGAGTGAGAGAGGGAGGGGGGGGGGGGGGAGAGAGGGGCGAGAGAGAGAGAAAGAAAAGTCCAGTTCAGGCAGCTAAGAATCAACAAGAGGTGACAAACAAGCACCAGATTTAAACTTGATGGGTGATACCTTTCATTGTTCATTTCAAACTTCCAAAAAACTTCATCCTCCCCAATAAATTACTCACCATATGAAATCTTTGCTGGTCCCTAGAGTTATTTATCCTCTTGGTGACCAAAACGGCATCTGCAACTTCCTTCCTTGATACCGATCCTATCACCAGGATTGTTACCATCAGACATCGGAGCAGAATCAGGCCATTCAGCCCATCGAGTCTGCTCTGCCATTCCATTGTGACTGACTTATTATCCCTCTCAACCCTGTTCTCCTGCCTTCTCCCTGTAACCTTTGATACCCTGATTCATCAAGAACCTATCAACCTCTGCTTTAAACATACTTCATGAATTGGCCTGTGGCAATAAATTCCGTAGATTTACCACCATCTGTTCCCAATGTTCTGAGGCAGTGCCTTCTGGTCCTGGACTGTGCCACTGTAGGAAACGTCTTCTCAAATCCAGTCTGTCTAGGCCTTTCGATATTCAGGAGGGTTCAATGAGATCCCCCCTAATTCTTCTCAACTCCAACAAGTACAGGCCCAGAGCCGCCAAAAGCTCCTCATTCGTCAACCCTTTTACTCCCTGAGACTCTGGTCACACCTTCCGGTGGAGCAGATTTTGAGTCAGTTCCAGTACCGGCTTTCTATCATAATTCTGAAACACAAATCATCCAGTTGACTTTGGAGATGCAAGGGACTGTACATTTGAGGTCGAAAACAAATTGCCAGAGGAAATCAATGGGACAGGCAGTATCTGTGGAGCGAAGTGGTCAGGTCAAGACCCTTCATCTGGACTGGATACATTTTGAATACGAAGTTTGAAGTAAATTTATTATCGAAGTACGTGTACCTGCTTAGCTCATCTGATCTCCTGGGGCAGAGACCACTGACGATGGCTCGTCAGAGTCCTCTGTCCTGGGTCAGTCTTTCAAATTGTCCGCAGGTGTAGCCCATTTTCGAGGATCCTTATTTTCCCAGGGACGAGGTCTTTGGAGCTTCTGTAGCTCTGGGTTTTTATTGGAAGGGGTTCGCTGGCCCCATGTCCAACTCTCCTCTTTTCACAGTGGGGCTTGGGACCAGACCGCCCATGGTGAAGTTAACTCCTATATTAGAGGTACCCAACCTGGGGTCCATGGTTAATGTAATAAATCAAGTTGGGAACCCCTGTACTATTCCGGCCGGTGGTTTAGTGGCATCAGCACCAGACTTTGAGACGAGTGGTCCTGGGTTCAAATCCAGCCAGCTCCTTGCACACTTTCCATCCAAGCTCGATTGAGTGTCAACCTAGGCCTCATGAAAAACAGACAAAAGTGCTAAAGAAATGGCAAGGTTGTCACCTGAAGTGGCACAAGGCTCGGAGAGGAACGACAGCAACAAGCCCTGTACTATACCAAGATTCATTGACAGTAGAACAAAGAACTACTATAGAGCTGATGAAAATCCACACAATCAACAAATAGACAATGTGCAAGAAGAAGACAAATTGTTCAAATTCAAAACAAGTAAATAATGATAATAAACCGACAGTACACAAATACTACTGAGAAGATAGTTGGAGAGTCCTTGACAGTGAATCCCTAGGTTGTGGACTCAGTTCAGTGTTGAGGTGAGTGAAGTTATCCACACTGGTTCAGGAACCCGATGGTGTGGGGCCTTTCCAGCCCAGATCAACATGAAGAAGACACCAGCAGCTTTATTTTACTTGGAGTATGAGGAGATCTAGTATGTCGTCGAAGACTCTTGGAAATTTCTACAGACGCAACGTAGGGAGCATTCTAACTGGCTGCATCACTCTCCAGCGTGGAGGCTCCAGTACACAGGATCGGAGGAGACTGCAGAGAGTCAGCCAGCCCCATCACGGGCACAACCCTCCCCATCATTGAGGACATGATGCCTCAAGCAAGGATCCCCACCACCCAGAACGTGCCCACTCCTCATTGTTACCAGCAGCGAGATGGCACAGGAGCCTAAGACCCACACTCAACATTTCAGGAACATCTTCGTCCCCTCTGCCATCAGATTTCTGAGCGGTCTGTAAACCCGCGAGCAGCAGCTCCTTCATTCACTGTCGCGCTGTCTATTTATTTATTTATTTATTTATTTATTTATTATTGTGACTTGGAGTGATCTTCCGTGTCTCGCACCATCCTGCTGCCGGAAAACAACAAATTTCACAGCATAATTTCAGTGATGCCACCCGACCTGCTGAATTCCCCCTGCACCCTGTTTTGTGCCCCATTTTCCATCAGTCAGAATCTGGTTTATTATCACAAATATATGTCGTGACATTTGTTAACTTGGCAGCAGCGGTACATTGCAATACATGATAATATAAAGAGAAAAAATAAATCAGCGCATTGCAGTAAGTATATATTTACATTAAAAAGTTAAATTAAGAACACACCAGTGAATCTGCAGATGCTGGAAAAAATAAATAAATAAACAAACTAATAAATAAATGGATAGATAGATAGATAGATAAACAAACAAACAAACAAACAAATAAATAAATAAACACAAAATGCTGGCAGGACTCAGCAGGCCAGTTGTCACTACCTCCTCCCATAGATGCCGTCTGGCCTGCTGAGTTCTGCCAGCATTTTGTGTTTTTATTTAAGTTAAGAATAGTTGTGCAAAAACAGAAACAAAAAAAGTAAGGTAGTGTTTATGGTTTCAGTGCCTTTTTAGGAACTGGATGACAGGGGAAAAGAGGCCGTCCCTGAATACCCAAGAGTGTGTTCAGGCTTACGTAGGTCTGATGTTATCGGAAGCTGCGGCGTGCCTGCACTGAATTAGCTTCATCCAAACACGGCTATTTATTAACGTAAACAGAATCTGCTGCCATCAGCCAACAGAAGAGAGAGAGAGAATCTACCTCGGTTTTCTCTGTGCTCCGTACATTCAACTAAACATGAAGTCAATCGAATCATTTAGTTGTAACTTTGGTAGGTTTTATGTAAGTTCAACATAACTGCCCAACGTGCTAACTTGTGGAATATTTATTTAGAGATACAGTGGCCCTTCCAGCCCAATGAGCCACACTGCCCAGCACTTCACCTATTTAGTCCTAACCTTAACCACAGCACAATTTACAAAGACCAATGACCGGTATGAGGAAGCGGGAGCCCCTGGAGAATACCCACACGGCCACGGGGAAAGCATACATACGCCTCACAACTGGTGTCGGCTGAGTAACAGTATTGCAGTGACTGCTCTGCTATCCCTGGAGATGAAGAACAGGTTTCTCTCCCGTAATCAATTCACCACAAAGTTCACAAAGCTAGCTGGACTCGTACCAAGGGAAGGAGAATTCTGCTGCTTTTTTTTAACAGTGGCAAATGTGAAAGGAGCAATTCTGTTGTTTGCAGATTCTGGAGGGTGGGGGATGAAAGTTGCTCGTAACAGATATTTCAGCTGATGTTGTTCTGTGTTCTGCCACTTAAAGATATGATTAACATGCACAACAATATTTCTTTTGTTTTGTTATTAACGTCACAGACCAATGCAGCCGGGATGCAGGCCCTTTGGCCCAACCATTCCATGCTGACTACGGTGGGCACTGAGCTATTCCCAATTTCCTGCAGTCGGTGTATATCCCTCTAAACCCCACCTCTCCAGGTGTTTCTTAAATGAGACTATTGTACCTGCCTCAACCACGTCCTTCGGCAGCTCTATCCATACACTCACCTCCCTGTGTGACAACACTGCTTCTCGAGTCCCTTTGAAATCTTTGCCCTCCCACCCTAAACCAGGGGCTCCCAACCTTTCCCAAGTTGGGAATCACTGTCTTAACCATACTCCCTCTCCCCAGTTCCTTTCCATACATCAATTCTCTGTGATAGGAGAAAGCGAATCAGAATGCAGAACCTACAGTTGCAGTTACAGAGAAGGTGAGGCGCAGGGAGACAATCAGGTGCAAGGGCCAATATGAGCTTGATTGGGAGATCAAGAATTCATCTTTAACATGTGAGAGATTCATTCCAAGTCCAATAACAGTGGGGTAGAATGTCCTTTGGTGTAGTGGTATGGGCTCTAGGCATTTATACCTTCTGCCTGACAGGAGAGTGGTGAAGAACGTCAGTGCTGGGTTTTGTCTTTGATTAAATCTGTTAGACCATAAGACATAGGAGCAGAACCAGGCCATTCAGCCCATTGAGTCTGCTTTGCCAAACTATCATGGCATATCCCGGACCCCACACAACCCCATATACCTACTTTCTTGTCATTTGTTTTGGTACCCTAACCAATCAGGAAACTCTGTGGCAGAGCATTCCACAGGATCACTGCCCTCTGGCTAAAAAAAATTCCTCCTTGCCTCTGTTCTAAAAGGTCGTCCCTCAATTTTAAGACAGACTGGCTGTGCCCTCTAGTTCTGGATACCCCCATCATGGGAAACATCCTCTCCACATCCACCCTATCCAGTCCTTTCAATATTTGGTAGGTTTCAATGAGATTCCACCCTCCCCCCCCCCCCCGCATTCTTCTAAATTCCCGTGAGTACAGGCCCAAAGCTACCAAACACTCATTTGTTAACCCCTTCATTCCTGGAATCATCCTTGTGAACCTCCTCTGGACTCTCTCCAATGACCACACATTCTTCCTGAGATATGGGAACATAAACCATTGACAATACTCCAAGTGCAGCCTGACTTGTGTCTTATAAAGTCTCAGCATTATCTCCTTGTCTTTCATATTCTATTCCCCTTGAAATAGCTGCCAACATTGCATTTGCCTTCTTCACCACAGACTCAACCTGTAAATTAACCTCCTGGGAGTCTTGCATAAGGACTTCTAAGTTGATGTTTGAACTTCTCCCCATTTAGATAATAGTCTGCACCATTGTTTCATTGACCAAACTACATTATCATACATTTCCCAACACTATTTTCCATCTGCTACAGTTTGTCCATGTTTCATTTTGTTTAAGTCCTGCTGCAATCACATCGCTTCCACAGCACTACTGACCCCTCCACCTATCTTCATATCATCTGCAAACATAGTCACGAAGCCATCAATTCCATTATCTAAGTCACTGACAAACATTGTGAAAAGCAGCAGTCCCAATCCTGAGGAACACCACTAGTCAAGACTGATGCAAAGTACACGTTAAGTTCATCTGCCATTTCTAACTCACCAGCATCGTTTTACTGTGTTGCAATATCAGCTCTCACCTCCCTTTCACCTTTAATATAACTGAAAAACTTTTAGTATCCTGCTTTGTATTATTGGCTAGTTTCCCATCATATTTCATCTTTTTCCTTCTTAACGCTTTTTAGTTGCCTTTTGTTGGATTTTAAAAGCTTCCCAATCATCCAACTTCCCACTCACTTTTACTATCTTATATGCCCTTTCCTAGGCTTTTATGCAGTCCTTAACTTCCTTACTTCCTTTGTCAGCAGCGATTGCCTACCCCTGCCATTTGAGAATAACTTCTTCTGTGGGACATATCTATCCAACACCTTTTGCACTATGCCTAGAAACTTCAGCCATCTTGGCTCTACTGTCTTCCTCACCAGTATCCCCCTCCAATCCCCCTGGGCAAGCTCCTCTCTCGTGCCTCTGCAATTCCCTTTATTCCATTGTGGTACTGATACACGTGACTTATGCTTCTCCCTCTCAAGTTGTAGTATAAGGTCAATCACATTATAATCACTGTCTCCTAAGTGCTCACATACATTAAGCTCCCTGACAAGATCAGGGTTATTACACAACAGTCAATCTAAGACAGCCTTTCCCTGAGAAGACTCAAGCACAAGCTGCTCTAAAAAGCCATCTTGTATGCAATCAACAGATTCCCTCTCTTGTGATCCTACACCAACCTGATTTTCCCAATCCCCTTGCATATTGAAGTCCCCAAATATGTTACTCTTATTACAGTATATGCCTTTTACAGCTGCTTTTGCAATCTCAACCCCACATCTTGGCCACTATTTGGAAGCCTATCTATGATTCCAATAATGGTATTTCATGCTAGCAGTTTCTTAACTCCACCCAGATTCATCATTCTCAGACCTTATGTCACCTCTTTCTAAAGATGTAATTCCATCTCTTACCAACAGAGCCACACCACCGCCTCTGCCTTCTTGCCTGTCCTTTTGATACAAAGTATATCCTTTGATATTAAACTCCCAACTACGGCCTTCTTTCAGCCACAGCTCAGTGATGCCCACAATGTCGTACCAACAAATCTCTAATTGTGGCATGAGCTTGTCCACCTTATTTTGAATGCTACACCTATTTAAACACAGCACCTTCAGTCTTGCATACTTTGTCCTTTTGAATTTTTACCTCTATGGTACAATTTAACTCTTTGCAGTGCATGCATTTGTACTCAATCATTGGCTTGTCCTTCCTTGTTACATCTGTCATCTACTTGCAAACCTGCTGGCTCATCCTCAGCTCTGTCATACTGATTCCAATCTTCTTGGATCCATCAGAAAAATCTCATCTCAATGTCATAGAGTCATTGTTACCACACAGAAACAGGCCTTTCAGCCCATCTAGTCTCTGCTGAATGATTAATCTGTCCAATCCCCTCAAACTGCAGCTGGACCATAGCCCTACATTCCTCCACCCATAGTTTTTTTTGTGCGGAACTTGGAGGTTGATGATCGTGATGCCTTTCTTTTCTTTCTTGGTTTCATGCCAACGCAGAGAATTGAATAATTTCAGAGTTGTTTACTTTAATAAAATTAACCTTTGGAGCTTTAAACCTTTGTACTTTTGAACCTATCCAAATTTCTCTTAAACGTAGGAATTGAATCTGCATCTGTCACGTGTGCTGGCAGCTTGTCCACACTCTCACCTTCCTCTGAGTGAAGAAATTTCCCCTCCTGTGCCCTTTAAACTTTTCACCTTTCACCCTTAACCCCTGACCTCTAGTTTTAGGCTCAACAACCTTAGTGGCATCTTCCCCCTTCCTTTTCAGTCCTGAAGAAGGGTCTCAGCTCAGAGCGTTGACTGTTGGTTCATTTCCAGAGATGCTGCTTGACCTGCTGAGTTCCTCCAGCGTTTTGTGTGTGTTCATTTGTTCCTACCTGCACATACCTGCTACGCAGCTTCTTCTCTTATCTTAACCAGGGCCTTAATATCTATAGAAAACCAAGGTTCCCTAAACCTCTTATCCTTGCCTTTTATTCTGACAGGAACATAAAAACTGTACTCTCAAAATTTCACTTGGAAAGCCTCCCACTTTCCAAGGACACCTTTGCCCGAAAACTGCCTGTCCTAATCTATAATTGCCAGATCCTTCCTGATACCATCAAAATAGGCCTTTCTCCAATTTAGAATCTCAATCCAAGGACCAGACCTCTCTCTTTGCATGATTACCCTGAAACTAATGGCATTACGATCACTACATGCAGATTGTTCTTCTACACAAACTTCTATCACCTGCCCCCTCTCATTCCCTAATAGCAGGGACTTCTATGTACTGATTAAGAAAAACTTTCCTGAACATATTAGACAAACTTTTTCCTATCCAGACCTTTTACATTAAGGAAGTCCCAGTCAATATGTGGAAAGTTAAAATTACCTACTATTACAAAGATCCGATTCAGTGTGATCTCTCTGCAAATTTGCTCCTCTAAATCTCAGAGACTGTTGGGTGGTCTGTAATATAGCCCCATGAACATGGTCATACCTTTCTGATTCCTCAGCTACACCCATAAGGCCTCACTAGACAAGTTCTCCAGTCTATCCTGATGGATCATTGCTATGAGATTTTCCCTGACTAGTAATGCCACCCCTCCTTTAATCCCTCCCACTCTGTCAAGTCTAAAACAGCAGAACCCCAGAATATTGAGCTGCCAGTTCTGCCCCTCCTGCAAACAAGTGTCATAAATGACGATGATATCATAACTCCAGGTGTTGATCCATGCCCTGAGCTCGGTTGCCTTTCCTACAGTACTTCTTGCATTGAAATCCACAGCTGAGAACGTTAGTCCCACCATATATAAAAATCACAAAGAATTCCCTTCTTGAGTTTTATAAATAACCTGGATGAGGAAGTGGAGGGATGGGTTAGTAAATTTGCTGATGACACAAAGGTTGGGGGTGTTGTGGATAGTGTGGAGGGCTGTCAAAGGTTACAGTGGGACATTGATAGGATGCAAAACTGGGCTGAAAAGTGGCAGATGGGAGTTCTACCCAGATAAATGTGAGGTGGTTCATTTTGGTAGGTCAAATATGATGACAGAATATAGTATTAATGGTAAGACTCTTGGCAGTGTGGAGGATCAGAGGGATCTTGGGGTCCGAGTCCATTGGACACTCAAAGCTGCTGTGCAGGTTGACTCTGTGGTTAAGAAGGCATACAGTGCATTGGCCTTCATCAGTCGTGGGATTGAGTTTAAGAGCCGAGAGATAATGTTGCAGCTATATAGGACCCTGGTCAGACCCCACTACTGCGCTCAGCTCTGGTCACCTTACTACAAAAAAGATGTGGAAACTATAGAAAGGGTGCAGAGGAGATTTACAAGGATGTTGTCTGGATTGGGGAGCATGCATTATGAGAACGGGTTGAGTGAACTTGGCCTTTTCTCCTTGGAGTGATGGAGGATAAGAGGTGACTTGATAGAGGTGTATAAGATGATGAGAGGCATTGATCGTGTGGATAGTCAGAGGCTTTTCCCCACAGCTGAAATGGCTATCATGAGAGGGCACAGTTTTAAGCTGCTTGGAAGCAGGTACAAAGGAGATGTCAGAGGTAAGTTTTTTACTCAGAGAATGGTGAGTGTTTGGAATGGGCTGCCGGTGACAGTGGTGCATAGGGTCTTTTAAGAGACTCCTGGATAGGTACACGGAGCTTAGTAAAATAGAGGGCTATTGATAACCCTAGGTAATTTCTAAAATAAGTACATGTTTGGCACAGCATTGTGGTTCGAAGGGCCTGTGTTGTGCATTAGGTTTTCTATGTTTCTGTGTTTCATGCTCAGCCTTTTGATTCCTGTCTTTGTATGGAGGCTTAGTAACGTCTGCCTCCACAGCCTCTCCTCTACTTGTTCTGGCACTGGTTTCCATCCCCTGCAACTCTAGTTTAACACCAAACACCCCCCATACAGAACTGGCAAATCTTCCCACTGGGATATTAGTCCCACTCCAGTTCAGGTGCAAATCATCCCTTCTGTACAGTGTTCACCTTCCCTGGAAGAGAGCCGAATGACCCAAAAATCCTTTGTCCTCCCTCCTGTACCATCGCCATTACCACACATTAAACCGTATAATCTTCCTATTTCTGGCCTCACTAGCATGTGATACGGGTAGCAATCCAGAGATCACAACCATGGGGGTGCTGTCCTTTAATTTAGCACCTAACTCCCTGAACTAATTTTGCAGGATCTCGTCACCCTTCCTGCCTATGTCATTGGTACCAACGTGGACCACGACCTCTGGCTGCTCTCCCTCCCACTCAAGCTATCTGTTTGTGTGTCCCAATTCCTTCCCCAGAGGAAAAGTTCCTATGAACATAAGACATAGGCCATTCAGCTCATCGAGTTTGCGCCACTGTTCTATCATGGCTGATTTATTATCCCTCTCAGCCCATTCCCCTGCCTTTTTCCTTTAACCTTTGATGCCCTCCCTAATCAAGAACCAATCAACCTCCGTTTTAAGTATACCCAATGACTTGGCCTCTACAGTCATCTGCAGCAGGGAGTTCCACAGATTCACCACCCTCTGGTTAAGGAAATTCCTCCTCATCTCTGTTCTAAGTGGAGGTGGTTGTATTCTGAAAATGTGCCCTCCGGTCCTAGACTCCTTCCCCAATGGAAATATCCTGTTCACATCCACTTTACCCAGGCCTTGCAGTATTCAACGTGTTTCAATGAGACCCCCCCTCATTATTCTAAATTCCAGTGAGTACATGCCCAGAGCCATCAAATGCTCCTGATACGTTAACCCTTTATTCCCTGAATAGTTTACATGAACCTCCCCTGGACCCTCTCCAATGCCAGCACATCCCTTCTCAGATAAGGGGCCCAAGACTGCTCACAACACTCCAAGTGGAGTGTGACCACTGCCTTAGAAAGCCCCGGCATCACATCCTTGCTTTTATGTTCCAGTTCTTTCAAAGTGACTGCAAACATTGCATTTGCCTTCCTTACCACTGACTCAACCTGCAAGGTAACATTTTGGGAATCCTGCATGAGGACTCCAAAATCCCTTTGCAACACTGATTTCTGAACTTGCTCCTTTCTTTATTTGCCATTTCTTTCCTTCCGAACTCTGATCAGATGTGCTGGTGATTTCATCCCCTTCTGGTGTCAGGTAGAAGCTGGAGGCCCTGGGTGTGGCTCAACAAGGATCTCCTCTCTGCAGAGGATGCAGTCATCTTCATGGATCAGGAAGATTCCCAGTCCCTTGGAAATGCCCTAATCTCCTGAAGGACCTGAGCCTGCCCCGGACTATGGACCTTGTTGGGATGGTGGTTGGGAGTGAGGGGAAGAAATTGGGAAGGGAGAGTGGTGGTGAGTTATTGGGAGTGGGAGGTGGCCTCACTCTGCCAGCAGTTGGGGAGTGGGGGAGAAGGAAAGGGGAGTGCAGAAGGGAAGCAAGTGAGGGATGAGGCAAAGAGGGTGGTAGATCAGTGGAGAAAGAAGGGAGGAGGCATAAAGAGGGAAATTAGGAACATAGACAACCTACAGCAAAATATAGGCCCTTCGGCCCACAAAGCTGTGCCGAACATGTCTTTACCTTAGAACAACCTAGAGATTGTGATGGGGGATGCCAAGGTGAGGGTCTGAGGAATAGTTTGTTTTTAGGACTGGTCAATTTTCTGGCAAAAATCACTCCCTCAGGAGATGCCAAAGAGTCTACTCTGGTGTGTCAGCTGGGTTTGGTGGGTTCCATCTTTTTTTGGTCCCTGCTGTTTGGGAAGTGGTTCCAAAATCTTGGCTGGACCAACTGAGGGCGTGTGGCATGGTTGGAGGTGGCAGTCTCATAAAGTCATAGAGCACTACAGCACAGAAACAGGCCATTCGGCCCATCTAGTCAATGCTGAACCGTTACTCTGTTTAGTCCCATCAACCCACACCTGAACCATAACCCTCCAGACCCCTCCTATTCACACTTCCCTTCAATATTCAAATCAAACCCGTGTTCACCACTTCCACTGGCATCTTGTTCCACTCTCCCGGCACCCTCTGAGGGATGATGTTCTCCCTCATGTTCCCCTTTAACTCTTCACTCATGACCTCTAGTGCTAGTCTCGCCCAACCTCAGTGGGAAAAAAACCAGCTTTCATTTACCCTGTTTATAAAGCACATTATCTTGCTTTCTCTCGTTCACCAACTCCAGCCATTAGACCAGGAACTGGTGGACAACTTTCTTCCCGTGTTACTGGAACTCGTGGGTACTCAGCCTCCTCTCCTCAGGACTAGAATACAGCAGATCACGTTGATCCATGGAACTGTGTAGTTCTTTTATTGTGATTAGTGTCACAAATAGACAGAGTGGTGAAGAAACCTGCTTGTATGCTGGCCTTCAGCAGACAGGACATTGGATCTGAGATATTGCAGATGTTGGTGATGAGTACTGTGTGTAGCTTAAGACCTTCTGTTATAAGAAACACAAGAGATTTTTCAGATGCTGGAAATCCAGAGACACACACAAAGTGCTGGGGGGACTCAGCAGCTCATGAAGCACCCATGGACATGAATAGATAGTTGACGTTTCAGACCGAGATCATTCATCAGGACTTCGAGACATCATATCTCTTCTCTTCATAATTTTATCTAAGTTTCCCGCTCTGTCCTCTGAATTCAAGTGAGTATAGTCCCAGATGACTCAATCTCTCCTATGGATGCTGACTGGGCTCCTGAGGATTTCCAGTGTGCTTTATTCTTGCAGGAAACGCAGAGGGGTGAGGAAGACTTTAGACCACATGTAGGCAGAGGGGAGGAGGGATCTAGACCACATGCAGGAAGAGGGGAGGAGGGATCTAGACCACATGCAGGAAGAGGGGAGGAGGGATCTAGACCACATGCAGGAAGAGGGGAGGAGTGATCTAGACCATATGCAGGAAGAGGGGAGGAGGGAACTAGACCACATGCAGGCAGAGGGGAGTAGGGATCTAGACCACATGCAGGAAGAGGGGAGGAGGGATCTAGACCACATGCAGGAAGAGGGGAGGAGGGATCTAGACCACATGCAGGCAGAGGGGAGGAGGGATCTAGACCACATGCGGGAAGAGGGGAGGAGGGATCTAGACCACATGCAGGAAGAGAGGAGGAGGGATCTAGACCACATGCAGGAAGAGAGGAGGAGGGATCTAGACCACATGCAGGAAGAGTTGAGGAGGGATCTAGACCACATGCAGGCAGAGGGGAGGAGTGATCTAGACCACATGCAGGCAGAGTGATCAGAAGGGATCTACACCACATGCAGACAGAGGGGAGGAGGGATCTAGACCACATGCAGGAAGAGAGGAGGAGGGATCTAGACCACATGCAGGAAGAGTTGAGGAGGGATCTAGACCACATGCAGGAAGAGTTGAGGAGGGATCTAGACCACATGCAGGCAGAGGGGAGGAGGGATCTAGACCACATGCAGGAAGAGGGGAGGAGGGATCTAGACCACATGCAGGCAGAGGGGAGGAGGGATCTAGACCACATGCAGGCAGAGGGGAGGAGGGATCTAGTCCACATGCAGGAACAGGCGAGGAGGGATCTAGACCACATGCAGGAAGAGGGGAGGAGGGATCTAGACCACATGCAGGCAGAGGGGAGGAGGGATCTAGACCATATGCAGGAAGAGAGGAGGAGGGATCTAGACCACATGCAGGCAGAGAGGAGGAGGGATCTAGACCACATGCAGGCAGAGAGGAGGAGTGATCTAGACCAGATACAGGCAGAGGGAAGGAGGGATCTAGACCACATGCAGGAAGAGAGGAGGAGGGATCTAGACCACATGCAGGAAGAGTTGAGGAGGGATCTAGACCACATGCAGGCAGAGGGGAGGAGTGATCTAGACCACATGCAGGCAGAGTGATCAGAAGGGATCTACACCACATGCAGACAGAGAGGAGGAGGGATCTAGACCACATGCAGGCAGAGAGGAGGAGGGATCTAGACCACATGCAGGCAGAGGGGAGGAGTGATCTAGACCAGATGCAGGCAGAGGGGAGGAGGGATCTAGACCACATACAGGCAGAGGGGAGGAGGGATCTAGACCACATGCAGGCAGAGGGGAGGAGGGATCTAGACCACATGCAGGAACAGGCGAGGAGGGATCTAGACCACATGCAGGAAGAGGGGAGGAGGGATCTAGACCACATGCAGGCAGAGGGGAGGAGGGATCTAGACCATATGCAGGAAGAGGGGAGGAGGGATCTAGACCACATGCAGGCAGAGGGGAGGAGGGATCTAGACCACAGCCAGGAAGAGGGGAGGAGGGATCTAGACCACATGCAGGCAGAGGGGAGGAGGGATCTAGACCACATGCAGGAAGAGTTGAGGAGGGATCTAGGCCACATGCAGGCAGAGGGGAGGAGGGATCTAGACCACATGCAGGCAGAGGGGAGGAGTGATCTAGACCACATGCAGGCAGAGGGGAGGAGGGATCTAGACCACATGCAGGAAGAGTTGAGGAGGGATCTAGACCACATGCAGGCAGAGGGGAGGAGTGATCTAGACCACATGCAGGCAGAGTGATCAAAAGGGATCTACACCACATGCAGACAGAGAGGAGGAGGGATCTAGACCACATGCAGGCAGAGAGGAGGAGGGATCTAGACCACATGCAGGCAGAGGGGAGGAGTGATCTAGACCAGATGCAGGCAGAGGGGAGGAGGGATCTAGACCACATGCAGGAAGAGAGGAGGAGGGATCTAGACCACATGCAGGAAGAGTTGAGGAGGGATCTAGACCACATGCAGGCAGAGGGGAGGAGTGATCTAGACCACATGCAGGCAGAGTGATCAGAAGGGATCTACACCACATGCAGACAGAGAGGAGGAGGGATCTAGACCACATGCAGGCAGAGAGGAGGAGGGATCTAGACCACATGCAGGCAGAGGGGAGGAGTGATCTAGACCAGATGCAGGCAGAGGGGAGGAGGGATCTAGACCACATGCAGGAAGAGGGGAGGAACGTTCCAGACCACATGCAGGCAGAGGGGAGGAGGGATCTAGACCACACGCAGGAAGAGGGGAGGAGGGATCTAGACCACATGCAGGAAGAGGGGAGGAGGGATCTAGACCACATGCAGGCAGAGGGGAGGAGTGATCTAGACCACATGCAGGCAGAGTGATCAGAAGGGATCTATACCACATGCAGACAGAGAGGAGGAGGGATCTAGACCACATGCAGGCAGAGAGGAGGAGGGATCTAGACCACATGCAGGCAGAGGGGAGGAGTGATCTAGACCAGATGCAGGCAGAGGGGAGGAGGGATCTAGACCATATGCAGGAAGAGAGGAGGAGGGATCTAGACCACATGCAGGCAGAGAGGAGGAGGGATCTAGACCACATGCAGGCAGAGGGGAGGAGTGATCTAGACCAGATACAGGCAGAGGGGAGGAGGGATCTAGACCACATGCAGGAAGAGAGGAGGAGGGATCTAGACCACATGCAGGAAGAGTTGAGGAGGGATCTAGACCACATGCAGGCAGAGGGGAGGAGTGATCTAGACCACATGCAGGCAGAGTGATCAGAAGGGATCTACACCACATGCAGACAGAGAGGAGGAGGGATCTAGACCACATGCAGGCAGAGAGGAGGAGGGATCTAGACCACATGCAGACAGAGGGGAGGAGTGATCTAGACCAGATGCAGGCAGAGGGGAGGAGGGATCTAGACCACATGCAGGCAGAGGGGAGGAGGGATCTAGACCACATGCAGGCAGAGGGGAGGAGGGATCTAGACCACATGCAGGAACAGGCGAGGAGCGATCTAGACCACATGCAGGAAGAGGGGAGGAGGGATCTAGACCACATGCAGGCAGAGGGGAGGAGGGATCTAGACCATATGCAGGAAGAGGGGGGGAGGGATCTAGACCACATGCAGGCAGAGGGGAGGAGGGATCTAGACCACAGCCAGGAAGAGGGGAGGAGGGATCTAGACCACATGCAGGCAGAGGGGAGGAGGGATCTAGACCACATGCAGGAAGAGTTGAGGAGGGATCTAGGCCACATGCAGGCAGAGGGGAGGAGGGATCTAGACCACATGCAGGCAGAGGGGAGGAGTGATCTAGACCACATGCAGGCAGAGGGGAGGAGGGATCTAGACCACATGCAGGCAGAGGGGAGGAGTGATCTAGACCACATGCAGGCAGAGTGATCAAAAGGGATCTACACCACATGCAGACAGAGAGGAGGAGGGATCTAGACCACATGCAGGCAGAGAGGAGGAGGGATCTAGACCACATGCAGGCAGAGGGGAGGAGTGATCTAGACCAGATGCAGGCAGAGGGGAGGAGGGATCTAGACCACATGCAGGAAGAGAGGAGGAGGGATCTAGACCACATGCAGGAAGAGTTGAGGAGGGATCTAGACCACATGCAGGCAGAGGGGAGGAGTGATCTAGACCACATGCAGGCAGAGTGATCAGAAGGGATCTACACCACATGCAGACAGAGAGGAGGAGGGATCTAGACCACATGCAGGCAGAGAGGAGGAGGGATCTAGACCACATGCAGGCAGAGGGGAGGAGTGATCTAGACCAGATGCAGGCAGAGGGGAGGAGGGATCTAGACCACATGCAGGAAGAGGGGAGGAACGTTCCAGACCACATGCAGGCAGAGGGGAGGAGGGATCTAGACCACACGCAGGAAGAGGGGAGGAGGGATCTAGACCACATGCAGGAAGAGGGGAGGAGGGATCTTGACCACATGCAGGCAGAGGGGAGGAGGGATCTAGACCACATGCAGGCAGAGGGGAGGAGGGATCTAGACCACATGCAGGCAGAGGGGAGGAGGAATCTAGACCACATGCAGGAAGAGAGGAGGAGGGATCTAGACCACATGCAGGAAGAGGAGAGGAGGGATCTAGACCACATGCAGGCAGAGGGGAGGAGGGATCTAGACCACATGCAGGAAGAGTTGAGGAGGGATCTAGGCCACATGCAGGCAGAGGGTAGGAGGGATCTAGGCCACATGCAGTCAGAGGGATCAGGAGGGATCTAGACCACATGCAGGAGGAGAGGAGGAGGGATCTAGACCACATGCAGGAAGAGAGGAGGAGGGATCTAGACCACATGCAGGCAGAGGGGAGGAGTGATCTAGACCAGATGCAGGCAGAGGGGAGGAGGGATCTAGACCACATGCAGGAAGAGGGGAGGAGGGATCCAGACCATATGCAGGCAGAGGGGAGGAGGGATCTATACCACATGCAGGAAGAGGGGAGGAGGGATCTAGACCACATGCAGGAAGAGGGGAGGAGGGATCTAGACCACATGCAGGCAGAGGGGAGGAGGGATCTAGACCACATGCAGGCAGAGGGGAGGAGGGATCTAGACCACATGCAGGCAGAGGGGAGGAGGAATCTAGACCACATGCAGGAAGAGAGGAGGAGGGATCTAGACCACATGCAGGAAGAGGAGAGGAGGGATCTAGACCAAATGCAGGCAGAGGGATCAGGAGGGATCTAGACCACATGCAGGCAGAGGGATCAGGAGGGATCTGGACAAAATTCAGGAAGAGGGGAGGAGGGATCTAGACCACATTCAGGAAGAGAGGAGGAGTGATCTAGACCACATGCAGGCAGAGGGGAGGAGGGATCTAGACCACATGCAGGAAGAGGGGAGGAGGGATCTCGACCACATGCAGGACGAGAGGAGGAGGGATATAGACAACATGCTGGAAGAGGGGAGGAGTGATCTAGACCACATGCAGGAACAGAGGAGGAGGGATCTAGACCACATGCAGGAAGAGAGGAGGAGGGATCTAGACCACATGCAGGAAGAGAGGAGGAGGGATCTAGACCACATGCAGGAAGAGAGGAGGAGGGATCTAGACCACATGCAGGAAGAGTTGAGGAGGGATCTAGGCCACATGCAGGCAGAGGGATCACGAGGGATCTAGGCCACATGCAGGCAGACAGATCTGTAGGGATCTAGACCACATGCAGGCAGAGGGGAGGAGGGATCTGGGCCACATGCAAGAAGAGGGGAGGAGGGATCTGGGCCACATGCAGGCAGAGGGGAGGAGGGATCTAGATCACATGCAGGGAGAGGGGAGGAGGGATCTAGATCACAGGCAGAAAGAGGGGAGGAGGGAACTGGGCCACATGCAGGCAGAGGTATTAGTTGGGATCTAGACCACATGCAGGCAGAGCGGAGGAGGGATCTAGATCACATGCAGGCAGAGGGATCAGGAGGGATCTAGATCACATGCAGGCAGAGTGGAGGAGGGATCTAGACCACATGCAGGAAGAGGGATCCAGACAACATGCAGGAAGAGGGAAGGAGGGATCTAGACCACATGCAGGCAGACGGATCAAGAGGGATCTAGACCACATGCAGGAAGAGTGGAGGAGGGATCTAGACCACATGCAGGCAGAGGGATCAGGAGGGATCTAGACCACATGCAGGAAGAGGGGAGGAGGGATCTAGACCTCATGCAGGCAGAGGGGTGGGGGGAGCTAGCCCACATGCAGGCAGAGGGATCACGAGGGATCTAGGCCACATGCAGGCAGACAGATCTGTAGGGATCTAGACCACATGCAGGCAGAGGGGAGGAGGGATCTGGGCCACATGCAAGAAGAGGGGAGGAGGGATCTGGGCCACATGCAGTCAGAGGGATCTAGATCACATGCAGGAAGAGGGGAGGAGGGATCTGGATCACATGCAGGAAGAGGGGAGGAGGGATCTGGGTCACATGCAGGCAGAGGGGAGGAGGGATCTAGGCCACATGCAGGCAGAGGGGAGGAGGGATCTAGATCACATGCAGAAAGAGGGGAGGAGGGAACTGGGCCACATGCAGGCAGAGGGATCAGTTGGGATCTAGACATCATGCAGGCAGAGTGGAGGAGGGATCTAGATCACATGCAGGCAGAGGGATCAGGAGGGATCTAGATCACATGCAGGAACAGGGATCCAGACAACATGCAGGAAGAGGGAAGGAGAAATCTAGACCACATGCAGGAAGAGGGGAGGAGGGATCTAGACCACATGCAGTAAGAGGGGAGGAGGGATCTAGACCACATGCAGGCAGAGGGATCCAGACAACATGCAGGAAGAGGGAAGGAGGGATCTAGACCACATGCAGGAACAGGGGAGGAGGGATCTAGACCACATGCAGGCAGAGGGGAGGAGGGATCTAGACCACATGCAGGAACAGGGGAGGAGGGATCTAGACCACATGCAGGCAGAGGGGAGGAGGGAGCTAGACCACATGCAGGCAGACGGATCAAGAGGGATCGAGCCAACTTGCAGGAACAGTGGAGGAGGGATCTAGACATGCAGGCAGAGGGATCAGGAGGGATCTGGACAAAATTCAGGCATAGGGGAAGAGGGATCTAGACCACATTCAGGAAGAGAGGAGGAGTGATCTAGACCACATGCAGGCAGAGGGGAGGAGGGATCTAGACCACATGCAGGCAGAGGGGAGGAGGAATCTAGACCACATGCAGGAAGAGAGGAGGAGGGATCTAGACCACATGCAGGAAGAGGAGAGGAGGGATCTAGACCACATGCAGGAAGAGGGGAGGAGGGATCTAGACCACATGCAGGCAGAGGGATCAGGAGGGATCTAGACCACATGCAGGAAGAGGGGAGGACGGATCTAGACCTCATGCAGGCAGAGGGGAGGAGGGATCTGGGCCACATGCAAGAAGAGGGGAGGAGGGATCTGGGCCACATGCAGGCAGAGGGATCTAGATCACATGCAGGAAGAGGGGAGGAGGGATCTGGATCACATGCAGGAAGAGGGGAGGAGGGATCTGGGTCAAATGCAGGCAGAGGGGAGGAGGGATCTAGGCCACATGCAGAAAGAGGGGAGGAGGGAACTGGGCCACATGCAGGCAGAGGGATCAGTTGGGATCTAGACCACATGCAGGCAGAGCGGGGGAGGGATCTAGATCACATGCAGGCAGAGGGATCAGGAGGGATCTAGACCACATGCAGGAAGAGGGATCCAGACAACATGCAGGAAGAGGGAAGGAGAGATCTAGACCACATGCAGGAAGAGGGGAGGAGGGAGCTAGACCACATGCAGGAAGAGGGGAGGAGGGATCTAGACCACATGCAGGCAGACGGATCAGGAGGGATCTAGACCACATGCAGGAAGAGGGGAGGAGGGATCTAGACCACATGCAGGCAGAGGGGAGGAGGGATCTAGACCACATGCAGGCAGACGGATCAGGAGGGATCTAGACCACATGCAGGAAGAGGGGAGGAGGGATCTAGACCACATGCAGGCAGAGGGATCAGGAGGGATCTAGCCCACATGCAGGAAGAGGGGAGGGGGGAGCTAGCCCACATGCAGGAAGAGGGCAGGAGGGTTCTAGACCACATGCTGGAGGAGGGATCTAGACCACATACAGGAAGAGGGGAGGAGGAATCTACACCACATGCAGGCAGAGGGGAGGAGGGATCTAGACCACATGCAGGAAGAGTTGAGGAGGGATCTAGACCACATGCAGGCAGAGGGGAGGAGTGATCTAGACCACATGCAGTTAGAGTGATCAGAAGGGATCTACACCACATGCAGACAGAAGGGAGGAGGTATCTAGACCACATGCAGGCAGAGGGGAGGAGGGATTTAGACCACATGCAGGAAGAGAGGGGGAGGGATCTAGACCACATGCTGGAAGAGGGGAGGAGGGATCTAGACCACATGCAGGAGGAGAGGAGGAGGGATCTAGACCACATGCAGGAAGAGAGGAGGAGGGATCTAGACCACATGCAGGCAGAGAGGAGGAGGGATCTAGACCACATGCAGGAAGAGGGGAGGAGGGATCCAGACCACATGCTGGCAGAGGGATCAGGAGGGAGGTAGACCACACGCTGGAAGAGGGGAGTAGGGATCGAGACAACATGCTGGAAGAGGGGAGGAGGGATCTAGACCGCTTGCAGGAAGAGGGATGAGGAGGGATCTAGACCACCTGCAGGAAGAGGGATCAGGAGGGGTCTTGACCACATGCAGGCAGAGGGGAAGAGGGATCTAGACCACATGCAGGAAGAGGGGAGGAGGGATCTAGACCACATGCAGGAAGAGGGATCAGGAGGGATCTAGACCACATGCAGGCAGAGGGGAGGACGGATCTAGACCACACGCAGGCAGAGGGGAGGAGGGATCTAGACCACATGCAGGAAGAAAGATCAGGAGTGATCTAGACCACACACAGGAAGAGGGGAGGAGGGTTCTAGACCACATGCAGGAAGAGGGGAGGAGGGATCTAGACCACACGCAGGCAGAGTTGAGGAGGGATCTAGGCCACATGCAGGCAGAGGGGAGGAGGGATCTAGGCCACATGCAGTCAGAGGGATCAGGAGGGATCTAGACCACATGCAGGAAGAGAGGAGGAGGGATCTGGACCACATGCAGGAAGAGTTGAGGAGGGATCTAGACCACATGCAGGCAGAGGGGAGGAGTGATCTAGACCACATGCAGTTAGAGTGATCAGAAGGGATCTATACCACATGCAGACAGAAGGGAGGAGGTATCTAAACCACATGCAGGCAGAGGGGAGGAGGGATCTAGACCACATGCAGGCAGAGGGGAGGAGGGATCTAGACCACATGCTGGAAGAGGGGAGGAGGGATCTCGACCACATTCAGGAAGAGAGGAGGAGGGATCTAGACCACATGCAGGAAGAGAGGGGGAGGGATCTAGACCACATGCTGGAAGAGGGGAGGAGGGATCTAGACCACATGCAGGAGGAGAGGAGGAGGGATCTAGACCACATGCAGGAAGAGAGGAGGAGGGATCTAGAGCACATGCAGGAAGAGTTGAGGAGGGATCTAGACCACATGCAGGCAGAGGGGAGGAGTGATATAGACCACATGCAGGCAGAGTGATCAGAAGGGATCTACACCACATGCAGACAGAGAGGAGGAGGGATCTAGACCACATGCAGGCAGAGAGGAGGAGGGATCTAGACCACATGCAGGAAGAGGGGAGGAGGGATCCAGACCACATGCAGGCAGAGGGGAGGAGGGATCTAGACCACACGCAGGAAGAGGGGAGGAGGGATCTCGACCACATGCAGGAAGAGGGGAGGAGGGATCTAGACCACATGCAGGCAGAGGGGAGGAGGGATCTAGACCACATGCAGGCAGAGGGGAGGAGGGATCTAGACCACATGCAGGCAGAGTGATCAGAAGGGATCTACACCACATGCAGACAGAGAGGAGGAGGGATCTAGACCACATGCAGGCAGAGAGGAGGAGGGATCTAGACCACATGCAGGAAGAGGGGAGGAGGGATCCAGACCACATGCAGGCAGAGTGATCAGAAGGGATCTACACCACATGCAGACAGAGAGGAGGAGGGATCTAGACCACATGCAGGCAGAGAGGAGGAGGGATCTAGACCACATGCAGGAAGAGGGGAGGAGGGATCCAGACCACATGCAGGCAGAGGGGAGGAGGGATCTAGACCACACGCAGGAAGAGGGGAGGAGGGATCTCTACCACAAGCATGAAGAGGGGAGGAGGGATCTAGACCACATGCAGGCAGAGGGGAGGAGGGATCTAGACCACATGCAGGCAGAGGGGAGGAGGGATCTAGACCACATGCAGGCAGAGGGGAGGAGGAACCTAGACCACATGCAGGAAGAGAGGAGGAGGGAGCTAGACCACATGCAGGAAGAGGAGAGGAGGGATCTAGACCACATGCAGGCAGAGGGATCAGGAGGGATCGAGCCAACTTGCAGGAACAGTGGAGGAGGGATCTAGACATGCAGGCAGAGGGATCAGGAGGGATCTGGACAAAATTCAGGCATAGGGGAAGAGGGATCTAGACCACATTCAGGAAGAGAGGAGGAGTGATCTAGACCACATGCAGGCAGAGGGGAGGAGGGATCTAGACCACATGCAGGAAGAGGGGAGGAGGGATCTAGACCACATGCAGGAAGAGAGGAGGAGGGATCCAGACAACATGCTGGAAGAGGGGAGGAGGGATCTAGACCACATGCAGGAACAGAGGAGGAGGGATCTAGACCACATGCAGGAAGAGAGGAGGAGGGATCTAGACGACATGCAGGAAGAGAGGAGGAGGGATCTAGACCACATGCAGGAAGAGAGGAGGAGGGATCTAGACCACATGCAGCAAGAGTTGAGGAGGGATCAAGGCCACATGCAGGCAGAGGGATCACGAGGGATATAGGCCACATGCAGGCAGACAGATCTATAGGGATCTAGACCACATGCAGGCAGAGGGGAGGAGGGATCTGGGCCACATGCAAGAAGAGGGGAGGAGGGATCTGGGCCACATGCAGGCAGAGGGGAGGAGGGATCTAGATCTCATGCAGGAAGAGGGGAGGAGGGATCTGGATCACATGCAGGCAGAGGGGAGGAGGGATCTAGGCCACATGCAGGCAGAGGGGAGGAGGGATCTAGATCACACGCAGGAAGAGGGGAGGAGGGATCTGGATCACATGCAGGAAGAGGGGAGGAGGGATCTGGGCCACATGCAGGCAGAGGGGAGGAGGGATCTAGACCACATTCAGGAAGAGGGATCCAGACAACATGCAGGAAGAGGGAAGGAGGGATCTAGACGACATGCAGGCAGAGGGGAGGAGGGAGCTAGACCACATGCAGGATGAGGGGAGGAGGGATCTAGACCACATGCAGGCAGATGGATCAGGAGGGATCTAGACCACATGCAGGCGAGGGGAGGAGGAATCTACACCACATGCAGGAAGAGGGGCGGAGGGATCTAGACCACATGCAGGCAGAGGGGAGAAGGAAACTAGACCACATGCAGGAAGAGGGGCGGAGGGATCTAGACCACATGCAGGAAGAGTTGAGGAGGGATCTAGACCACATGCAGGCAGAGGGGAGGAGTGATCTAGACCACATGCAGTTAGAGTGATCAGAAGGGATCTACACCACATGCAGACAGAAGGGAGGAGGTATCTAGACCACATGCAGGCAGAGGGGAGGAGGGATCTAGACCACATGCAGGCAGAGGGGAGGAGGGATCTAGACCACATGCTGGAAGAGGGGAGGAGGGATTTAGACCACATGCAGGAAGAGAGGGGGAGGGATCTAGACCACATGCTGGAAGAGGGGAGGAGGGATCTAGACCACATGCAGGAGGAGAGGAGGAGGGATCTAGACCACATGCAGGAAGAGAGGAGGAGGGATCTAGACCACATGCAGGCAGAGAGGAGGAGGGATCTAGACCACATGCAGGCAGAGGGGAGGGGTGATCTAGACCACATGCAGTTAGAGTGATCAGAAGGGATCTACACCACATGCAGACAGAAGGGAGGAGGTATCTAGACCACATGCAGGCAGAGGGGAGGAGGGATCTAGACCACATGCAGGCAGAGGGTAGGAGGGATCTAGACCACATGCTGGAAGAGGGGAGGAGGGATTTAGACCACATGCAGGAAGAGAGGGGGAGGGATCTAGACCACATGCTGGAAGAGGGGAGGAGGGATCTAGACCACATGCAGGAGGAGAGGAGGAGGGATCTGGACCACATGCAGGAAGAGAGGAGGAGGGATCTAGACCACATGCAGGCAGAGAGGAGGAGGGATCTAGACCACATGCAGGAAGAGGGGAGGAGGGATCCAGACCACATGCTGGCAGAGGGATCAGGAGGGAGGTAGACCACACGCTGGAAGAGGGGAGTAGGGATCGAGACAACATGCTGGAAGAGGGGAGGAGGGATCTAGACCGCTTGCAGGAAGAGGGATGAGGAGGGATCTAGACCACCTGCAGGAAGAGGGATCAGGAGGGGTCTTGACCACATGCAGGCAGAGGGGAAGAGGGATCTAGACCACATGCAGGAAGAGGGGAGGAGGGATCTAGACCACATGCAGGAAGAGGGATCAGGAGGGATCTAGACCACATGCAGGCAGAGGGGAGGACGGATCTAGACCACACGCAGGCAGAGGGGAGGAGGGATCTAGACCACATGCAGGAAGAAAGATCAGGAGTGATCTAGACCACACACAGGAAGAGGGGAGGAGGGTTCTAGACCACATGCAGGAAGAGGGGAGGAGGGATCTAGACCACACGCAGGCAGAGTTGAGGAGGGATCTAGGCCACATGCAGGCAGAGGGGAGGAGGGATCTAGGCCACATGCAGTCAGAGGGATCAGGAGGGATCTAGACCACATGCAGGAAGAGAGGAGGAGGGATCTGGACCACATGCAGGAAGAGTTGAGGAGGGATCTAGACCACATGCAGGCAGAGGGGAGGAGTGATCTAGACCACATGCAGTTAGAGTGATCAGAAGGGATCTATACCACATGCAGACAGAAGGGAGGAGGTATCTAAACCACATGCAGGCAGAGGGGAGGAGGGATCTAGACCACATGCAGGCAGAGGGGAGGAGGGATCTAGACCACATGCTGGAAGAGGGGAGGAGGGATCTCGACCACATTCAGGAAGAGAGGAGGAGGGATCTAGACCACATGCAGGAAGAGAGGGGGAGGGATCTAGACCACATGCTGGAAGAGGGGAGGAGGGATCTAGACCACATGCAGGAGGAGAGGAGGAGGGATCTAGACCACATGCAGGAAGAGAGGAGGAGGGATCTAGAGCACATGCAGGAAGAGTTGAGGAGGGATCTAGACCACATGCAGGCAGAGGGGAGGAGTGATATAGACCACATGCAGGCAGAGTGATCAGAAGGGATCTACACCACATGCAGACAGAGAGGAGGAGGGATCTAGACCACATGCAGGCAGAGAGGAGGAGGGATCTAGACCACATGCAGGAAGAGGGGAGGAGGGATCCAGACCACATGCAGGCAGAGGGGAGGAGGGATCTAGACCACACGCAGGAAGAGGGGAGGAGGGATCTCGACCACATGCAGGAAGAGGGGAGGAGGGATCTAGACCACATGCAGGCAGAGGGGAGGAGGGATCTAGACCACATGCAGGCAGAGGGGAGGAGGGATCTAGACCACATGCAGGCAGAGTGATCAGAAGGGATCTACACCACATGCAGACAGAGAGGAGGAGGGATCTAGACCACATGCAGGCAGAGAGGAGGAGGGATCTAGACCACATGCAGGAAGAGGGGAGGAGGGATCCAGACCACATGCAGGCAGAGTGATCAGAAGGGATCTACACCACATGCAGACAGAGAGGAGGAGGGATCTAGACCACATGCAGGCAGAGAGGAGGAGGGATCTAGACCACATGCAGGAAGAGGGGAGGAGGGATCCAGACCACATGCAGGCAGAGGGGAGGAGGGATCTAGACCACACGCAGGAAGAGGGGAGGAGGGATCTCTACCACAAGCATGAAGAGGGGAGGAGGGATCTAGACCACATGCAGGCAGAGGGGAGGAGGGATCTAGACCACATGCAGGCAGAGGGGAGGAGGGATCTAGACCACATGCAGGCAGAGGGGAGGAGGAACCTAGACCACATGCAGGAAGAGAGGAGGAGGGAGCTAGACCACATGCAGGAAGAGGAGAGGAGGGATCTAGACCACATGCAGGCAGAGGGATCGGGAGGGATCGAGCCAACTTGCAGGAACAGTGGAGGAGGGATCTAGACATGCAGGCAGAGGGATCAGGAGGGATCTGGACAAAATTCAGGCATAGGGGAAGAGGGATCTAGACCACATTCAGGAAGAGAGGAGGAGTGATCTAGACCACATGCAGGCAGAGGGGAGGAGGGATCTAGACCACATGCAGGAAGAGGGGAGGAGGGATCTAGACCACATGCAGGAAGAGAGGAGGAGGGATCCAGACAACATGCTGGAAGAGGGGAGGAGGGATCTAGACCACATGCAGGAACAGAGGAGGAGGGATCTAGACCACATGCAGGAAGAGAGGAGGAGGGATCTAGACGACATGCAGGAAGAGAGGAGGAGGGATCTAGACCACATGCAGGAAGAGAGGAGGAGGGATCTAGACCACATGCAGCAAGAGTTGAGGAGGGATCAAGGCCACATGCAGGCAGAGGGATCACGAGGGATATAGGCCACATGCAGGCAGACAGATCTGTAGGGATCTAGACCACATGCAGGCAGAGGGGAGGAGGGATCTGGGCCACATGCAAGAAGAGGGGAGGAGGGATCTGGGCCACATGCAGGCAGAGGGGAGGAGGGATCTAGATCTCATGCAGGAAGAGGGGAGGAGGGATCTGGATCACATGCAGGCAGAGGGGAGGAGGGATCTAGGCCACATGCAGGCAGAGGGGAGGAGGGATCTAGATCACACGCAGGAAGAGGGGAGGAGGGATCTGGATCACATGCAGGAAGAGGGGAGGAGGGATCTGGGCCACATGCAGGAAGAGGGGAGGAGGGATCTAGACCACATTCAGGAAGAGCGATCCAGACAACATGCAGGAAGAGGGAAGGAGGGATCTAGACGACATGCAGGCAGAGGGGAGGAGGGAGCTAGACCACATGCAGGATGAGGGGAGGAGGGATCTAGACCACATGCAGGCAGATGGATCAGGAGGGATCTAGACCACATGCAGGCAGAGGGATCAGGAGTGATCTAGACCACATGTAGGAAGAGGGGAGGAGGGATCTAGACCACGTGCAGGAACAGAGGAGGAGGGATCTAGACCACATGCTGGCAGAGGGATCAGGAGGGAGGTAGACCACACGCTGGAAGAGGGGAGTAGGGATCTAGACAACATGCTGGAAGAGGGGAGGAGGGATCTAGACCGCTTGCAGGAAGAGGGATGAGGAGGGATCTAGACCACCTGCAGGAAGAGGGATCAGGAGGGGTCTAGACCACATGCAGGCAGAGGGGAAGAGGGATCTAGACCACATGCAGGAAGAGGGGAGGAGGGATCTAGACCACATGCAGGAAGAGGGATCAGGAGGGATCTAGACCACATGCAGGCAGAGGGGAGGACGGATCTAGACCACACGCAGGCAGAGGGGAGGAGGGATCTAGACCACATGCAGGAAGAGGGATCAGGAGTGATCTAGACCACGCACAGGAAGAGGGGAGGAGGGATCTAGACCACATGCAGGCAGAGGGGAGGAGGGATCTAGACCACATGCAGGCAGAGGGGAGGAGGGATCTAGACCACATGCAGGCAGAGGGGAGGAGGGATCTAGACCACATGCAGGCAGAGTGATCAGAAGGGATCTACACCACATGCAGACAGAGAGGAGGAGGGATCTAGACCACATGCAGGCAGAGAGGAGGAGGGATCTAGACCACATGCAGGAAGAGGGGAGGAGGGATCCAGACCACATGCAGGCAGAGTGATCAGAAGGGATCTACACCACATGCAGACAGAGAGGAGGAGGGATCTAGACCACATGCAGGCAGAGAGGAGGAGGGATCTAGACCACATGCAGGAAGAGGGGAGGAGGGATCCAGACCACATGCAGGCAGAGGGGAGGAGGGATCTAGACCGCACGCAGGAAGAGGGGAGGAGGGATCTCTACCACAAGCATGAAGAGGGGAGGAGGGATCTAGACCACATGCAGGCAGAGGGGAGGAGGGATCTAGACCACATGCAGGCAGAGGGGAGGAGGGATCTAGACCACATGCAGGCAGAGGGGAGGAGGAACCTAGACCACATGCAGGAAGAGAGGAGGAGGGAGCTAGACCACATGCAGGAAGAGGAGAGGAGGGATCTAGACCACATGCAGGCAGAGGGATCAGGAGGGATCGAGCCAACTTGCAGGAACAGTGGAGGAGGGATCTAGACATGCAGGCAGAGGGATCAGGAGGGATCTGGACAAAATTCAGGCATAGGGGAAGAGGGATCTAGACCACATTCAGGAAGAGAGGAGGAGTGATCTAGACCACATGCAGGCAGAGGGGAGGAGGGATCTAGACCACATGCAGGAAGAGGGGAGGAGGGATCTAGACCACATGCAGGAAGAGAGGAGGAGGGATCCAGACAACATGCTGGAAGAGGGGAGGAGGGATCTAGACCACATGCAGGAACAGAGGAGGAGGGATCTAGACCACATGCAGGAAGAGAGGAGGAGGGATCTAGACGACATGCAGGAAGAGAGGAGGAGGGATCTAGACCACATGCAGGAAGAGAGGAGGAGGGATCTAGACCACATGCAGCAAGAGTTGAGGAGGGATCAAGGCCACATGCAGGCAGAGGGATCACGAGGGATATAGGCCACATGCAGGCAGACAGATCTGTAGGGATCTAGACCACATGCAGGCAGAGGGGAGGAGGGATCTGGGCCACATGCAAGAAGAGGGGAGGAGGGATCTGGGCCACATGCAGGCAGAGGGGAGGAGGGATCTAGATCTCATGCAGGAAGAGGGGAGGAGGGATCTGGATCACATGCAGGCAGAGGGGAGGAGGGATCTAGGCCACATGCAGGCAGAGGGGAGGAGGGATCTAGATCACACGCAGGAAGAGGGGAGGAGGGATCTGGATCACATGCAGGAAGAGGGGAGGAGGGATCTGGGCCACATGCAGGCAGAGGGGAGGAGGGATCTAGACCACATTCAGGAAGAGGGATCCAGACAACATGCAGGAAGAGGGAAGGAGGGATCTAGACGACATGCAGGCAGAGGGGAGGAGGGAGCTAGACCACATGCAGGATGAGGGGAGGAGGGATCTAGACCACATGCAGGCAGATGGATCAGGAGGGATCTAGACCACATGCAGGCAGAGGGATCAGGAGTGATCTAGACCACATGTAGGAAGAGGGGAGGAGGGATCTAGACCACGTGCAGGAACAGAGGAGGAGGGATCTAGACCACATGCTGGCAGAGGGATCAGGAGGGAGTTAGACCACACGCTGGAAGAGGGGAGTAGGGATCTAGACAACATGCTGGAAGAGGGGAGGAGGGATCTAGACCGCTTGCAGGAAGAGGGATGAGGAGGGATCTAGACCACCTGCAGGAAGAGGGATCAGGAGGGGTCTAGACCACATGCAGGCAGAGGGGAAGAGGGATCTAGACCACATGCAGGAAGAGGGGAGGAGGGATCTAGACCACATGCAGGAAGAGGGATCAGGAGGGATCTAGACCACATGCAGGCAGAGGGGAGGACGGATCTAGACCACACGCAGGCAGAGGGGAGGAGGGATCTAGACCACATGCAGGAAGAGGGATCAGGAGTGATCTAGACCACGCACAGGAAGAGGGGAGGAGGGATCTAGACCACATGCAGGAAGAGGGGAGTAGGGATCTAGGCCACATGCAGTCAGAGGGATCAGGAGGGATCTAGACCACATGCAGGAAGGGAGGAGGAGGGATCTGGACCACATGCAGGAAGAGTTGAGGAGGGATCTAGACCACATGCAGGAAGAGGGGAGGAGTGATCTAGACCACATGCAGTTAGAGTGATCAGAAGGGATCTATACCACATGCAGACAGAAGGGAGGAGGTATCTAAACCACATGCAGGCAGAGGGGAGGAGGGATCTAGACCACATGCAGGCAGAGGGGAGGAGGGATCTAGACCACATGCTGGAAGAGGGGAGGAGGGATCTCGACCACATTCAGGAAGAGAGGAGGAGGGATCTAGACCGCATGCAGGAAGAGAGGGGGAGGGATCTAGACCACATGCTGGAAGAGGGGAGGAGGGATCTAGACCACATGCAGGAGGAGAGGAGGAGGGATCTAGACCACATGCAGGAAGAGAGGAGGAGGGATCTAGAACACATGCAGGAAGAGTTGAGGAGGGATCTAGACCACATGCAGGCAGAGGGGAGGAGTGATATAGACCACATGCAGGCAGAGTGATCAGAAGGGATCTACACCACATGCAGACAGAGAGGAGGAGGGATCTAGACCACATGCAGGCAGAGAGGAGGAGGGATCTAGACCACATGCAGGAAGAGGGGAGGAGGGATCCAGACCACATGCAGGCAGAGGGGAGGAGGGATCTCGACCACATGCAGGAAGAGGGGAGGAGGGATCTAGACCACATGCAGGCAGAGGGGAGGAGGGATCTAGACCACATGCAGGCAGAGAGGAGGAGGGATCTAGACCATATGCAGGAAGAGGGGAGGAGGGATCTAGACCACATGCCGGCAGAGGGGAGGAGGGATCTAGACCACATGTAGGCAGAGGGGAGGAGGGATCTAGACCACATGCAGGCAGAGGGGAGGAGGAACCTAGACCACATGCAGGCAGAGAGGAGGGATCTAGACCACATGCAGGAAGAGGGGAGGAGGGATCTAGGCCACATGCAGGCAGAGGGAAGGACAGATCTAGACCACATGCACTCAGAGGGGAGGAGGGATCTAAAACACAAGCAGGAAGAGGGGAGGAGGGATCTAGACCAAATGCAGGCAGAGGGATCAGGAGGGATCTAGACCACATGCAGGCGGAGGGATCAGGAGGGATCGAGCCAACTTGCAGGAACAGTGGAGGAGGGATCTAGACATGCAGGCAGAGGGATCAGGAGGGATCTGGACAAAATTCAGGCATAGGGGAGGAGGGATCTAGACCACATTCAGGAAGAGAGGAGGAGTGATCTAGACCACATGCAGGCAGAGGGGAGGAGGGATCTAGACCACATGCAGGAAGAGGGGAGGAGGGATCTAGACCACATGCAGGAAGAGGGATCAGGAGTGACCTAGACCACACACAGGAACAGGGGCGGAGGGATCTAGACCACATGCAGGAAGAGGGGAGGAGGGATGTAGACCACACGCAGGCAGAGTTGAGGAGGGATCTAGGCCACATGCAGGCAGAGGGGAGGAGGGATCTAGGCCACATGCAGTCAGAGGGATCAGGAGGGATCTAGACCACATGCAGGATAAGAGGAGGAGGGATCTAGACCACATGCAGGAAGAGTTGAGGAGGGATCTAGACCACATGCAGGCAGAGGGGAGGAGGTATCTAGACCACATGCTGGCAGAGGGGAGGAGGGATCTAGACCACATGCAGGCAGAGGGGAGGAGGGATCTAGACCACATGCTGGAAGAGGGGAGGAGGGATCTAGACCACATGCAGGAGGAGAGGAGGAGGGATCTAGACCACATGCAGGAAGAGAGGAGGAGGGATCTAGACCACATGCAGGAAGAGTTGAGGAGGGATCTAGACCACATGCAGGCAGAGGGGAGGAGTGATCTAGACCACATGCAGTTAGAGTGATCAGAAGGGATCTACACCACATGCAGACAGAAGGGAGGAGGTATCTAGACCACATGCTGGCAGAGGGGAGGAGGGATCTAGACCACATGCAGGCAGAGGGGAGGAGGGATCTAGACCACATGCTGGAAGAGGGGAGGAGGGATCTATACCACATTCAGGAAGGGAGGAGGAGGGATCTAGACCACATGCAGGAAGAGAGGGGGAGGGATCTAGACCACATGCTGGAAGAGGGGAGGAGGGATCTAGACCACATGCAGGAGGAGAGGAGGAGGGATCTAGACCACATGCAGGAAGAGAGGAGGAGGGATCTAGACCACATGCAGGAAGAGTTGAGGAGGGATCTAGACCACATGCAGGCAGAGGGGAGGAGTGATATAGACCACATGCAGGCAGAGTGATCAGAAGGGATCTACACCACATGCAGACAGAGAGGAGGAGGGATCTAGACCACATGCAGGCAGAGAGGAGGAGGGATCTAGACCACATACAGGAAGAGGGGAGGAGGGATCCAGACCACATGCAGGCAGAGGGGAGGAGGGATCTAGACCACACGCAGGAAGGGAGTGGGGATCTAGACCACATGCAGGAAGAGGGGAGGAGGGATCTAGACCACATGCAGGCAGAGGGGAGGAGGGATCTAGACCACATGTAGGCAGAGGGGAGGAGGGATCTAGACCACATGCAGGCATAGGGGAGGAGGAACCTAGACAACATGCAGGAAGAGAGGAGGAGGGATCTAGACCACATGCAGGAAGAGGAGAGGAGGGATCTAGACCACATGCTGGAAGAGGAGAGGAGGGATCTAGACCACATGCAGGAAGAGGGGAGGAGGGATCTAGACCACATGCAGGCAGGGAGGAGGGATCTAGACCACATGCAGGCAGAGGGGAGGAGGGATCTAGACCATATGCTGGAAGAGGGGAGGAGGGATCTCGACCACATTCAGGAAGAGAGGAGGAGGGATCTAGACCACATGCAGGAAGAGAGGGGGAGGGATCTAGACCACATGCTGGAAGAGGGGAGGAGGGATCTAGACCACATGCAGGAGGAGAGGAGGAGGGATCTAGACCACATGCAGGAAGAGAGGAGGAGGGATCTAGAACACATGCAGGAAGAGTTGAGGAGGGATCTAGACCACATGCAGGCAGAGGGGAGGAGTGATATAGACCACATGCAGGCAGAGTGATCAGAAGGGATCTACACCACATGCAGACAGAGAGGAGGAGGGATCTAGACCACATGCAGGCAGAGAGGAGGAGGGATCTAGACCACATGCAGGAAGAGGGGAGGAGGGATCCAGACCACATGCAGGCAGAGGGGAGGAGGGATCTAGACCACACGCAGGAAGAGGGGAGGAGGGATCTCGACCACATGCAGGAAGAGGGGAGGAGGGATCTAGACCACATGCAGGCAGAGGGGAGGAGGGATCTAGACCACATGCAGGCAGAGAGGAGGAGGGATCTAGACCACATGCAGGAAGAGGGGAGGAGGGATCTAGACCACATGCCGGCAGAGGGGAGGAGGGATCTAGACCACATGTAGGCAGAGGGGAGGAGGGATCTAGACCACATGCAGGAAGAGGAGAGGAGGGATCTAGACCACATGCTGGAAGAGGAGAGGAGGGATCTAGACCACATGCAGGAAGAGAGGAGGAGGGATCTAGGCCACATGCAGGCAGAGGGAAGGACAGATCTAGACCACATGCACGCAGAGGGGAGGAGGGATCTAAAACACAAGCAGGAAGAGGGGAGGAGGGATCTAGACCAAATGCAGGCAGAGGGATCGGGAGGGATCTAGACCACATGCAGGCAGAGGGATCAGGAGGGATCGAGCCAACTTGCAGGAACAGTGGAGGAGGGATCTAGACATGCAGGCAGAGGGATCAGGAGGGATCTGGACAAAATTCAGGCATAGGGGAGGAGGGATCTAGACCACATGCAGGCAGAGGGATCAGGAGGGATCGAGCCAACTTGCAGGAACAGTGGAGGAGGGATCTAGACTTGCAGGAAGAGGGGAGGAGGGATCTAGACCACATTCAGGAAGAGAGGAGGAGTGATCTAGACCACATGCAGGCAGAGGGGAGGAGGGATCTAGACCACATGCAGGAAGAGGGGAGGAGGGATCTAGACCACATGCAGGAGGAGGGATCAGGAGTGACCTAGACCACACACAGGAAGAGGGGAGGAGGGATCTAGACCACATGCAGGAAGAGGGGAGGAGGGATGTAGACCACACGCAGGCAGAGTTGAGGAGGGAGCTAGGCCACATGCAGGCAGAGGGGAGGAGGGATCTAGGCCACATGCAGTCAGAGGGATCAGGAGGGATCTAGACCACATGCAGGAAAAGAGGAGGAGGGATCTAGACCACATGCAGGAAGAGTTGAGGAGGGATCTAGACCACATGCAGGCAGAGGGGAGGAGTGATCTAGACCACATGCAGTTAGAGTGATCAGAAGGGATCTACACCACATGCAGACAGAAGGGAGGAGGTATCTAGACCACATGCCGGTAGAGGGGAGGAGGGATCTAGACCACATGCAGGCAGAGGGGAGGAGGGATCTAGACCACATGCAGGAAGAGAGGGGGAGGGATCTAGACCACATGCTGGAAGAGGGGAGGAGGGATCTAGACCACATGCAGGAGGAGAGTAGGAGGGATCTAGACCACATGCAGGAAGAGAGGAGGAGGGATCTAGACCACATGCAGGAAGAGTTGAGGAGGGATCTAGACCACATGCAGGCAGAGGGGAGGAGTGATATAGACCACATGCAGGCAGAGGGGAGGAGTGATATAGACCACATGCAGGAAGAGTTGAGGAGGGATCTAGACCACATGCAGGCAGAGGGGAGGAGTGATATAGACCACATGCAGGCAGAGTGATCAGAAGGGATCTACACCACATGCAGACAGAGAGGAGGAGGGATCTAGACCACATGCAGGCAGAGAGGAGGAGGGATCTAGACCACATGCAGGAAGAGGGGAGGAGGGATCCAGACCACATGCAGGCAGAGGGGAGGAGGGATCTAGACCACACGCAGGAAGGGAGGAGGGATCTAGACCACATGCAGGAAGAGGGGAGGAGGGATCCAGACCACATGCAGGCAGAGGGGAGGAGGGATCTAGACCACATGCTGGAAGAGGGGAGGAGGGATCTAGACCACATGCAGGAGGAGAGGAGGAGGGATCTAGACCACATGCAGGAAGAGAGGAGGAGGGATCTAGACCACATGCAGGCAGAGGGGAGGAGTGATATAGACCACATGCAGGCAGAGTGATCAGAAGGGATCTACACCACATGCAGACAGAGAGGAGGAGGGATCTAGACCACATGCAGGCAGAGAGGAGGAGGGATCTAGACCACATGCAGGAAGAGGGGAGGAGGGATCCAGACCACATGCAGGCAGAGGGGAGGAGGGATCTAGACCACACGCAGGAAGAGGGGAGGAGGGATCTCGACCACATGCAGGAAGAGGGGAGGAGGGATCTAGACCACATGCAGGCAGAGGGGAGGAGGGATCTAGACCACATGCAGGCAGAGAGGAGGAGGGATCTAGACCACATGCAGGAAGAGGGGAGGAGGGATCTAGACCACATGCCGGCAGAGGGGAGGAGGGATCTAGACCACATGTAGGCAGAGGGGAGGAGGGATCTAGGCCACATGCAGTCAGAGGGATCAGGAGGGATCTAGACCACATGCAGGAAAAGAGGAGGAGGGATCTAGACCACATGCAGGAAGAGTTGAGGAGGGATCTAGACCACATGCAGGCAGAGGGGAGGAGTGATCTAGACCACATGCAGTTAGAGTGATCAGAAGGGATCTACACCACATGCAGACAGAAGGGAGGAGGTATCTAGACCACATGCCGGTAGAGGGGAGGAGGGATCTAGACCACATGCAGGCAGAGGGGAGGAGGGATCTAGACCACATGCAGGAAGAGAGGGGGAGGGATCTAGACCACATGCTGGAAGAGGGGAGGAGGGATCTAGACCACATGCAGGAGGAGAGTAGGAGGGATCTAGACCACATGCAGGAAGAGAGGAGGAGGGATCTAGACCACATGCAGGAAGAGTTGAGGAGGGATCTAGACCACATGCAGGCAGAGGGGAGGAGTGATATAGACCACATGCAGGCAGAGGGGAGGAGTGATATAGACCACATGCAGGAAGAGTTGAGGAGGGATCTAGACCACATGCAGGCAGAGGGGAGGAGTGATATAGACCACATGCAGGCAGAGTGATCAGAAGGGATCTACACCACATGCAGACAGAGAGGAGGAGGGATCTAGACCACATGCAGGCAGAGAGGAGGAGGGATCTAGACCACATGCAGGAAGAGGGGAGGAGGGATCCAGACCACATGCAGGCAGAGGGGAGGAGGGATCTAGACCACACGCAGGAAGGGAGGAGGGATCTAGACCACATGCAGGAAGAGGGGAGGAGGGATCCAGACCACATGCAGGCAGAGGGGAGGAGGGATCTAGACCACATGCTGGAAGAGGGGAGGAGGGATCTAGACCACATGCAGGAGGAGAGGAGGAGGGATCTAGACCACATGCAGGAAGAGAGGAGGAGGGATCTAGACCACATGCAGGCAGAGGGGAGGAGTGATATAGACCACATGCAGGCAGAGTGATCAGAAGGGATCTACACCACATGCAGACAGAGAGGAGGAGGGATCTAGACCACATGCAGGCAGAGAGGAGGAGGGATCTAGACCACATGCAGGAAGAGGGGAGGAGGGATCCAGACCACATGCAGGCAGAGGGGAGGAGGGATCTAGACCACACGCAGGAAGAGGGGAGGAGGGATCTCGACCACATGCAGGAAGAGGGGAGGAGGGATCTAGACCACATGCAGGCAGAGGGGAGGAGGGATCTAGACCACATGCAGGCAGAGAGGAGGAGGGATCTAGACCACATGCAGGAAGAGGGGAGGAGGGATCTAGACCACATGCCGGCAGAGGGGAGGAGGGATCTAGACCACATGTAGGCAGAGGGGAGGAGGGATCTAGACCACATGCAGGAAGAGGAGAGGAGGGATCTAGACCACATGCAGGAAGAGAGGAGGAGGGATCTAGGCCACATGCAGGCAGAGGGAAGGACAGATCTAGACCACATGCACGCAGAGGGGAGGAGGGATCTAAAACACAAGCAGGAAGAGGGGAGGAGGGATCTAGACCAAATGCAGGCAGAGGGATCGGGAGGGATCTAGACCACATGCAGGCAGACGGATCAGGAGGGATCGAGCCAACTTGCAGGAACAGTGGAGGAGGGATCTAGACATGCAGGCAGAGGGATCAGGAGGGATCTGGACAAAATTCAGGCATAGGGGAGGAGGGATCTAGACCACATGCAGGCAGAGGGATCAGGAGGGATCGAGCCAACTTGCAGGAACAGTGGAGGAGGGATCTAGACTTGCAGGAAGAGGGGAGGAGGGATCCAGACCACATTCAGGAAGAGAGGAGGAGTGATCTAGACCACATGCAGGCAGAGGGGAGGAGGGATCTAGACCACATGCAGGAAGAGGGGAGGAGGGATCTAGACCACATGCAGGAGGAGGGATCAGGAGTGACCTAGACCACACACAGGAAGAGGGGAGGAGGGATCTAGACCACATGCAGGAAGAGGGGAGGAGGGATGTAGACCACACGCAGGCAGAGTTGAGGAGGGAGCTAGGCCACATGCAGGCAGAGGGGAGGAGGGATCTAGGCCACATGCAGTCAGAGGGATCAGGAGGGATCTAGACCACATGCAGGAAAAGAGGAGGAGGGATCTAGACCACATGCAGGAAGAGTTGAGGAGGGATCTAGACCACATGCAGGCAGAGGGGAGGAGTGATCTAGACCACATGCAGTTAGAGTGATCAGAAGGGATCTACACCACATGCAGACAGAAGGGAGGAGGTATCTAGACCACATGCCGGTAGAGGGGAGGAGGGATCTAGACCACATGCAGGCAGAGGGGAGGAGGGATCTAGACCACATGCAGGAAGAGAGGGGGAGGGATCTAGACCACATGCTGGAAGAGGGGAGGAGGGATCTAGACCACATGCAGGAGGAGAGTAGGAGGGATCTAGACCACATGCAGGAAGAGAGGAGGAGGGATCTAGACCACATGCAGGAAGAGTTGAGGAGGGATCTAGACCACATGCAGGCAGAGGGGAGGAGTGATATAGACCACATGCAGGCAGAGGGGAGGAGTGATATAGACCACATGCAGGAAGAGTTGAGGAGGGATCTAGACCACATGCAGGCAGAGGGGAGGAGTGATATAGACCACATGCAGGCAGAGTGATCAGAAGGGATCTACACCACATGCAGACAGAGAGGAGGAGGGATCTAGACCACATGCAGGCAGAGAGGAGGAGGGATCTAGACCACATGCAGGAAGAGGGGAGGAGGGATCCAGACCACATGCAGGCAGAGGGGAGGAGGGATCTAGACCACACGCAGGAAGGGAGGAGGGATCTAGACCACATGCAGGAAGAGGGGAGGAGGGATCCAGACCACATGCAGGCAGAGGGGAGGAGGGATCTAGACCACATGCTGGAAGAGGGGAGGAGGGATCTAGACCACATGCAGGAGGAGAGGAGGAGGGATCTAGACCACATGCAGGAAGAGAGGAGGAGGGATCTAGACCACATGCAGGAAGAGTTCAGGAGGGATCTAGACCACATGCAGGCAGAGGGGAGGAGTGATATAGACCACATGCAGGCAGAGGGGAGGAGGGATCTAGACCACATGCAGGAAGAGGGGAGGAGGGATCTAGACTACACGCAGGCAGAGTTGAGGAGGGATCTAGGCCACATGCAGGCAGAGGGGAGGAGGGATCTAGACCACATGCAGGAAGAGGGGAGGAGGGATCCAGACCACATGCAGGCAGAGGGGAGGAGGGATCTAGACCACACGCAGGAAGAGGGGAGGAGGGATCTAGACCACATTCAGGAAGAGAGTAGGAGGGATCTAGGCCACATGCAGGCAGAGGGGAGGAGGGATCTAGGCCACATGCAGTCAGAGGGATCAGGAGGGATCTAAAGCACATGCAGGAAGAGAGGAGGAGGGATCTAGACCACATGCAGGAAGAGTTGAGGAGGGATCTAGACCACATGCAGGCAGAGGGGAGGAGTGATCTAGACCACATGCAGTTAGAGTGATCAGAAGGGATCTACACCACATGCAGACAGAAGGGAGGAGGTATCTAGACCACATGCAGGCAGAGGGGAGGAGGGATATAGACCACATGCAGGCAGAGGGGAGGAGGGATCTAGACCACATGCTGGAAGAGGGGAGGAGGGATCTAGACCACATGCAGGAAGAGAGGGGGAGGGATCTAGACCACATGCTGGAAGAGGGGAGGAGGGATCTAGACCACATGCAGGAGGAGAGGAGGAGGGATCTAGACCACATGCAGGAAGAGAGGAGGAGGGATCTAGACCACATGCAGGAAGAGTTGAGGAGGGATCTAGACCACATGCAGGCAGAGGGCAGGAGTGATCTAGACCACATGCAGTTAGAGTGATCAGAAGGGATCTACACCACATGCAGACAGAAGGGAGGAGGTATCTAGACCACATGCTGGCAGAGGGGAGGAGGGATCGAGACCACATGCAGGCAGAGGGGAGGAGGGATCTAGACCACATGCTGGGAGGAGGGATCTATACCACATTCAGGAAGAGAGGAGGAGGGATCTAGACCACATGCAGGAAGAGAGGGGGAGGGATCTAGACCACATGCTGGAAGAGGGGAGGAGGGATCTAGACCACATGCAGGAGGACAGGAGGAGGGATCTAGACCACATGCAGGAAGAGAGGAGGAGGGATCTAGACCACATGCAGGAAGAGTTGAGGAGGGATCTAGACCACATGCAGGCAGAGGGGTGGAGTGATATAGACCACATGCAGGCAGAGTGATCAGAAGGGATCTACACCACATGCAGACAGAGAGGAGGAGGGATCTAGACCACATGCAGGCAGAGAGGAGGAGGGATCTAGACCACATGCAGGAAGAGGGGAGGAGGGATCCAGACCACATGCAGGCAGAGGGGAGGAGGGATCTAGACCACACGCAGGAAGGGAGGAGGGATCTAGACCACATGCAGGAAGAGGGGAGGAGGGATCTAGACCACATGCAGGCAGAGGGGAGGTGGGATCTAGACCACATGTAGGCAGAGGGGAGGAGGGATCTAGACCACATGCAGGCAGAGGGGAGGAGGAACATAGACAACATGCAGGAAGAGAGGAGGAGGGATCTAGACCACATGCAGGAAGAGGAGAGGAGGGATCTAGACCACATGCTGGAAGAGGAGAGGAGGGATCTAGACCACATGCAGGAAGAGGGGAGGAGGGATCTAGACCACATGCAGGCAGAGGGGAGGAGGGATCTAGACCACATGCTGGAAGAGGGGAGGAGGGATCTAGACCACATGCAGGAGGAGAGGAGGAGGGATCTAGACCACATGCAGGAAGAGAGGAGGAGGGATCTAGACCACATGCAGGAAGAGTTGAGGAGGGATCTAGACCACATGCAGGCAGAGGGGAGGAGTGATATAGACCACATGCAGGCAGAGGGGAGGAGGGATCTAGACCACATGCAGGAAGAGGGGAGGAGGGATCTAGACCACACGCAGGCAGAGTTGAGGAGGGATCTAGGCCACATGCAGGCAGAGGGGAGGAGGGATCTAGACCACATGCAGGAAGAGGGGAGGAGGGATCCAGACCACATGCAGGCAGAGGGGAGGAGGGATCTAGACCACACGCAGGAAGAGGGGAGGAGGGATCTAGACCACATTCAGGAAGAGAGTAGGAGGGATCTGGGCCACATGCAGGCAGAGGGGAGGAGGGATCTAGGCCACATGCAGTCAGAGGGATCAGGAGGGATCTAAAGCACATGCAGGAAGAGAGGAGGAGGGATCTAGACCACATGCAGGAAGAGTTGAGGAGGGATCTAGACCACATGCAGGCAGAGGGGAGGAGTGATCTAGACCACATGCAGTTAGAGTGATCAGAAGGGATCTACACCACATGCAGACAGAAGGGAGGAGGTATCTAGACCACATGCTGGCAGAGGGGAGGAGGGATCTAGACCACATGCAGGCAGAGGGGAGGAGGGATCTAGACCACATGCTGGAAGAGGGGACGAGGGATCTATACCACATTCAGGAAGAGAGGAGGATCTAGACCACATGCAGGAAGAGAGGGGGAGGGATCTAGACTACATGCTGGAAGAGGGGAGGAGGGATCTAGACCACATGCAGGAGGAGAGGAGGAGGGATCTAGACCACATGCAGGAAGAGAGGAGGAGGGATCTAGACCACATGCAGGAAGAGTTGAGGAGGGATCTAGACCACATGCAGGCAGAGGGGAGGAGTGATATAGACCACATGCAGGCAGAGTGATCAGAAGGGATCTACACCACATGCAGACAGAGAGGAGGAGGGATCTAGACGACATGCAGGCAGAGGGGAGGAGGGATATAGACCACATGCAGGCAGAGGGGAGGAGGGATCTAGACCACATGCTGGAAGAGGGGAGGAGGGATCTAGACCACATGCAGGAAGAGAGGGGGAGGGATCTAGACCACATGCTGGAAGAGGGGAGGAGGGATCTAGACCACATGCAGGAGGAGAGCAGGAGGGATCTAGACCACATGCAGGAAGAGTTGAGGAGGGATCTAGACCACATGCAGGCAGAGGGCAGGAGTGATCTAGACCACATGCAGGCAGAGTGATCTGAAGGGATCTACACCACATGCAGACAGAGAGGAGGAGGGATCTAGACAACATGCAGGCAGAGAGGAGGAGGGATCTAGACCACATGCAGGAAGAGGGGAGGAGGGATCCACAGCACATACAGGCAGAGGGGAGGAGGGATCTAGACCACATGTTGGAAGAGGAGAGTAGGGATCTAGACCACATGCAGGAAGAGGGGAGGAGGGATCTAGACCACATGCAGGCAGAGGGGAGGAGGGATCTAGACCACATGCTGGAAGAGGGGAGGAGGGATCTATACCACATTCAGGAAGAGAGGAGGAGGGATCTAGACCACATGCAGGAAGAGAGGGGGAGGGATCTAGACCACATGCTGGAAGAGGGGAGGAGGGATCTAGACCACATGCAGGAGGAGAGGAGGAGGGATCTAGACCACATGCAGGAAGAGAGGAGGAGGGATCTAGACCACATGCAGGAAGAGTTGAGGAGGGATCTAGACCACATGCAGGCAGAGGGGAGGAGTGATATAGACCACATGCAGGCAGAGGGGAGGAGGGATCTAGACCACATGCAGGAAGAGGGGAGGAGGGATCTAGACCACACGCAGGCAGAGTTGAGGAGGGATCTAGGCCACATGCAGGCAGAGGGGAGGAGGGATCTAGACCACATGCAGGAAGAGGGGAGGAGGGATCCAGACCACATGCAGGCAGAGGGGAGGAGGGATCTAGACCACACGCAGGAAGAGGGGAGGAGGGATCTGGGCCACATGCAGGCAGAGGGGAGGAGGGATCTAGGCCACATGCAGTCAGAGGGATCAGGAGGGATCTAAAGCACATGCAGGAAGAGAGGAGGAGGGATCTAGACCACATGCAGGAAGAGTTGAGGAGGGATCTAGACCACATGCAGGCAGAGGGGAGGAGTGATCTAGACCACATGCAGTTAGAGTGATCAGAAGGGATCTACACCACATGCAGACAGAAGGGAGGAGGTATCTAGACCACATGCAGGCAGAGGGGAGGAGGGATATAGACCACATGCAGGCAGAGGGGAGGAGGGATCTAGACCACATGCTGGAAGAGGGGAGGAGGGATCTAGACCACATGCAGGAAGAGAGGGGGAGGGATCTAGACCACATGCTGGAAGAGGGGAGGAGGGATCTAGACCACATGCAGGAGGAGAGCAGGAGGGATCTAGACCACATGCAGGAAGAGTTGAGGAGGGATCTAGACCACATGCAGGCAGAGGGCAGGAGTGATCTAGACCACATGCAGGCAGAGTGATCTGAATGGATCTACACCACATGCAGACAGAGAGGAGGAGGGATCTAGACAACATGCAGGCAGAGAGGAGGAGGGATCTAGACCACATGCAGGAAGAGGGGAGGAGGGATCCACACCACATACAGGCAGAGGGGAGGAGGGATCTAGACCACACGCAGGAAGAGGGAGGAGGGATCTAGACCACATGCAGGAAGAGGGGAGGAGGGATCTAGACCACATGCAGGCTGAGGGGAGGAGGGATCTAGACCACATGCAGGCAGAGGGGAGGAGGGATCTAAACCACATACAGGCAGAGGGGAGGAGGAATCTAGACCACATGCAGGAAGAGAGGAGGAGGGATCTAGACCACATGCAGGAAGAGGAGAGGAAGGATCTAGACCACATGCTGGAAGAGGAGAGGAGGGATCTAGACCACATGCAGGAAGAGAGGAGGAGGGATCTAGGCCACATGCAGGCAGAGGGGAGGAGGGATCTAAAACAAAAACAGGAAGAGGGGAGGAGGGATCTAGACCAAATGCAGGCAGAGGGATCAGGAGGGATCTAGACCACATGCAGGCAGAGGGATCAGGAGGGATCGAGCCAACTTGCAGGAACAGTGGAGGAGGGATCTAGACATGCAGGGAGAGGGGATCAGGAGGGATCTGCACAAAATTCAGGCATTGGGGAGGAGGGGATCTAGACCACATTCAGGAAGAGAGGAGGAGTGATCTAGACCACATGCAGGCAGAGGGGAGGAGGGATCTATACTACATGCAGGAAGAGGGGAGTAGGGATCTAGACCACATGCAGGAAGAGAGGAGGAGGGATCTAGACAACATGCTGGAAGAGGGGAGGAGGGATCTAGACCACATGCAGGAACAGAGGAGGAGGGATCTAAACAACATGCAGGAAGAGATGAGGAGGGATCTAGACCACATGCAGGAAGAGAGGAGGAGGGATCTAGACCACATGGAGGAAGAGAGGAGGAGGGATCTAGACACATGCAGGAAGAGAGGAGGAGGGATCTAGACCACATGCAGGAAGAGAGGAGGAGGGATCTAGACCACATGCAGGAAGAGAGGAGGAGGGATCTAGACCACATGCAGGAAGAGAGGAGGAGCGATCTAGACCACATGCAGGAAGAGTTGAGGAGGGATCTAGACCACATGCAGGCAGAGGGGAGGAGTGATATAGACCACATGCAGGCAGAGTGATCAGAAGGGATCTACACCACATGCAGGAAGAGGGGAGGAGGGATCCAGACCACATGCAGGCAGAGGGGAGGAGGGATCTAGACCACACGCAGGAAGAGGGGAGGAGGGATCTGGGCCACATGCAGGCAGAGGGGAGGAGGGATCTAGGCCACATGCAGTCAGAGGGATCAGGAGGGATCTAAAGCACATGCAGGAAGAGAGGAGGAGGGATCTAGACCACATGCAGGAAGAGTTGAGGAGGGATCTAGACCACATGCAGGCAGAGGGGAGGAGTGATCTAGACCATATGCAGTTAGAGTGATCAGAAGGGATCTACACCACATGCAGACAGAAGGGAGGAGGTATCTAGACCACATGCAGGCAGAGGGGAGGAGGGATATAGACCACATGCAGGCAGAGGGGAGGAGGGATCTAGACCACATGCTGGAAGAGGGGAGGAGGCATCTAGACCACATGCAGGAAGAGAGGGGGAGGGATCTAGACCACATGCTGGAAGAGGGGAGGAGAGATCTAGACCACATGCAGGAGGAGAGCAGGAGGGATCTAGACCACATGCAGGAAGAGTTGAGGAGGGATCTAGACCACATGCAGGCAGAGGGCAGGAGTGATCTAGACCACATGCAGGCAGAGTGATCTGAAGGGATCTACACCACATGCAGACAGAGAGGAGGAGGGATCTAGACAACATGCAGGCAGAGAGGAGGAGGGATCTAGACCACATGCAGGAAGAGGGGAGGAGGGATCCACACCACATACAGGCAGAGGGGAGGAGGGATCTAGACCACACGCAGGAAGAGGGGAGGAGGGATCTAGACCACATGCAGGAAGAGGGGAGGAGGGATCTAGACCACATGCAGGCAGAGGGGAGGAGGGATCTAGACCACATGCAGGCAGAGGGGAGGAGGGATCTAGACCACATACAGGCAGAGGGGAGGAGGAATCTAGACCACATGCAGGAAGAGAGGAGGAGGGATCTAGACCACATGCAGGAAGAGGAGAGGAAGGATCTAGACCACATGCTGGAAGAGGAGAGGAGGGATCTAGACCACATGCAGGAAGAGAGGAGGAGGGATCTAGGCCACATGCAGGCAGAGGGGAGGAGGGATCTAAAACAAAAACAGGAAGAGGGGAGGAGGGATCTAGACCAAATGCAGGCAGAGGGATCAGGAGGGATCTAGACCACATGCAGGCAGAGGGATCAGGAGGGATCGAGCCAACTTGCAGGAACAGTGGAGGAGGGATCTAGACATGCAGGGAGAGGGATCAGGAGGGATCTGGACAAAATTCAGGCATTGGGGAGGAGGGATCTAGACCACATTCAGGAAGAGAGGAGGAGTGATCTAGACCACATGCAGGCAGAGGGGAGGAGGGATCTATACTACATGCAGGAAGAGGGGAGTAGGGATCTAGACCACATGCAGGAAGAGAGGAGGAGGGATCTAGACAACATGCTGGAAGAGGGGAGGAGGGATCTAGACCACATGCAGGAACAGAGGAGGAGGGATCTAGACCACATGCTGGAAGAGGAGAGGAGGGATCTAGACCACATGCAGGAAGAGAGGAGGAGGGATCTAGGCCACATGCAGGCAGAGGGGAGGAGGGATCTAAAACAAAAACAGGAAGAGGGGAGGAGGGATCTAGACCAAATGCAGGCAGAGGGATCAGGAGGGATCTAGACCACATGCAGGCAGAGGGATCAGGAGGGATCGAGCCAACTTGCAGGAACAGTGGAGGAGGGATCTAGACATGCAGGGAGAGGGATCAGGAGGGATCTGGACAAAATTCAGGCATTGGGGAGGAGGGATCTAGACCACATTCAGGAAGAGAGGAGGAGTGATCTAGACCACATGCAGGCAGAGGGGAGGAGGGATCTATACTACATGCAGGAAGAGGGGAGTAGGGATCTAGACCACATGCAGGAAGAGAGGAGGAGGGATCTAGACAACATGCTGGAAGAGGGGAGGAGGGATCTAGACCACATGCAGGAACAGAGGAGGAGGGATCTAGACAACATGCAGGAAGAGAGGAGGAGGGATCTAGACCACATGCAGGAAGAGAGGAGGAGGGATCTAGACCACATGGAGGAAGAGAGGAGGAGGGATCTAGAAACATGCAGGAAGAGATTAGGAGGGATCTAGACCACATGCAGGAAGAGAGGAGGAGGGATCTAGACCACATGGAGGAAGAGAGGAGGAGGGATCTAGAAACATGCAGGAAGAGATGAGGAGGGATCTAGACCACATGCAGGAAGAGAGGAGGAGGGATCTAGACCACATGCAGGAAGAGAGGAGGAGGGATCTAGACCACATGCAGGAAGAGAGGAGGAGGGATCTAGGCCACATGCAGGCAGAGGGATCACGAGGGATCTAGACCACATGCAGGCAGAGGCGAGGAGGGATCTGGGCCACATGCAAGAAGAGGGGAGGAGGGATCTGGGCCACATGCAGGCAGAGGGGCGGAGGGATCTAGACCACCTGCAGGCAGAGGGGAGGAGGGATCTAGACCACATGCAGGAAGAGGGGAGGAGGGATCTAGACCACATGCAGGAAGAGGGATCAGGAGTGACCTAGACCACACACAGGAAGAGGGGAGGAGGGATCTAGACCACATGCAGGCAGAGGGGAGGAGGGATCTAGACCACATGCAGGCAGAGGGGAGGAGGAATCTAGACCACATGCAGGAAGAGAGGAGGAGGGATCTAGACCACATGCAGGAAGAGGAGAGGAGGGATCTAGACCACATGCTGAAAGAGGAGAGGAGGGATCTAGACCACATGCAGGAAGAGAGGAGGAGGGATCTAGGCCACATGCAGGCAGAGGGGAGGAGGGATCTAAAACACAAACAGGAAGAGGGGAGGAGGGATCTAGACGACATGCAGGCAGAGGGATCAGGAGGGATCGAGCCAACTTGCAGGAACAGTGGAGGAGGGATCTAGACATGCAGGGAGAGGGATCAGGAGGGATCTGGACAAAATTCAGGCATTGGGGAGGAGGGATCTAGACCACATTCAGGAAGAGAGGAGGAGTGATCTAGACCACATGCAGGCAGAGGGATCAGGAGGGATCTATACCACATGCAGGAAGAGGGGAGGAGGGATCTAGACCACATGCAGGAAGAGAGCAGGAGGGATCTAGACAACATGCTGGAAGAGGGGAGGAGGGATCTAGACCACATGCAGGAACAGAGGAGGAGGGATCAAGACAACATGCAGGGAGGAGGGATCTAGACCACATGCAGGAAGAGAGGAGGAGGGATCTAGACCACATGCAGGAAGAGAGGAGGAGGGATCTAGACACATGCAGGAAGAGAGGAGGAGGGATCTAGACCACATGCAGGAAGAGAGGAGGAGGGATCTAGACCACATGCAGGCAGACAGATCTGTAGGGATCTAGACCACATGCAGGCAGAGGGGAGGAGGGATCTGGGCCACATGCAAGAAGAGGGGAGGAGGGATCTGGGCCACATGCAGGCAGAGGGGAAGAGGGATCTAGATCACATGCAGGAAGAGGGGAGGAGGGATCTGGATCACATGCAGGAAGAGGGGAGGAGGGATCTAGACCACATGCATGAAGAGGGATCAGGAGGAATCTAGGCCACATGCAGGAAGAGTGGAGGAGGGATCTAGACCACATGCAGGCAGAGGGGAGGAGGGATCTAGACCACATGCAGGAAGAGGGGAGGAGGGATCTAGACCACATGCAGGAAGAGGGGAGGAGGGATGTAGACCACACGCAGGCAGAGTTGAGGAGGGATCTAGGCCACATGCAGGCAGAGGGGAGGAGGGATCTAGGCCACATGCAGTCAGAGGGATCAGGAGGGATCTAGACCACATGCAGGAAAAGAGGAGGAGGGATCTAGACCACATGCAGGAAGAGTTGAGGAGGGATCTAGACCACATGCAGGCAGAGGGGAGGAGTGATCTAGACCACATGCAGTTAGAGTGATCAGAAGGGATCTACACCACATGCAGAGAGAAGGGAGGAGGTATCTAGACCACATGCTGGCAGAGGGGAGGAGGGATCTAGACCACATGCAGGCAGAGGGGAGGAGGGATCTAGACCACATGCTGGAAGAGGGGAGGAGGGATCTAGACCACATTCAGGAAGAGAGGAGGAGGGATCTAGACCACATGCAGGAAGAGAGGGGGAGGGATCTAGACCACATGCTGGAAGAGGGGAGGAGGGATCTAGACCACATGCAGGAGGAGAGGAGGAGGGATCTAGACCACATGCAGGAAGAGAGGAGGAGGGATCTAGACCACATGCAGGAAGAGTTGAGGAGGGATCTAGACCACATGCAGGCAGAGGGGAGGAGTGATATAGACCACATGCAGGCAGAGTGATCAGAAGGGATCTACACCACATGCAGGCAGAGAGGAGGAGGGATCTGGGCCACATGCAGGCAGAGGGAAGGAGTGATCTAGACCACATGCTGGAAGAGGGGAGTATGGATCTAGACTACACGCAGGCAGAGGGGAGGAGGAATCTAGACCACATGCCGGAAGAGGGGAGGAGGGATCTAGACCAGATGCAGGAAGAGGGATCAGGAGGGATCTAGACCACATGCAGGAAGAGGGATCAGCAGGGATCTAGACCACATGCAGGCAGAGGGGAGGAGGGATCTAGACCACACGCTGGAAGAGGGGAGTTGGGGTCTAGACCACACGGAGGCAGAGGGGAGGAGGGATCTAGACCGCTTCCAGGAAGAGGGATGAGGAGGGATCCAGACCACCTGCATGAAGAGGGATCAGGAGGGGTCTAGACCACATGCAGGCAGAGGGGAGGAGGGATCTAGACCACATGCAGGAAGAGGGGAGGAGGGATCTAGACCACATGCAGGAAGAGGGATCAGGAGGGATCTAGACCACATGCAGGAAGAGGGATCAGGAGGAATCTAGGCCACATGCAGGAAGAGTGGATGAGGGATCTAGACCACACGCAGGCAGAGGGGAGGAGGGATCTAGATCACATGCAGGTAAAGGGTAGGAGGGATCTAGTCCACCTGCAGGAAGAGGGATCAGGAGGGCTCTAGACCAAATGCGGGCAGAGGGGAGGAGTGATCTAGACCACATGCGGGAAGAGGGGAGGAGGGTTCTAGAACACATGTAGGAAGAGGGGAGAAGTGATCTAGACCAAATGCAGGAAGAGCGGAGGAGGGATCTGGATCACATGCAGGAAGAGGGGAGGAGGGATCTGGGCCACAAGCAGGCAGAGGGGAGGAGGGATCTGGATCACATGCAGGAAGAGGGGAGGAGGGATCTAGACCACATGCAGGCAGACAGATCTGTAGGGATCTAGACCACATGCAGGCAGAGGGGAGGAGGGATCTGGGCCACATGCAAGAAGAGGGGAGGAGGGATCTGGGCCACATGCAGGCAGAGGGGAAGAGGGATCTAGATCACATGCAGGAAGAGGGGAGGAGGGATCTGGATCACATGCAGGAAGAGGGGAGGAGGGATCTAGACCACATGCATGAAGAGGGATCAGGAGGAATCTAGGCCACATGCAGGAAGAGTGGAGGAGGGATCTAGACCACATGCAGGCAGAGGGGAGGAGGGATCTAGACCACATGCAGGAAGAGGGGAGGAGGGATCTAGACCACATGCAGGAAGAGGGGAGGAGGGATGTAGACCACACGCAGGCAGAGTTGAGGAGGGATCTAGGCCACATGCAGGCAGAGGGGAGGAGGGATCTAGGCCACATGCAGTCAGAGGGATCAGGAGGGATCTAGACCACATGCAGGAAAAGAGGAGGAGGGATCTAGACCACATGCAGGAAGAGTTGAGGAGGGATCTAGACCACATGCAGGCAGAGGGGAGGAGTGATCTAGACCACATGCAGTTAGAGTGATCAGAAGGGATCTACACCACATGCAGAGAGAAGGGAGGAGGTATCTAGACCACATGCTGGCAGAGGGGAGGAGGGATCTAGACCACATGCAGGCAGAGGGGAGGAGGGATCTAGACCACATGCTGGAAGAGGGGAGGAGGGATCTAGACCACATTCAGGAAGAGAGGAGGAGGGATCTAGACCACATGCAGGAAGAGAGGGGGAGGGATCTAGACCACATGCTGGAAGAGGGGAGGAGGGATCTAGACCACATGCAGGAGGAGAGGAGGAGGGATCTAGACCACATGCAGGAAGAGAGGAGGAGGGATCTAGACCACATGCAGGAAGAGTTGAGGAGGGATCTAGACCACATGCAGGCAGAGGGGAGGAGTGATATAGACCACATGCAGGCAGAGTGATCAGAAGGGATCTACACCACATGCAGACAGAGAGGAGGAGGGATCTAGACCACATGCAGGCAGAGAGGAGGAGGGATCTGGGCCACATGCAGGCAGAGGGAAGGAGTGATCTAGACCACATGCTGGAAGAGGGGAGTGTGGATCTAGACTACACGCAGGCAGAGGGGAGGAGGAATCTAGACCACATGCCGGAAGAGGGGAGGAGGGATCTAGACCAGATGCAGGAAGAGGGATCAGGAGGGATCTAGACCACATGCAGGAAGAGGGATCAGCAGGGATCTAGACCACATGCAGGCAGAGGGGAGGAGGGATCTAGACCACACGCTGGAAGAGGGGAGTTGGGGTCTAGACCACACGGAGGCAGAGGGGAGGAGGGATCTAGACCGCTTCCAGGAAGAGGGATGAGGAGGGATCCAGACCACCTGCATGAAGAGGGATCAGGAGGGGTCTAGACCACATGCAGGCAGAGGGGAGGAGGGATCTAGACCACATGCAGGAAGAGGGGAGGAGGGATCTAGACCACATGCAGGAAGAGGGATCAGGAGGGATCTAGACCACATGCAGGAAGAGGGATCAGGAGGAATCTAGGCCACATGCAGGAAGAGTGGATGAGGGATCTAGACCACACGCAGGCAGAGGGGAGGAGGGATCTAGATCACATGCAGGTAAAGGGTAGGAGGGATCTAGTCCACCTGCAGGAAGAGGGATCAGGAGGGCTCTAGACCAAATGCGGGCAGAGGGGAGGAGTGATCTAGACCACATGCGGGAAGAGGGGAGGAGGGTTCTAGAACACATGTAGGAAGAGGGGAGAAGTGATCTAGACCAAATGCAGGAAGAGCGGAGGAGGGATCTGGATCACATGCAGGAAGAGGGGAGGAGGGATCTGGGCCACAAGCAGGCAGAGGGGAGGAGGGATCTGGATCACATGCAGGAAGAGGGGAGGAGGGATCTAGCCCACATGCAGGCAGAGGGGAGGAGGGATCTAGACCACATGCAGGCAGAGGGGGGGAGGGATCTAGACCACATGCAGGAAGAGGGGAGGAGGGATCTAGACCGCTTGCAGGAAGAGGGATGAGGAGGGATCTAGACCACCTGCAGGAAGAGGGATCAGGAGGGGTCTAGACCACATGCAGGCAGAGGGGAGGAGGGATCTAGACCACATGCAGGAAGAGGGGAGGAGGAATCTAGACCACATGCAGGAAGAGGGATCAGGAGGGATCTAGACCACATGCAGGCAGAGGGGAGGAGGGATCTAGACCACACGCTGGAAGAGGGGAGTTGGGGTCTAGACCACACGGAGGCAGAGGGGAGGAGGGATCTAGACCGCTTGCAGGAAGAGGGATGAGGAGGGATCTAGACCACCTGCATGAAGAGGGATCAGGAGGGGTCTAGACCAGATGCGGGAAGAGGGGAGGAGTGATCTAGACCACATGCGGGAAGAGGGGAGGAGGGTTCTAGAACACATGTAGGAAGAGGGGAGAAGTGATCTAGACCAAATGCAGGAAGAGCGGAGGAGGGATCTGGATCACATGCAGGAAGAGGGGAGGAGGGATCTGGGCCTCAAGCAGGCAGAGGGGAGGAGGGATCTGGATCACATGCAGGAAGAGGGGAGGAGGGATCTAGCCCACATGCAGGCAGAGGGGAGGAGGGATCTAGACCACATGCAGGCAGAGGGGGGGAGGGATCTAGACCACATGCAGGAAGAGGGGAGGAGGGATCTAGACCGCTTGCAGGAAGAGGGATGAGGAGGGATCTAGACCACCTGCAGGAAGAGGGATCAGGAGGGGTCTAGACCACATGCAGGCAGAGGGGAGGAGGGATCTAGACCACATGCAGGAAGAGGGGAGGAGGAATCTAGACCACATGCAGGAAGAGGGATCAGGAGGGATCTAGACCACATGCAGGCAGAGGGGAGGAGGGATCTAGACCACACGCTGGAAGAGGGGAGTTGGGGTCTAGACCACACGGAGGCAGAGGGGAGGAGGGATCTAGACCGCTTGCAGGAAGAGGGATGAGGAGGGATCTAGACCACCTGCATGAAGAGGGATCAGGAGGGGTCTAGACCACATGCAGGCAGAGGGGAGGAGGGATCTAGACCACATGCAGGAAGAGGGATCAGGAGGGATCTAGACCACATGCAGGAAGAGGGATCAGGAGGAATCTAGGCCAAATGCAGGAAGAGTGGATGTGGGATCTAGACCACATGCAGGCAGAGGGGAGGAGGGATCTAGATTACATGCAGGTAAAGGGTAGGAGGGATCTAGTCCACCTGCAGGAAGAGGGATCAGGAGGGCTCTAGACCAAATGCGGGCAGAGGGGAGGAGTGATCTAGACCACATGTGGGAAGAGGGGAGGAGGGTTCTAGAACACATGTAGGAAGAGGGGAGAAGTGATCTAGACCACATGCAGGAAGAGCGGAGGAGGGATCCGGATCACATGCAGGAAGAGGGGAGGAGGGATCTGGGCACAAGCAGGCAGAGGGGAGGAGGGATCTGGATCACATGCAGGAAGAGGGGAGGAGGGATCTGGGCTACATGCAGGCAGAGGGGAGGAGGGATCTAGGCCACATGCAGGCAGAGGGGAGGAGGGATCTAGATCACACGCAGGAAGAGGGGAGGAGGGATCTGGATCACATGCAGGAAGAGGGGAGGAGGGATCTGGGCCACATGCAGGCAGAGGGGAGGAGGGATCTAGACCACATGCAGGAAGAGGGATCCAGAAAACATGCTGGAAGAGGGAAGGAGGGATCTAGACCACATGCAGGCAGAGGGGAGGAGGGAGCTAGACCACATGCAGGAAGAGGGGAGGAGGGATCTAGACCACATGCAGACAGACGGATCAGGAGGGATCTTGACCACATGCTGGAAGAGGGGAGGAGGGATCTAGACAACATGCAGGAAGAGGGGCGGAGGGATCTGGGGCACATGCAGGCAGAGGGGAGGAGGGATCTAGACCACATGCAGGCAGAGGGATCAGGAGTGATCTAGACCACATGTAGGAAGAGGGGAGGAGGGATCTAGACCACGTGCAGGAACAGAGGAGGAGGGATCTAGACCACATGCTGGCAGAGGGATCAGGAGGGAGGTAGACCACACGCTGGAAGAGGGGATTAGGGATCTAGACAACATGCAGGAAGAGGGGAGGAGGGATCTGGATCACATGCAGGAAGAAAGATCAGTAGGGATCTAGACCAAATGCAGGCAGAGGGGAGGAGTGATCTAGACCACATGCTGGAAGAGGAGAGGAGGGTTCTAGAACACATGTAGGAAGAGGGGAGGAGTGATCTAGACCACATGCAGGCAGAGGGGAGGAGGGATCTAGACCACATGCAGGCAGAGGGGGGGAGGGATCTAGACCACATGCAGGAAGAGGGGAGGAGGGATCTAGACCGCTTGCAGGAAGAGGGATGAGGAGGGATCTAGACCACCTGCAGGAAGAGGGATCAGGAGGGGTCTAGACCACATGCAGGCAGAGGGGAGGAGGGATCTAGACCACATGCAGGAAGAGGGGAGGAGGAATCTAGACCACATGCAGGAAGAGGGATCAGGAGGGATCTAGACCACATGCAGGCAGAGGGGAGGAGGGATGTAGACCACACGCTGGAAGAGGGGAGTTGGGGTCTAGAACACATGTAGGAAGAGGGGAGGAGTGATCTAGACCACATGCAGGCAGAGGGGAGGAGGGATCTAGACCGCTTGCAGGAAGAGGGATGAGGAGGGATCTAGACCACCTGCATGAAGAGGGATCAGGAGGGGTCTAGACCACATGCAGGCAGAGGGGAGGAGGGATCTAGACCACATGCAGGAAGAGGGATCAGGAGGGATCTAGACCACATGCAGGAAGAGGGATCAGGAGGAATCTAGGCCACATGCAGGAAGAGTGGATGAGGGATCTAGACCACATGCAGGCAGAGGGGAGGAGGGATCTAGATTACATGCAGGTAAAGGGTAGGAGGGATCTAGTCCACCTGCAGGAAGAGGGATCAGGAGGGCTCTAGACCAAATGCGGGCAGAGGGGAGGAGTGATCTAGACCACATGTGGGAAGAGGGGAGGAGGGTTCTAGAACACATGTAGGAAGAGGGGAGAAGTGATCTAGACCACATGCAGGAAGAGCGGAGGAGGGATCCGGATCACATGCAGGAAGAGGGGAGGAGGGATCTGGGCACAAGCAGGCAGAGGGGAGGAGGGATCTGGATCACATGCAGGAAGAGGGGAGGAGGGATCTGGGCTACATGCAGGCAGAGGGGAGGAGGGATCTAGGCCACATGCAGGCAGAGGGGAGGAGGGATCTAGATCACACGCAGGAAGAGGGGAGGAGGGATCTGGATCACATGCAGGAAGAGGGGAGGAGGGATCTGGGCCACATGCAGGCAGAGGGGAGGAGGGATCTAGACCACATGCAGGAAGAGGGATCCAGAAAACATGCTGGAAGAGGGAAGGAGGGATCTAGACCACATGCAGGCAGAGGGGAGGAGGGAGCTAGACCACATGCAGGAAGAGGGGAGGAGGGATCTAGACCACATGCAGGCAGACGGATCAGGAGGGATCTTGACCACATGCTGGAAGAGGGGAGGAGGGATCTAGACAACATGCAGGAAGAGGGGAGGAGGGATCTGGATCACATGCAGGAAGAAAGATCAGTAGGGATCTAGACCAAATGCAGGCAGAGGGGAGGAGTGATCTAGACCACATGCTGGAAGAGGGGAGGAGGGTTCTAGAACACATGTAGGAAGAGGGGAGGAGTGATCTAGACCACATGCAGGCAGAGGGGAGGAGGGATCTAGACCACATGCAGGCAGAGGGGGGGAGGGATCTAGACCACATGCAGGAAGAGGGGAGGAGGGATCTAGACCGCTTGCAGGAAGAGGGATGAGGAGGGATCTAGACCACCTGCAGGAAGAGGGATCAGGAGGGGTCTAGACCACATGCAGGCAGAGGGGAGGAGGGATCTAGACCACATGCAGGGAGGAGGAATCTAGACCACATGCAGGAAGAGGGATCAGGAGGGATCTAGACCACATGCAGGCAGAGGGGAGGAGGGATCTAGACCACACGCTGGAAGAGGGGAGTTGGGGTCTAGACCACACGGAGGCAGAGGGGAGGAGGGATCTAGACCGCTTGCAGGAAGAGGGATGAGGAGGGATCTAGACCACCTGCATGAAGAGGGATCAGGAGGGGTCTAGACAACATGCAGGCAGAGGGGAGGAGGGATCTAGACCACATGCAGGAAGAGGGATCAGGAGGGATCTAGACCACATGCAGGAAGAGGGATCAGGAGGAATCTAGGCCACATGCAGGAAGAGTGGATGAGGGATCTAGACCACATGCAGGCAGAGGGGAGGAGGGATCTAGATTACATGCAGGTAAAGGGTAGGAGGGATCTAGTCCACCTGCAGGAAGAGGGATCAGGAGGGCTCTAGACCAAATGCGGGCAGAGGGGAGGAGTGATCTAGACCACATGTGGGAAGAGGGGAGGAGGGTTCTAGAACACATGTAGGAAGAGGGGAGAAGTGATCTAGACCACATGCAGGAAGAGCGGAGGAGGGATCCGGATCACATGCAGGAAGAGGGGAGGAGGGATCTGGGCACAAGCAGGCAGAGGGGAGGAGGGATCTGGATCACATGCAGGAAGAGGGGAGGAGGGATCTGGGCTACATGCAGGCAGAGGGGAGGAGGGATCTAGGCCACATGCAGGCAGAGGGGAGGAGGGATCTAGATCACACGCAGGAAGAGGGGAGGAGGGATCTGGATCACATGCAGGAAGAGGGGAGGAGGGATCTGGGCCACATGCAGGCAGAGGGGAGGAGGGATCTAGATCACACGCAGGAAGAGGGGAGGAGGGATCTGGATCACATGCAGGAAGAGGGGAGGAGGGATCTGGGCCACATGCAGGCAGAGGGGAGGAGGGATCTAGACCACATGCAGGAAGAGGGATCCAGAAAACATGCTGGAAGAGGGAAGGAGGGATCTAGACCACATGCAGGCAGAGGGGAGGAGGGAGCTAGACCACATGCAGGAAGAGGGGAGGAGGGATCTAGACCACATGCAGGCAGACGGATCAGGAGGGATCTTGACCACATGCTGGACGAGGGGAGGAGGGATCTAGACAACATGCAGGAAGAGGGGAGGAGGGATCTGGATCACATGCAGGAAGAAAGATCAGTAGGGATCTAGACCAAATGCAGGCAGAGGGGAGGAGTGATCTAGACCACATGCTGGAAGAGGGGAGGAGGGTTCTAGAACACATGTAGGAAGAGGGGAGGAGTGATCTAGACCACATGCAGGCAGAGGGGAGGAGGGATCTAGACCACATGCAGGCAGAGGGGGGGAGGGATCTAGACCACATGCAGGAAGAGGGGAGGAGGGATCTAGACCGCTTGCAGGAAGAGGGATGAGGAGGGATCTAGACCACCTGCAGGAAGAGGGATCAGGAGGGGTCTAGACCACATGCAGGCAGAGGGGAGGAGGGATCTAGACCACATGCAGGAAGAGGGGAGGAGGAATCTAGACCACATGCAGGAAGAGGGATCAGGAGGGATCTAGACCACATGCAGGCAGAGGGGAGGAGGGATCTAGACCACACGCTGGAAGAGGGGAGTTGGGGTCTAGACCACACGGAGGCAGAGGGGAGGAGGGATCTAGACCGCTTGCAGGAAGAGGGATGAGGAGGGATCTAGACCACCTGCATGAAGAGGGATCAGGAGGGGTCTAGACCACATGCAGGCAGAGGGGAGGAGGGATCTAGACCACATGCAGGAAGAGGGATCAGGAGGGATCTAGACCACATGCAGGAAGAGGGATCAGGAGGAATCTAGGCCAAATGCAGGAAGAGTGGATGAGGGATCTAGACCACATGCAGGCAGAGGGGAGGAGGGATCTAGATTACATGCAGGTAAAGGGTAGGAGGGATCTAGTCCACCTGCAGGAAGAGGGATCAGGAGGGCTCTAGACCAAATGCGGGCAGAGGGGAGGAGTGATCTAGACCACATGTGGGAAGAGGGGAGGAGGGTTCTAGAACACATGTAGGAAGAGGGGAGAAGTGATCTAGACCACATGCAGGAAGAGCGGAGGAGGGATCCGGATCACATGCAGGAAGAGGGGAGGAGGGATCTGGGCACAAGCAGGCAGAGGGGAGGAGGGATCTGGATCACATGCAGGAAGAGGGGAGGAGGGATCTGGGCTACATGCAGGCAGAGGGGAGGAGGGATCTAGGCCACATGCAGGCAGAGGGGAGGAGGGATCTAGATCACACGCAGGAAGAGGGGAGGAGGGATCTGGATCACATGCAGGAAGAGGGGAGGAGGGATCTGGGCCACATGCAGGCAGAGGGGAGGAGGGATCTAGACCACATGCAGGAAGAGGGATCCAGAAAACATGCTGGAAGAGGGAAGGAGGGATCTAGACCACATGCAGGCAGAGGGGAGGAGGGAGCTAGACCACATGCAGGAAGAGGGGAGGAGGGATCTAGACCACATGCAGGCAGACGGATCAGGAGGGATCTTGACCACATGCTGGAAGAGGGGAGGAGGGATCTAGACAACATGCAGGAAGAGGGGCGGAGGGATCTGGGGCACATGCAGGCAGAGGGGAGGAGGGATCTAGACCACATGCAGGCAGAGGGATCAGGAGTGATCTAGACCACATGTAGGAAGAGGGGAGGAGGGATCTAGACCACGTGCAGGAACAGAGGAGGAGGGATCTAGACCACATGCTGGCAGAGGGATCAGGAGGGAGGTAGACCACACGCTGGAAGAGGGGATTAGGGATCTAGACAACATGCAGGAAGAGGGGAGGAGGGATCTGGATCACATGCAGGAAGAAAGATCAGTAGGGATCTAGACCAAATGCAGGCAGAGGGGAGGAGTGATCTAGACCACATGCTGGAAGAGGAGAGGAGGGTTCTAGAACACATGTAGGAAGAGGGGAGGAGTGATCTAGACCACATGCAGGCAGAGGGGGGGAGGGATCTAGACCACATGCAGGAAGAGGGGAGGAGGGATCTAGACCGCTTGCAGGAAGAGGGATGAGGAGGGATCTAGACCACCTGCAGGAAGAGGGATCAGGAGGGGTCTAGACCACATGCAGGCAGAGGGGAGGAGGGATCTAGACCACATGCAGGAAGAGGGGAGGAGGAATCTAGACCACATGCAGGAAGAGGGATCAGGAGGGATCTAGACCACATGCAGGCAGAGGGGAGGAGGGATCTAGACCACACGCTGGAAGAGGGGAGTTGGGGTCTAGACCACACGGAGGCAGAGGGGAGGAGGGATCTAGACCGCTTGCAGGAAGAGGGATGAGGAGGGATCTAGACCACCTGCATGAAGAGGGATCAGGAGGGGTCTAGACCACATGCAGGCAGAGGGGAGGAGGGATCTAGACCACATGCAGGAAGAGGGATCAGGAGGGATCTAGACCACATGCAGGAAGAGGGATCAGGAGGAATCTAGGCCACATGCAGGAAGAGTGGATGAGGGATCTAGACCACATGCAGGCAGAGGGGAGGAGGGATCTAGATTACATGCAGGTAAAGGGTAGGAGGGATCTAGTCCACCTGCAGGAAGAGGGATCAGGAGGGCTCTAGACCAAATGCGGGCAGAGGGGAGGAGTGATCTAGACCACATGTGGGAAGAGGGGAGGAGGGTTCTAGAACACATGTAGGAAGAGGGGAGAAGTGATCTAGACCACATGCAGGAAGAGCGGAGGAGGGATCCGGATCACATGCAGGAAGAGGGGAGGAGGGATCTGGGCACAAGCAGGCAGAGGGGAGGAGGGATCTGGATCACATGCAGGAAGAGGGGAGGAGGGATCTGGGCTACATGCAGGCAGAGGGGAGGAGGGATCTAGGCAACATGCAGGCAGAGGGGAGGAGGGATCTAGATCACACGCAGGAAGAGGGGAGGAGGGATCTGGATCACATGCAGGAAGAGGGGAGGAGGGATCTGGGCCACATGCAGGCAGAGGGGAGGAGGGATCTAGATCACACGCAGGAAGAGGGGAGGAGGGATCTGGATCACATGCAGGAAGAGGGGAGGAGGGATCTGGGCCACATGCAGGCAGAGGGGAGGAGGGATCTAGACCACATGCAGGAAGAGGGATCCAGAAAACATGCTGGAAGAGGGAAGGAGGGATCTAGACCACATGCAGGCAGAGGGGAGGAGGGAGCTAGACCACATGCAGGAAGAGGGGAGGAGGGATCTAGACCACATGCAGGCAGACGGATCAGGAGGGATCTTGACCACATGCTGGAAGAGGGGAGGAGGGATCTAGACAACATGCAGGAAGAGGGGAGGAGGGATCTGGATCACATGCAGGAAGAAAGATCAGTAGGGATCTAGACCAAATGCAGGCAGAGGGGAGGAGTGATCTAGACCACATGCTGGAAGAGGGGAGGAGGGTTCTAGAACACATGTAGGAAGAGGGGAGGAGTGATCTAGACCACATGCAGGCAGAGGGGAGGAGGGATCTAGACCACATGCAGGCAGAGGGGGGGAGGGATCTAGACCACATGCAGGAAGAGGGGAGGAGGGATCTAGACCGCTTGCAGGAAGAGGGATGAGGAGGGATCTAGACCACCTGCAGGAAGAGGGATCAGGAGGGGTCTAGACCACATGCAGGCAGAGGGGAGGAGGGATCTAGACCACATGCAGGAAGAGGGGAGGAGGAATCTAGACCACATGCAGGAAGAGGGATCAGGAGGGATCTAGACCACATGCAGGCAGAGGGGAGGAGGGATCTAGACCACACGCTGGAAGAGGGGAGTTGGGGTCTAGACCACACGGAGGCAGAGGGGAGGAGGGATCTAGACCGCTTGCAGGAAGAGGGATGAGGAGGGATCTAGACCACCTGCATGAAGAGGGATCAGGAGGGGTCTAGACCACATGCAGGCAGAGGGGAGGAGGGATCTAGACCACATGCAGGAAGAGGGATCAGGAGGGATCTAGACCACATGCAGGAAGAGGGATCAGGAGGAATCTAGGCCACATGCAGGAAGAGTGGATGAGGGATCTAGACCACATGCAGGCAGAGGGGAGGAGGGATCTAGATTACATGCAGGTAAAGGGTAGGAGGGATCTAGTCCACCTGCAGGAAGAGGGATCAGGAGGGCTCTAGACCAAATGCGGGCAGAGGGGAGGAGTGATCTAGACCACATTTGGGAAGAGGGGAGGAGGGTTCTAGAACACATGTAGGAAGAGGGGAGAAGTGATCTAGACCACATGCAGGAAGAGCGGAGGAGGGATCCGGATCACATGCAGGAAGAGGGGAGGAGGGATCTGGGCACAAGCAGGCAGAGGGGAGGAGGGATCTGGATCACATGCAGGAAGAGGGGAGGAGGGATCTGGGCTACATGCAGGCAGAGGGGAGGAGGGATCTAGGCCACATGCAGGCAGAGGGGAGGAGGGATCTAGATCACACGCAGGAAGAGGGGAGGAGGGATCTGGATCACATGCAGGAAGAGGGGAGGAGGGATCTGGGCCACATGCAGGCAGAGGGGAGGAGGGATCTAGACCACATGCAGGAAGAGGGATCCAGAAAACATGCTGGAAGAGGGAAGGAGGGATCTAGACCACATGCAGGCAGAGGGGAGGAGGGAGCTAGACCACATGCAGGAAGAGGGGAGGAGGGATCTAGACCACATGCAGGCAGACGGATCAGGAGGGATCTTGACCACATGCTGGAAGAGGGGAGGAGGGATCTAGACAACATGCAGGAAGAGGGGCGGAGGGATCTGGGGCACATGCAGGCAGAGGGGAGGAGGGATCTAGACCACATGCAGGCAGAGGGATCAGGAGTGATCTAGACCACATGTAGGAAGAGGGGAGGAGGGATCTAGACCACGTGCAGGAACAGAGGAGGAGGGATCTAGACCACATGCTGGCAGAGGGATCAGGAGGGAGGTAGACCACACGCTGGAAGAGGGGATTAGGGATCTAGACAACATGCAGGAAGAGGGGAGGAGGGATCTGGATCACATGCAGGAAGAAAGATCAGTAGGGATCTAGACCAAATGCAGGCAGAGGGGAGGAGTGATCTAGACCACATGCTGGAAGAGGAGAGGAGGGTTCTAGAACACATGTAGGAAGAGGGGAGGAGTGATCTAGACCACATGCAGGCAGAGGGGAGGAGGGATCTAGACCACATGCAGGCAGAGGGGGGGAGGGATCTAGACCACATGCAGGAAGAGGGGAGGAGGCATCTAGACCGCTTGCAGGAAGAGGGATGAGGAGGGATCTAGACCACCTGCAGGAAAAGGGATCAGGAGGGGTCTAGACCACATGCAGGCAGAGGGGAGGAGGGATCTAGACCACATGCAGGAAGAGGGGAGGAGGAATCTAGACCACATGCAGGAAGAGGGATCAGGAGGGATCTAGAACACATGCAGGCAGAGGGGAGGAGGGATCTAGACCACACGCTGGAAGAGGGGAGTTGGGGTCTAGAACACATGTAGGAAGAGGGGAGGAGTGATCTAGACCACATGCAGGCAGAGGGGAGGAGGGATCTAGACCGCTTGCAGGAAGAGGGATGAGGAGGGATCTAGTCCACCTGCATGAAGAGGGATCAGGAGGGGTCTAGACCACATGCAGGCAGAGGGGAGGAGGGATCTAGACCACATGCAGGAAGAGGGATCAGGAGGGATCTAGACCACATGCAGGAAGAGGGATCAGGAGGAATCTAGGCCACATGCAGGAAGAGTGGATGAGGGATCTAGACCACATGCAGGCAGAGGGGAGGAGGGATCTAGATTACATGCAGGTAAAGGGTAGGAGGGATCTAGTCCACCTGCAGGAAGAGGGATCAGGAGGGCTCTAGACCAAATGCGGGCAGAGGGGAGGAGTGATCTAGACCACATGTGGGAAGAGGGGAGGAGGGTTCTAGAACACATGTAGGAAGAGGGGAGAAGTGATCTAGACCACATGCAGGAAGAGCGGAGGAGGGATCCGGATCACATGCAGGAAGAGGGGAGGAGGGATCTGGGCACAAGCAGGCAGAGGGGAGGAGGGATCTGGATCCCATGCAGGAAGAGGGGAGGAGGGATCTGGGCTACATGCAGGCAGAGGGGAGGAGGGATCTAGGCCACATGCAGGCAGAGGGGAGGAGGGATCTAGATCACACGCAGGAAGAGGGGAGGAGGGATCTGGATCACATGCAGGAAGAGGGGAGGAGGGATCTGGGCCACATGCAGGCAGAGGGGAGGAGGGATCTAGACCACATGCAGGAAGAGGGATCCAGAAAACATGCTGGAAGAGGGAAGGAGGGATCTAGACCACATGCAGGCAGAGGGGAGGAGGGAGCTAGACCACATGCAGGAAGAGGGGAGGAGGGATCTAGACCACATGCAGGCAGACGGATCAGGAGGGATCTTGACCACATGCTGGAAGAGGGGAGGAGGGATCTAGACAACATGCAGGAAGAGGGGAGGAGGGATCTGGATCACATGCAGGAAGAAAGATCAGTAGGGATCTAGACCAAATGGAGGCAGAGGGGAGGAGTGATCTAGACCACATGCTGGAAGAGGGGAGGAGGGTTCTAGAACACATGTAGGAAGAGGGGAGGAGTGATCTAGACCACATGCAGGCAGAGGGGAGGAGGGATCTAGACCACATGCAGGCAGAGGGGGGGAGGGATCTAGACCACATGCAGGAAGAGGGGAGGAGGGATCTAGACCGCTTGCAGGAAGAGGGATGAGGAGGGATCTAGACCACCTGCAGGAAGAGGGATCAGGAGGGGTCTAGACCACATGCAGGCAGAGGGGAGGAGGGATCTAGACCACATGCAGGAAGAGGGGAGGAGGAATCTAGACCACATGCAGGAAGAGGGATCAGGAGGGATCTAGACCACATGCAGGCAGAGGGGAGGAGGGATCTAGACCACACGCTGGAAGAGGGGAGTTGGGGTCTAGACCACACGGAGGCAGAGGGGAGGAGGGATCTAGACCGCTTGCAGGAAGAGGGATGAGGAGGGATCTAGACCACCTGCATGAAGAGGGATCAGGAGGGGTCTAGACCACATGCAGGCAGAGGGGAGGAGGGATCTAGACCACATGCAGGAAGAGGGATCAGGAGGGATCTAGACCACATGCAGGAAGAGGGATCAGGAGGAATCTAGGCCACATGCAGGAAGAGTGGATGAGGGATCTAGACCACATGCAGGCAGAGGGGAGGAGGGATCTAGATTACATGCAGGTAAAGGGTAGGAGGGATCTAGTCCACCTGCAGGAAGAGGGATCAGGAGGGCTCTAGACCAAATGCGGGCAGAGGGGAGGAGTGATCTAGACCACATGTGGGAAGAGGGGAGGAGGGTTCTAGAACACATGTAGGAAGAGGGGAGAAGTGATCTAGACCACATGCAGGAAGAGCGGAGGAGGGATCCGGATCACATGCAGGAAGAGGGGAGGAGGGATCTGGGCACAAGCAGGCAGAGGGGAGGAGGGATCTGGATCACATGCAGGAAGAGGGGAGGAGGGATCTGGGCTACATGCAGGCAGAGGGGAGGAGGGATCTAGGCCACATGCAGGCAGAGGGGAGGAGGGATCTAGATCACACGCAGGAAGAGGGGAGGAGGGATCTGGATCACATGCAGGAAGAGGGGAGGAGGGATCTGGGCCACATGCAGGCAGAGGGGAGGAGGGATCTAGACCACATGCAGGAAGAGGGATCCAGAAAACATGCTGGAAGAGGGAAGGAGGGATCTAGACCACATGCAGGCAGAGGGGAGGAGGGAGCTAGACCACATGCAGGAAGAGGGGAGGAGGGATCTAGACCACATGCAGGCAGACGGATCAGGAGGGATCTTGACCACATGCTGGAAGAGGGGAGGAGGGATCTAGACAACATGCAGGAAGAGGGGCGGAGTGATCTGGGGCACATGCAGGCAGAGGGGAGGAGGGATCTAGACCACATGCAGGCAGAGGGATCAGGAGTGATCTAGACCACATGTAGGAAGAGGGGAGGAGGGATCTAGACCACGTGCAGGAACAGAGGAGGAGGGATCTAGACCACATGCTGGCAGAGGGATCAGGAGGGAGGTAGACCACATGCTGGAAGAGGGGATTAGGGATCTAGACAACATGCAGGAAGAGGGGAGGAGGGATCTGGATCACATGCAGGAAGAAAGATCAGTAGGGATCTAGACCAAATGCAGGCAGAGGGGAGGAGTGATCTAGACCACATGCTGGAAGAGGGGAGGAGGGTTCTAGAACACATGTAGGAAGAGGGGAGGAGTGATCTAGACCACATGCAGGAAGAGGGGAGGAGGGATCTAGACCGCTTGCAGGAAGAGGGATGAGGAGGGATCTAGACCACCTGAAGGCAGAGGGGTGGAGGGATCTAGACCCCTTGCAGGAAGAGGGATCAGGAGGGGTCTAGACCACATGCAGGCAGGGAGGAGGGATCTAGACCACATGCAGGAAGAGGGGAGGAGGGATCTAGACCACATGCAGGAAGAGGGGAGGAGGGATCTAGACCACATGCAGGAAGAGGGATCAGGAGGGATCTAGACCACATGCAGGCCGAGGGGAGGAGGGATCTAGACAACATGCAGGAAGAGGGGAGGAGGGATCTAGACCGCTTGCAGGAAGAGGGATGAGGAGGGATCTAGACCACCTGCAGGAAGAGGGATCAGGAGGGGTCTAGACCACATGCAGGCAGAGGGGAGGAGGGATCTAGACCACATGCAGGAAGAGGGATCAGGAGGGATCTAGACCACATGCAGGAAGAGGGATCAGGAGGAATCTAGGCCACATGTAGGAAGAGTGGATGAGTGATCTAGACCACACGCAGGCAGAGGGGAGGAGGGATCTAGACCACATGCAGGAAGAGGGATCAGGAGGGATCTAGACCACATGCAGGAAGAGGGATCAGGAGGGATCTAGACCAAATGCAGGCAGAGGGGAGGAGTGATCTAGACCACATGCTGGAAGAGGGGAGGAGGGTTCTAGAACACATGTAGGAAGAGGGGAGGAGTGATCTAGACCACAGGCAGGAAGAGGGGAGGAGGGATCTAGACCACATGCAGGAAGAGGGATCAGGAGGAATCTAGGCCACATGCAGGAAGAGTGGATGAGGGATCTAGACCACATGCAGGCAGAGGGTAGGAGGGATCTAGTCCACCTGCAGGAAGAGGGATCAGGAGGGATCTAGACCAAATGCAGGCAGAGGGGAGGAGTGATCTAGACCACATGCTGGAAGAGGGGAGGAGGGTTCTAGAACACATGTAGGAAGAGGGGAGGAGTGATCTAGACCACAGGCAGGAAGAGGGGAGGAGGGATCTAGACCAGATGCAGGAAGAGGGATCAGGAGGGATCTAGACCAGATGCGGGAAGAGGGGAGGAGGGTTCTAGAACACATGCGGGAAGAGGGGAGGAGGGTTCTAGAACACATGTAGGAAGAGGGGAGAAGTGATCTAGACCACAAGCAGGAAGAGCGGAGGAGGGATCCGGATCACATGCAGGAAGAGGGGAGGAGGGATCTGGGCCACAAGCAGGCAGAGGGGAGGAGGGATCTGGATCACATGCAGGAAGAGGGGAGGAGGGATCTGGGCTACATGCAGGCAGAGGGGAGGAGGGATCTAGTCCACCTGCAGGAAGAGGGATCAGGAGGGATCTAGACCAAATGCAGGCAGAGGGGAGGAGTGATCTAGACCACATGCTGGAAGAGGGGAGGAGGGTTCTAGAACACATGTAGGAAGAGGGGAGGAGTGATCTAGACCACAGGCAGGAAGAGGGGAGGAGGGATCTAGACCAGATGCAGGAAGAGGGATCAGGAGGGATCTAGACCAGATGCGGGAAGAGGGGAGGAGGGTTCTAGAACACATGTAGGAAGAGGGGAGAAGTGATCTAGACCACAAGCAGGAAGAGCGGAGGAGGGATCCGGATCACATGCAGGAAGAGGGGAGGAGGGATCTGGGCCACAAGCAGGCAGAGGGGAGGAGGGATCTGGATCACATGCAGGAAGAGGGGAGGAGGGATCTGGGCTACATGCAGGCAGAGGGGAGGAGGGATCTAGGCCACATGCAGGCAGAGGGGAGGAGGGATCTAGATCACACGCAGGAACAGGGGAGGAGGGATCTGGGCCACATGCAGGCAGAGGGGAGGAGGGATCTAGGCCACATGCAGGCAGAGGGGAGGAGGGATCTAGATCACACGCAGGAAGAGGGGAGGAGGGATCTGGATCACATGCAGGAAGAGGGGAGGAGGGATCTGGGCCACATGCAGGCAGAGGGGAGGAGGGATCTAGACCACATGCAGGAAGAGGGGGGGAGGGATCTAGACCACATGCAGGCAGAGGGGAGGAGGGATCTAGACCACATGCAGGCAGAGGGGAGGAGGGATCTAGACCACATGCAGGAAGAGGGGAGGAGGGATCTAGACCGCTTGCAGGAAGAGGGATGAGGAGGGATCTAGACCACCTGAAGGCAGAGGGGTGGAGGGATCTAGACCCCTTGCAGGAAGAGGGATCAGGAGGGGTCTAGACCACATGCAGGCAGGGAGGAGGGATCTAGACCACATGCAGGAAGAGGGGAGGAGGGATCTAGACCACATGCAGGAAGAGGGGAGGAGGGATCTAGACCACATGCAGGAAGAGGGATCAGGAGGGATCTAGACCACATGCAGGCCGAGGGGAGGAGGGATCTAGACAACATGCAGGAAGAGGGGAGGAGGGATCTAGACCGCTTGCAGGAAGAGGGATGAGGAGGGATCTAGACCACCTGCAGGAAGAGGGATCAGGAGGGGTCTAGACCACATGCAGGCAGAGGGGAGGAGGGATCTAGACCACATGCAGGAAGAGGGATCAGGAGGGATCTAGACCACATGCAGGAAGAGGGATCAGGAGGAATCTAGGCCACATGTAGGAAGAGTGGATGAGTGATCTAGACCACACGCAGGCAGAGGGGAGGAGGGATCTAGACCACATGCAGGAAGAGGGATCAGGAGGGATCTAGACCACATGCAGGAAGAGGGATCAGGAGGGATCTAGACCAAATGCAGGCAGAGGGGAGGAGTGATCTAGACCACATGCTGGAAGAGGGGAGGAGGGTTCTAGAACACATGTAGGAAGAGGGGAGGAGTGATCTAGACCACAGGCAGGAAGAGGGGAGGAGGGATCTAGACCACATGCAGGAAGAGGGATCAGGAGGAATCTAGGCCACATGCAGGAAGAGTGGATGAGGGATCTAGACCACATGCAGGCAGAGGGTAGGAGGGATCTAGTCCACCTGCAGGAAGAGGGATCAGGAGGGATCTAGACCAAATGCAGGCAGAGGGGAGGAGTGATCTAGACCACATGCTGGAAGAGGGGAGGAGGGTTCTAGAACACATGTAGGAAGAGGGGAGGAGTGATCTAGACCACAGGCAGGAAGAGGGGAGGAGGGATCTAGACCAGATGCAGGAAGAGGGATCAGGAGGGATCTAGACCAGATGCGGGAAGAGGGGAGGAGGGTTCTAGAACACATGCGGGAAGAGGGGAGGAGGGTTCTAGAACACATGTAGGAAGAGGGGAGAAGTGATCTAGACCACAAGCAGGAAGAGCGGAGGAGGGATCCGGATCACATGCAGGAAGAGGGGAGGAGGGATCTGGGCCACAAGCAGGCAGAGGGGAGGAGGGATCTGGATCACATGCAGGAAGAGGGGAGGAGGGATCTGGGCTACATGCAGGCAGAGGGGAGGAGGGATCTAGTCCACCTGCAGGAAGAGGGATCAGGAGGGATCTAGACCAAATGCAGGCAGAGGGGAGGAGTGATCTAGACCACATGCTGGAAGAGGGGAGGAGGGTTCTAGAACACATGTAGGAAGAGGGGAGGAGTGATCTAGACCACAGGCAGGAAGAGGGGAGGAGGGATCTAGACCAGATGCAGGAAGAGGGATCAGGAGGGATCTAGACCAGATGCGGGAAGAGGGGAGGAGGGTTCTAGAACACATGTAGGAAGAGGGGAGAAGTGATCTAGACCACAAGCAGGAAGAGCGGAGGAGGGATCCGGATCACATGCAGGAAGAGGGGAGGAGGGATCTGGGCCACAAGCAGGCAGAGGGGAGGAGGGATCTGGATCACATGCAGGAAGAGGGGAGGAGGGATCTGGGCTACATGCAGGCAGAGGGGAGGAGGGATCTAGGCCACATGCAGGCAGAGGGGAGGAGGGATCTAGATCACACGCAGGAACAGGGGAGGAGGGATCTGGGCCACATGCAGGCAGAGGGGAGGAGGGATCTAGGCCACATGCAGGCAGAGGGGAGGAGGGATCTAGATCACACGCAGGAAGAGGGGAGGAGGGATCTGGATCACATGCAGGAAGAGGGGAGGAGGGATCTGGGCCACATGCAGGCAGAGGGGAGGAGGGATCTAGACCACATGCAGGAAGAGGGGGGGAGGGATCTAGACCACATGCAGGCAGAGGGGAGGAGGGATCTAGACCACATGCAGGCAGAGGGGAGGAGGGATCTAGACCACATGCAGGAAGAGGGGAGGAGGGATCTAGACCGCTTGCAGGAAGAGGGATGAGGAGGGATCTAGACCACCTGCAGGAAGAGGGATCAGGAGGGGTCTAGACCACATGCAGGCAGAGGGGAGGAGGGATCTAGACCACATGCAGGAAGAGGGGAGGAGGAATCTAGACCACATGCAGGAAGAGGGATCAGGAGGGATCTAGACCGTTTGCAGGAAGAGGGATGAGGAGGGATCTAGACCACCTGCAGGAAGAGGGATCAGGAGGGGTCTAGACCACATGCAGGCAGAGGGGAGGAGGGATCTAGACCACACGCTGGAAGAGGGGAGTTGGGGTCTAGACCACACGGAGGCAGAGGGGAGGAGGGATCTAGACCGCTTGCAGGAAGAGGGATGAGGAGGGATCTAGACCACCTGCATGAAGAGGGATCAGGAGGGGTCTAGACCACATGCAGGCAGAGGGGAGGAGGGATCTAGACCACATGCAGGAAGAGGGATCAGGAGGGATCTAGACCACATGCAGGAAGAGGGATCAGGAGGAATCTAGGCCACATGCAGGAAGAGTGGATGAGGGATCTAGACCACACGCAGGCAGAGGGGAGGAGGGATCTAGATCACATGCAGGTAAAGGGTAGGAGGGATCTAGTCCAACTGCAGGAAGAGGGATCAGGAGGGCTCTAGACCAAATGCGGGCAGAGGGGAGGAGTGATCTAGACCACATGCGGGAAAAGGGGAGGAGGGTTCTAGAACACATGTAGGAAGAGGGGAGAAGTGATCTAGACCACATGCAGGAAGAGCGGAGGAGGGATCCGGATCACATGCAGGAAGAGGGGAGGATCTGGGCCACAAGCAGGCAGAGGGGAGGAGGGATCTGGATCACATGCAGGAAGAGGGGAGGTGGGATCTGGGCTACATGCAGGCAGAGGGGAGGAGGGATCTAGGCCACATGCAGGCAGAGGGGAGGAGGGATCTAGATCACACGCAGGAAGAGGGGAGGAGGGATCTGGATCACATGCAGGAAGAGGGGAGGAGGGATCTGGGCCACATGCAGGCAGAGGGGAGGAGGGATCTAGACCACATGCAGGAAGAGGGATCCAGAAAACATGCTGGAAGAGGGAAGGAGGGATCTAGACCACATGCAGGCAGACGGATCAGGAGGGATCTTGACCACATGCTGGAAGAGGGGTGGAGGGATCTAGACAACATGCAGGAAGAGGGGCGGAGGGATCTGGGGCACATGCAGGCAGAGGGGAGGAGGGATCTAGACCACATGCAGGCAGAGGGATCAGGAGTGATCTAGACCACATGTAGGAAGAGGGGAGGAGGGATCTAGACCACGTGCAGGAACAGAGGAGGAGGGATCTAGACCACATGCTGGCAGAGGGATCAGGAGGGAGGTAGACCACACGCTGGAAGAGGGGAGTAGAGATCTAGACCACACGCAGGCAGAGGGGTGGAGGGATCTAGACCGCTTGCAGGAAGAGGGATCAGGAGGGATCTAGACCACCTGCAGGAAGAGGGGATTAGGGATCTAGACAACATGCAGGAAGAGGGGAGGAGGGATCTGGATCACATGCAGGAAGAAAGATCAGGAGGGATCTAGACCAAATGCAGGCAGAGGGGAGGAGTGATCTAGACCACATGCTGGAAGAGGGGAGGAGGGTTCTAGAACACATGTAGGAAGAGGGGAGGAGTGATCTAGACCACATGCAGGAAGAGGGGAGGAGGGATCTAGACCGCTTGCAGGAAGAGGGATGAGGAGGGATCTAGACCACCTGCAGGCAGAGGGGTGGAGGGATCTAGACCCCTTGCAGGAAGAGGGATCAGGAGGGGTCTAGACCACATGCAGGCAGGGAGGAGGGATCTAGACCACATGCAGGAAGAGGGGAGGAGGGATCTAGACCACATGCAGGAAGAGGGGAGGAGGGATCTAGACCACATGCAGGAAGAGGGATCAGGAGGGATCTAGACCACATGCAGGCCGAGGGGAGGAGGGATCTAGACAACATGCAGGAAGAGGGGAGGAGGGATCTAGACCGCTTGCAGGAAGAGGGATGAGGAGGGATCTAGACCACCTGCAGGAAGAGGGATCAGGAGGGGTCTAGACCACATGCAGGCAGAGGGGAGGAGGGATCTAGACCACATGCAGGAAGAGGGATCAGGAGGGATCTAGACCACATGCAGGAAGAGGGATCAGGAGGAATCTATGCCACATGTAGGAAGAGTGGATGAGTGATCTAGACCACACGCAGGCAGAGGGGAGGAGGGATCTAGACCACATGCAGGAAGAGGGATCAGGAGGGATCTAGACCACATGCAGGAAGAGGGATCAGGAGGGATCTAGACCAAATGCAGGCAGAGGGGAGGAGTGATCTAGACCACATGCTGGAAGAGGGGAGGAGGGTTCTAGAACACATGTAGGAAGAGGGGAGGAGTGATCTAGACCACAGGCAGGAAGAGGGGAGGAGGGATCTAGACCACATGCAGGAAGAGGGATCAGGAGGAATCTAGGCCACATGCAGGAAGAGTGGATGAGGGATCTAGACCACACGCAGGCAGAGGGTAGGAGGGATCTAGTCCACCTGCAGGAAGAGGGATCAGGAGGGATCTAGACCAAATGCAGGCAGAGGGGAGGAGTGATCTAGACCACATGCTGGAAGAGGGGAGGAGGGTTCTAGAACACATGTAGGAAGAGGGGAGGAGTGATCTAGACCACAGGCAGGAAGAGGGGAGGAGGGATCTAGACCAGATGCAGGAAGAGGGATCAGGAGGGATCTAGACCAGATGCAGGAAGAGGGATCAGGAGGGATCTAGACCCGATGCAGGAAGAGGGATCAGGAGGGATCTAGACCAGATGCAGGAAGAGGGGAGGAGGGATCTAGAGCACACGCAGGCAGAGGGGAGGAGGGATCTAGACCGCATGCAGGAAGAGGGGAGGAGGGATCTAGACCACATGCAGGAAGAGGGATCAGGAGGAATCTAGGCCATATGCATGAAGAGGGGAGGAGGGATCTAGACCGTATGCAGGAAGAGGGGAGGAGGGATCTAGACCGCATGCAGGAAGAGGGATCAGGAGGGATCTAGACCACATACAGGAAGAGGGATCAGGAGGGATGTAGACCACATGCAGGCAGTGGGGAGGAGTGATCTAGACCACATGCTGGTAGGGGGGAGTAGCGATCTAGACCACACGCAGGAAGAGGGATCAGGAGGAATCTAGACTACATGCAGGCAGAGGGGAGGAGGGATCTAGACCACATGCAGGAAGAGGGATCAGGAGGGATCTAGACCACATGCAGGAAGAGGGATCAGGAGGGATCTAGAGCACACGCAGGAAGAGGGATCAGGAGGAATCTAGACTACATGCAGGCAGAGGGATCAGGAGGGATCTAGACCAAATGCAGGCAGAGGGGAGGAGTGATCTAGACCACATGCTGGAAGAGGGGAGGAGGGTTCTAGAACACATGTAGGAAGAGGGGAGGAGTGATCTAGACCACAGGCAGGAAGAGGGGAGGAGGGATCTAGACCAGATGCAGGAAGAGGGATCAGGAGGGATCTAGACCAGATGCAGGAAGAGGGATCAGGAGGGATCTAGACCCGATGCAGGAAGAGGGATCAGGAGGGATCTAGACCAGATGCAGGAAGAGGGGAGGAGGGATCTAGAGCACACGCAGGCAGAGGGGAGGAGGGATCTAGACCGCATGCAGGAAGAGGGGAGGAGGGATCTAGACCACATGCAGGAAGAGGGATCAGGAGGAATCTAGGCCATATGCATGAAGAGGGGAGGAGGGATCTAGACCGTATGCAGGAAGAGGGGAGGAGGGATCTAGACCGCATGCAGGAAGAGGGATCAGGAGGGATCTAGACCACATACAGGAAGAGGGATCAGGAGGGATGTAGACCACATGCAGGCAGTGGGGAGGAGTGATCTAGACCACATGCTGGTAGGGGGGAGTAGCGATCTAGACCACACGCAGGAAGAGGGATCAGGAGGAATCTAGACTACATGCAGGCAGAGGGGAGGAGGGATCTAGACCACATGCAGGAAGAGGGATCAGGAGGGATCTAGACCACATGCAGGAAGAGGGATCAGGAGGGATCTAGAGCACACGCAGGAAGAGGGATCAGGAGGAATCTAGACTACATGCAGGCAGAGGGGAGGAGGGAGCTAGACCACATGCTGGTAGAGGGGAGGAGGGATCTAGACCACATGCAGGTAGTGGGGAGGAGGGATCTAGACTACATGCAGGAAGAGGGATCAGGAGGAATCTAGGCCACATGCAGGCAGAGGGGAGGAGGGATCTACACCACTTGCAGGAAGAGGGATCAGGAGGGATCTAGACCACATACAGGAAGAGGGGAGGAGGGATCTAGGCCACATGCAGGCAGAGAGATCATGAGGGATCTAGAGCACATGCAGGTAGGGCGGAGAAGGGATCTAGACCAAATGCAGGCAGAGGGGAGGAGTGATCTAGACCACATGCTGGAAGAGGGGAGGAGGGATCTAGACCACATGCTGGAAGAGGAGAGGGGGGATCTAGACCAGATGCAGGAAGAGGGATCAGGAGGGATCTAGACCACCTGCAGGAAGAGGGATCAGGAGGGATCTAGACCACATGCAGGCAGAGGGGAGGAGGGATCTAGAACACATGCAGGAAGAGGGGAGGAGGGATCTAGACCACATGCAGGAAGAGGGGAGGAGGGATCTAGACCACATGCAGGAAGAGGGGCGGAGGGATCTAGACCACACTCAGGTAGAGGGATCAGGAAGGATCTAGACCACATGCAGGAAGAGGGGAGGAGGGATCTAGATCACATGCAGGAAGACGGGAGGAGGGATCTGGATCACGTGGAGGAAGAGGGGAGTAGGGAGCTAGATCAAATTCAGGCAGAGGGATCAGGAGGGATCTAGAGCACATGCAGGCAGGGCGGGGGAGGGATCTAGACCACATGCAGGCAGAGGGATCAGGAGGAATCTAGGCCACATGTAGGAAGAGTGGATGAGTGATCTAGACCACACGCAGGCAGAGGGGAGGAGGGATCTAGACCACATGCAGGAAGAGGGATCAGGAGGGATCTAGACCAAATGCAGGCAGAGGGGAGGAGTGATCTAGACCACATGCTGGAAGAGGGGAGGAGGGTTCTAGAACACATGTAGGAAGAGGGGAGGAGTGATCTAGACCACAGGCAGGAAGAGGGGAGGAGGGATCTAGACCACATGCAGGAAGATGGATCAGGAGGAATCTAGGCCACATGCAGGAAGAGTGGATGAGGGATCTAGACCACACGCAGGCAGAGGGTAGGAGGGATCTAGTCCACCTGCAGGAAGAGGGATCAGGAGGGATCTAGACCAAATGCAGGCAGAGGGGAGGAGTGATCTAGACCACATGCTGGAAGAGGGGAGGAGGGTTCTAGAACACATGTAGGAAGAGGGGAGGAGTGATCTAGACCACAGGCAGGAAGAGGGGAGGAGGGATCTAGACCAGATGCAGGAAGAGGGATGAGGAGGGATCTAGACCAGATGCAGGAAGAGGGATCAGGAGGGATCTAGACCCGATGCAGGAAGAGGGATCAGGAGGGATCTAGACCAGATGCAGGAAGAGGGGAGGAGGGATCTAGAGCACACGCAGGCAGAGGGGAGGAGGGATCTAGACCGCATGCAGGAAGAGGGGAGGAGGATCTAGACCAGATGCAGGAAGAGGGATCAGGAGGAATCTAGGCCATATGCATGAAGAGGGGAGGAGGGATCTAGACCGTATGCAGGAAGAGGGGAGGAGGGATCTAGACCGCATGCAGGAAGAGGGATCAGGAGGGATCTAGACCACATACAGGAAGAGGGATCAGGAGGGATCTAGACCACATGCAGGCAGTGGGGAGGAGTGATCTAGACCACATGCTGGTAGGGGGGAGTAGGGATCTAGAGCACACGCAGGAAGAGGGATCAGGAGGAATCTAGACTACATGCAGGCAGAGGGGAGGAGGGATCTAGACCACATGCAGGAAGAGGGATCAAGAGGGATCTAGACCACATGCAGGAAGAGGGATCAGGAGGGATCTAGAGCACATGCAGGCAGTGGGGAGGAGTGATCTAGACCACATGCTGGTAGAGAGGAGTAGGGATCTAGAGCACACGCAGGAAGAGGGATCAGGAGGAATCTAGACTACATGCAGGCAGAGGGGAGGAGGGAGCTAGACCACATGCTGGTAGAGGGGAGGAGGGATCTAGACCACATGCAGGTAGTGGGGAGGAGGGATCTAGACTACATGCAGGAAGAGGGATCAGGAGGAATCTAGGCCACATGCAGGCAGAGGGGAGGAGGGATCTACACCACTAGCAGGAAGAGGGATCAGGAGGGATCTAGACCACATGCAGGAAGAGGGATCAGGAGGAATCTAGGCCACATGCAGGAAGAGTGGAGGAGGGATCTAGACCAAATGCAGGCAGAGGGCAGGAGGGATCTAGGCCGCTTGCAGGGAGGGATCAGGAGGGATCTAGACCACATGCAGGAATACGGGAGGAGGGATCTCGATCACGTGCAGGAAGAGGGGAGTAGGGAGCTAGATCAAATTCAGGCAGAGGGATCAGGAGGGATCTATACTACATGCAGGCAGAGGGGAGGAGGGATGTAGACCACATGCAGGCAGAGGGTTCAGGAGGGATCTAGAGCACATGCAGGCAGGGCGGGAGAGGGATCTAGACCACATGCAGGCAGAGGGATCAGGAGGGATCTAGAGCACATGCAGGAAGAGGGGAGGAGGGATCTATACCAGATGCAGGAAGACGGATCAGGAGGGATCTAGAGCACATGCAGGAAGAGGGGAGGAGGGATCTAGATCACGTGCAGGAAGAGGGGAGTATGGAGCTAGACCAAATTCAGGACGAGGGATCAGGAGGGATCTAGACTACATGCAGGCAGAGGGGAGGGGGGATGTAGACCACATGCAGGCAGAGGGATCAGGAGGGATCTAGACCACATGCAGGAAGAGGGGAGGAGGGATCTAGATCACGTGCAGGAGAGGGATCAGGAGGGATCTAGACTACATGCAGGAAAATGGGAGGAGGGATCTAGACCACATGCAGGCAGAGGGGAGGTGGGATCTAGACAACATGCAGGCAGATGGGAGGAGGGATCTAGACCACATGCAGGTAGAGGGGAGGAGGGATCTAGACCACATGCAGAGAGAGGGGAGGAGATTTCTAGACCACATGCTGGCAGAAGGATAAGCAGGAATCTAGACCACATGCAGAGAGAGGGGAGGAGGGATCTAGATCACATGCAGGAAGAGGGATCAGGAGGAATCTAGACCACACACTGGAAGAGGGGTGGACGGATCTAGGTCACATGCAGGAAGAGAGATCAGGAGGAATCTAGACTACATGCAGGAAAATGGGAGGAGGGATCTAGACCACATGCAGGAACAGTGGATGAGTGATCTAGACCACACGCAGGAAGAGGGGAGGAGGGATCTAGACCACATGCAGGCAGACGGATCAGGAGGGATCTTGAACACATGCTGGAAGAGGGGAGGAGGGATCTAGACAACATGCAGGCAGAGGGGAGGAGGGATCTAGACCACATGCAGGCAGAGGGATCAGGAGTGATCTAGACCTCATGTAGGAAGAGGGGAGGAGGGATCTAGACCACGTGCAGGAACAGAGGAGGAGGGATCTAGTCCACATGCTGGCAGAGGGATCAGGAGGGAGGTAGACCACACGCTGGAAGAGGGGAGTAGGGATCTAGACCACACGCAGACAGAGTGGAGGAGGGATCTAGACCGCTTGTAGGAAGAGGGATCAGGAGGGATCTAGACCACCTGCAGGAAGAGGGGATTAGGGATCTAGACAACATGCAGGAAGAGGGGAGGAGGGATCTAAACCGCTTGCAGGAAGAGGGATGAGGAGGGATCAAGACCACCTGCAGGAAGAGGGATCAGGAGGGGTCTAGACCACATGCAGGCAGAGGGGAGGAGGGATCTAGACCACATGCAGGAAGAGGGGAGGAGGGATCTAGACCACATGCAGGAAGAGGGATCAGGAGGGATCTAGAACACATGCAGGCAGAGGGGAGGAGGGATCTAGACCACACGCTGGAAGAGGGGAGTAGGGATCTAGACCACACGCAGGCAGAGGGGAGGAGGGATCTAGACCGCTTGCAGGAAGAGGGATCAGGAGGGATCTAGACCACCTGCAGGAAGAGGGGAGGAGGGATCTAGACAACATGCAGGAAGAGGGGAGGAGGGATCTAGACCGCTTGCAGGAAGAGGGATGAGGAGGGTTCTAGACCACCTGCAGGAAGAGGGATCAGGAGGGGTCTAGACCACATGTAGGCAGAGGGGAGGAGGGATCTAGACCACATGCAGGAAGAGGGGAGGAGGGATCTAGACCACATGCAGGAAGAGGGATCAGGAGGGATCTAGACCACATGCAGGAAGAGGGATCAGGAGGAATCTAGGCCACATGCAGGAAGAGTGGATGAGGGATCTAGACCACCCGCAGGCAAAGGGGATGAGGGATCTAGACCACCCGCAGGCAGAGGGGAGGAGGGATCTAGACCACATGCTGGAAGAGGGGAGGAGGGATCTAGTCCACCTGCAGGAAGAGGGGTCAGGAGGGATCTAGACCAAATGCAGGCAGAGGGGAGGAGTGATCTAGACCTCATGCTGGAAGAGGGGAGGAGGGTTCTAGAACACATGTAGGAAGAGGGGAGGAGTGATCTAGACCACAGGCAGGAAGAGGGGAGGAGGGATCTAGACCAGATGCAGGAAGAGGGATCAGGAGGGATCTAGACCAGATGCAGGAAGAGGGATCAGGAGGGATCTAGACCAGATGCAGGAAGAGGGGAGGAGGGATCTAGAGCACACGCAGGCAGAGGGGAGGAGGGATCTAGACCACATGCAGGAAGAGGGGAGGAGGGATCTAGACCAGATGCAGGAAGAGGGATCAGGAGGGATCTAGACCACATGCAGGCAGTGGGGAGAAGTGATCTAGACCACATTCAGGAAGAGGGGAGGAGGGATCTAGGCCACATGCAGGCAGAGAGATCATGAGGGATCTAGAGCACATGCAGGTAGGGCGGAGAAGGGATCTAGACTACATGCAAGCAGAGGGATCAGGAGCGATCTAGAGCACATGCAGGTAGGGCGGAGAAGGGATCTAGACCAAATGCAGGCAGAGGGGAGGAGTGATCTAGACCACATGCTGGAAGAGGGGAGTATGGATCTAGACTACACGCAGGCAGAGGGGAGGAGGGATCTAGGCCACATGCAGGCAGAGGGGAGGAGGGATCTGGATCACATGCAGGAAGAGGGGAGGAGGGATCTGGGCCACATGCAGGCAGAGGGGAGGAGGGATCTAGACCACATGCAGGAAGAGGGATCCAGAAAACATGCTGGAAGAGGGAAGGAGGGATCTAGACCACATGCAGGCAGAGGGGAGGAGGGAGCTAGACCACATGCAGGAAGAGGGGAGGAGGGATCCAGACCACATGCAGGCAGACGGATCAGGAGGGATCTTGACCACATGTTGGAAGAGGGTAGGAGGGATCTAGACAACATGCAGGAAGAGGGGCGGAGGGATCTGGGGCACATGCAGGCAGAGGGGAGGAGGGATCTAGACCACATGCAGGCAGAGGGATCAGGAGTGATCTAGACCACATGTAGGAAGAGGGATCAGGAGGGGTCTAGACCACATGCAGGCAGAGGGGAGGAGGGATCTAGACCACATGCAGGAAGAGGGGAGGAGGGATCTAGACCACATGCAGGAAGGGGGATCAGGAGGGATCTAGAACACATTCAGGCAGAAGGGAGGAGGGATCTAGACCACACGCTGGGTGTAGGGATCTAGACCACATGCTGGAAGAGGGGAGGAGGGATCTAGTCCACCTGCAGGAAGAGGGGTCAGGAGGGATCTAGACCAAATGCAGGCAGAGGGGAGGAGTGATCTAGACCACATGCTGGAAGAGGGGAGGAGGGTTCTAGAACACATGTAGGAAGAGGGGAGGAGTGATCTAGACCACAGGCAGGAAGAGGGGAGGAGGGATCTAGACCAGATGCAGGAAGAGGGATCAGGAGGGATCTAGACCAGATGCAGGAAGAGGGATCAGGAGGGATCTAGACCAGATGCAGGAAGAGGGGAGGAGGGATCTAGAGCACACGCAGGCAGAGGGGAGGAGGGATCTAGACCACATGCAGGAAGAGGGGAGGAGGGATCTAGACCAGATGCAGGAAGAGGGATCAGGAGGGATCTAGACCACATGCAGGCAGTGGGGAGAAGTGATCTAGACCACATTCAGGAAGAGGGGAGGAGGGATCTAGGCCACATGCAGGCAGAGAGATCATGAGGGATCTAGAGCACATGCAGGTAGGGCGGAGAAGGGATCTAGACTACATGCAAGCAGAGGGATCAGGAGCGATCTAGAGCACATGCAGGTAGGGCGGAGAAGGGATCTAGACCAAATGCAGGCAGAGGGGAGGAGTGATCTAGACCACATGCTGGAAGAGGGGAGTATGGATCTAGACTACACGCAGGCAGAGGGGAGGAGGGATCTAGGCCACATGCAGGCAGAGGGGAGGAGTGATCTAGACCACAGGCAGGAAGAGGGGAGGAGGGATCTAGACCAGATGCAGGAAGAGGGATGAGGAGGGATCTAGACCAGATGCAGGAAGAGGGATCAGGAGGGATCTAGACCCGATGCAGGAAGAGGGATCAGGAGGGATCTAGACCAGATGCAGGAAGAGGGGAGGAGGGATCTAGAGCACACGCAGGCAGAGGGGAGGAGGGATCTAGACCGCATGCAGGAAGAGGGGAGGAGGATCTAGACCAGATGCAGGAAGAGGGATCAGGAGGAATCTAGGCCATATGCATGAAGAGGGGAGGAGGGATCTAGACCGTATGCAGGAAGAGGGGAGGAGGGATCTAGACCGCATGCAGGAAGAGGGATCAGGAGGGATCTAGACCACATACAGGAAGAGGGATCAGGAGGGATCTAGACCACATGCAGGCAGTGGGGAGGAGTGATCTAGACCACATGCTGGTAGGGGGGAGTAGGGATCTAGAGCACACGCAGGAAGAGGGATCAGGAGGAATCTAGACTACATGCAGGCAGAGGGGAGGAGGGATCTAGACCACATGCAGGAAGAGGGATCAAGAGGGATCTAGACCACATGCAGGAAGAGGGATCAGGAGGGATCTAGAGCACATGCAGGCAGTGGGGAGGAGTGATCTAGACCACATGCTGGTAGAGAGGAGTAGGGATCTAGAGCACACGCAGGAAGAGGGATCAGGAGGAATCTAGACTACATGCAGGCAGAGGGGAGGAGGGAGCTAGACCACATGCTGGTAGAGGGGAGGAGGGATCTAGACCACATGCAGGTAGTGGGGAGGAGGGATCTAGACTACATGCAGGAAGAGGGATCAGGAGGAATCTAGGCCACATGCAGGCAGAGGGGAGGAGGGATCTACACCACTAGCAGGAAGAGGGATCAGGAGGGATCTAGACCACATGCAGGAAGAGGGATCAGGAGGAATCTAGGCCACATGCAGGAAGAGTGGAGGAGGGATCTAGACCAAATGCAGGCAGAGGGCAGGAGGGATCTAGGCCGCTTGCAGGGAGGGATCAGGAGGGATCTAGACCACATGCAGGAATACGGGAGGAGGGATCTCGATCACGTGCAGGAAGAGGGGAGTAGGGAGCTAGATCAAATTCAGGCAGAGGGATCAGGAGGGATCTATACTACATGCAGGCAGAGGGGAGGAGGGATGTAGACCACATGCAGGCAGAGGGTTCAGGAGGGATCTAGAGCACATGCAGGCAGGGCGGGAGAGGGATCTAGACCACATGCAGGCAGAGGGATCAGGAGGGATCTAGAGCACATGCAGGAAGAGGGGAGGAGGGATCTATACCAGATGCAGGAAGACGGATCAGGAGGGATCTAGAGCACATGCAGGAAGAGGGGAGGAGGGATCTAGATCACGTGCAGGAAGAGGGGAGTATGGAGCTAGACCAAATTCAGGACGAGGGATCAGGAGGGATCTAGACTACATGCAGGCAGAGGGGAGGGGGGATGTAGACCACATGCAGGCAGAGGGATCAGGAGGGATCTAGACCACATGCAGGAAGAGGGGAGGAGGGATCTAGATCACGTGCAGGAGAGGGATCAGGAGGGATCTAGACTACATGCAGGAAAATGGGAGGAGGGATCTAGACCACATGCAGGCAGAGGGGAGGTGGGATCTAGACAACATGCAGGCAGATGGGAGGAGGGATCTAGACCACATGCAGGTAGAGGGGAGGAGGGATCTAGACCACATGCAGAGAGAGGGGAGGAGATTTCTAGACCACATGCTGGCAGAAGGATAAGCAGGAATCTAGACCACATGCAGAGAGAGGGGAGGAGGGATCTAGATCACATGCAGGAAGAGGGATCAGGAGGAATCTAGACCACACACTGGAAGAGGGGTGGACGGATCTAGGTCACATGCAGGAAGAGGGATCAGGAGGAATCTAGACTACATGCAGGAAAATGGGAGGAGGGATCTAGACCACATGCAGGAACAGTGGATGAGTGATCTAGACCACACGCAGGAAGAGGGGAGGAGGGATCTAGACCACATGCAGGCAGACGGATCAGGAGGGATCTTGAACACATGCTGGAAGAGGGGAGGAGGGATCTAGACAACATGCAGGCAGAGGGGAGGAGGGATCTAGACCACATGCAGGCAGAGGGATCAGGAGTGATCTAGACCTCATGTAGGAAGAGGGGAGGAGGGATCTAGACCACGTGCAGGAACAGAGGAGGAGGGATCTAGTCCACATGCTGGCAGAGGGATCAGGAGGGAGGTAGACCACACGCTGGAAGAGGGGAGTAGGGATCTAGACCACACGCAGACAGAGTGGAGGAGGGATCTAGACCGCTTGTAGGAAGAGGGATCAGGAGGGATCTAGACCACCTGCAGGAAGAGGGGATTAGGGATCTAGACAACATGCAGGAAGAGGGGAGGAGGGATCTAAACCGCTTGCAGGAAGAGGGATGAGGAGGGATCAAGACCACCTGCAGGAAGAGGGATCAGGAGGGGTCTAGACCACATGCAGGCAGAGGGGAGGAGGGATCTAGACCACATGCAGGAAGAGGGGAGGAGGGATCTAGACCACATGCAGGAAGAGGGATCAGGAGGGATCTAGAACACATGCAGGCAGAGGGGAGGAGGGATCTAGACCACACGCTGGAAGAGGGGAGTAGGGATCTAGACCACACGCAGGCAGAGGGGAGGAGGGATCTAGACCGCTTGCAGGAAGAGGGATCAGGAGGGATCTAGACCACCTGCAGGAAGAGGGGAGGAGGGATCTAGACAACATGCAGGAAGAGGGGAGGAGGGATCTAGACCGCTTGCAGGAAGAGGGATGAGGAGGGTTCTAGACCACCTGCAGGAAGAGGGATCAGGAGGGGTCTAGACCACATGTAGGCAGAGGGGAGGAGGGATCTAGACCACATGCAGGAAGAGGGGAGGAGGGATCTAGACCACATGCAGGAAGAGGGATCAGGAGGGATCTAGACCACATGCAGGAAGAGGGATCAGGAGGAATCTAGGCCACATGCAGGAAGAGTGGATGAGGGATCTAGACCACCCGCAGGCAAAGGGGATGAGGGATCTAGACCACCCGCAGGCAGAGGGGAGGAGGGATCTAGACCACATGCTGGAAGAGGGGAGGAGGGATCTAGTCCACCTGCAGGAAGAGGGGTCAGGAGGGATCTAGACCAAATGCAGGCAGAGGGGAGGAGTGATCTAGACCTCATGCTGGAAGAGGGGAGGAGGGTTCTAGAACACATGTAGGAAGAGGGGAGGAGTGATCTAGACCACAGGCAGGAAGAGGGGAGGAGGGATCTAGACCAGATGCAGGAAGAGGGATCAGGAGGGATCTAGACCAGATGCAGGAAGAGGGATCAGGAGGGATCTAGACCAGATGCAGGAAGAGGGGAGGAGGGATCTAGAGCACACGCAGGCAGAGGGGAGGAGGGATCTAGACCACATGCAGGAAGAGGGGAGGAGGGATCTAGACCAGATGCAGGAAGAGGGATCAGGAGGGATCTAGACCACATGCAGGCAGTGGGGAGAAGTGATCTAGACCACATTCAGGAAGAGGGGAGGAGGGATCTAGGCCACATGCAGGCAGAGAGATCATGAGGGATCTAGAGCACATGCAGGTAGGGCGGAGAAGGGATCTAGACTACATGCAAGCAGAGGGATCAGGAGCGATCTAGAGCACATGCAGGTAGGGCGGAGAAGGGATCTAGACCAAATGCAGGCAGAGGGGAGGAGTGATCTAGACCACATGCTGGAAGAGGGGAGTATGGATCTAGACTACACGCAGGCAGAGGGGAGGAGGGATCTAGGCCACATGCAGGCAGAGGGGAGGAGGGATCTGGATCACATGCAGGAAGAGGGGAGGAGGGATCTGGGCCACATGCAGGCAGAGGGGAGGAGGGATCTAGACCACATGCAGGAAGAGGGATCCAGAAAACATGCTGGAAGAGGGAAGGAGGGATCTAGACCACATGCAGGCAGAGGGGAGGAGGGAGCTAGACCACATGCAGGAAGAGGGGAGGAGGGATCCAGACCACATGCAGGCAGACGGATCAGGAGGGATCTTGACCACATGTTGGAAGAGGGTAGGAGGGATCTAGACAACATGCAGGAAGAGGGGCGGAGGGATCTGGGGCACATGCAGGCAGAGGGGAGGAGGGATCTAGACCACATGCAGGCAGAGGGATCAGGAGTGATCTAGACCACATGTAGGAAGAGGGATCAGGAGGGGTCTAGACCACATGCAGGCAGAGGGGAGGAGGGATCTAGACCACATGCAGGAAGAGGGGAGGAGGGATCTAGACCACATGCAGGAAGGGGGATCAGGAGGGATCTAGAACACATTCAGGCAGAAGGGAGGAGGGATCTAGACCACACGCTGGGTGTAGGGATCTAGACCACATGCTGGAAGAGGGGAGGAGGGATCTAGTCCACCTGCAGGAAGAGGGGTCAGGAGGGATCTAGACCAAATGCAGGCAGAGGGGAGGAGTGATCTAGACCACATGCTGGAAGAGGGGAGGAGGGTTCTAGAACACATGTAGGAAGAGGGGAGGAGTGATCTAGACCACAGGCAGGAAGAGGGGAGGAGGGATCTAGACCAGATGCAGGAAGAGGGATCAGGAGGGATCTAGACCAGATGCAGGAAGAGGGATCAGGAGGGATCTAGACCAGATGCAGGAAGAGGGGAGGAGGGATCTAGAGCACACGCAGGCAGAGGGGAGGAGGGATCTAGACCAGATGCAGGAAGAGGGATCAGGAGGGATCTAGACCACATGCAGGCAGTGGGGAGAAGTGATCTAGACCACATTCAGGAAGAGGGGAGGAGGGATCTAGGCCACATGCAGGCAGAGAGATCATGAGGGATCTAGAGCACATGCAGGTAGGGCGGAGAAGGGATCTAGACTACATGCAAGCAGAGGGATCAGGAGCGATCTAGAGCACATGCAGGTAGGGCGGAGAAGGGATCTAGACCAAATGCAGGCAGAGGGGAGGAGTGATCTAGACCACATGCTGGAAGAGGGGAGTATGGATCTAGACTACACGCAGGCAGAGGGGAGGAGGGATCTAGGCCACATGCAGGCAGAGGGGAGGAGTGATCTAGACCACAGGCAGGAAGAGGGGAGGAGGGATCTAGACCAGATGCAGGAAGAGGGATGAGGAGGGATCTAGACCAGATGCAGGAAGAGGGATCAGGAGGGATCTAGACCCGATGCAGGAAGAGGGATCAGGAGGGATCTAGACCAGATGCAGGAAGAGGGGAGGAGGGATCTAGAGCACACGCAGGCAGAGGGGAGGAGGGATCTAGACCTCATGTAGGAAGAGGGGAGGAGGGATCTAGACCACGTGCAGGAACAGAGGAGGAGGGATCTAGTCCACATGCTGGCAGAGGGATCAGGAGGGAGGTAGACCACACGCTGGAAGAGGGGAGTAGGGATCTAGACCACACGCAGACAGAGTGGAGGAGGGATCTAGACCGCTTGTAGGAAGAGGGATCAGGAGGGATCTAGACCACCTGCAGGAAGAGGGGATTAGGGATCTAGACAACATGCAGGAAGAGGGGAGGAGGGATCTAAACCGCTTGCAGGAAGAGGGATGAGGAGGGATCAAGACCACCTGCAGGAAGAGGGATCAGGAGGGGTCTAGACCACATGCAGGCAGAGGGGAGGAGGGATATAGACCACATGCAGGAAGAGGGGAGGAGGGATCTAGACCACATGCAGGAAGAGGGATCAGGAGGGATCTAGAACACATGCAGGCAGAGGGGAGGAGGGATCTAGACCACACGCTGGAAGAGGGGAGTAGGGATCTAGACCACACGCAGGCAGAGGGGAGGAGGGATCTAGACCGCTTGCAGGAAGAGGGATCAGGAGGGATCTAGACCACCTGCAGGAAGAGGGGAGGAGGGATCTAGACAACATGCAGGAAGAGGGGAGGAGGGATCTAGACCGCTTGCAGGAAGAGGGATGAGGAGGGTTCTAGACCACCTGCAGGAAGAGGGATCAGGAGGGGTCTAGACCACATGTAGGCAGAGGGGAGGAGGGATCTAGACCACATGCAGGAAGAGGGGAGGAGGGATCTAGACCACATGCAGGAAGAGGGATCAGGAGGGATCTAGACCACATGCAGGAAGAGGGATCAGGAGGAATCTAGGCCACATGCAGGAAGAGTGGATGAGGGATCTAGACCACCCGCAGGCAGAGGGGATGAGGGATCTAGACCACCCGCAGGCAGAGGGGAGGAGGGATCTAGACCACATGCTGGAAGAGGGGAGGAGGGATCTAGTCCACCTGCAGGAAGAGGGGTCAGGAGGGATCTAGACCAAATGCAGGCAGAGGGGAGGAGTGATCTAGACCTCATGCTGGAAGAGGGGAGGAGGGTTCTAGAACACATGTAGGAAGAGGGGAGGAGTGATCTAGACCACAGGCAGGAAGAGGGGAGGAGGGATCTAGACCACATGCAGGAAGAGGGATCAGGAGGGATCTAGACCAGATGCAGGAAGAGGGATCAGGAGGGATCTAGACCAGATGCAGGAAGAGGGGAGGAGGGATCTAGAGCACACGCAGGCAGAGGGGAGGAGGGATCTAGACCACATGCAGGAAGAGGGGAGGAGGGATCTAGACCAGATGCAGGAAGAGGGATCAGGAGGGATCTAGACCACATGCAGGCAGTGGGGAGAAGTGATCTAGACCACATTCAGGAAGAGGGGAGGAGGGATCTAGGCCACATGCAGGCAGAGAGATCATGAGGGATCTAGAGCACATGCAGGTAGGGCGGAGAAGGGATCTAGACTACATGCAAGCAGAGGGATCAGGAGCGATCTAGAGCACATGCAGGTAGGGCGGAGAAGGGATCTAGACCAAATGCAGGCAGAGGGGAGGAGTGATCTAGACCACATGCTGGAAGAGGGGAGTATGGATCTAGACTACACGCAGGCAGAGGGGAGGAGGGATCTAGGCCACATGCAGGCAGAGGGGAGGAGGGATCTGGATCACATGCAGGAAGAGGGGAGGAGGGATCTGGGCCACATGCAGGCAGAGGGGAGGAGGGATCTAGACCACATGCAGGAAGAGGGATCCAGAAAACATGCTGGAAGAGGGAAGGAGGGATCTAGACCACATGCAGGCAGAGGGGAGGAGGGAGCTAGACCACATGCAGGAAGAGGGGAGGAGGGATCCAGACCACATGCAGGCAGACGGATCAGGAGGGATCTTGACCACATGTTGGAAGAGGGTAGGAGGGATCTAGACAACATGCAGGAAGAGGGGCGGAGGGATCTGGGGCACATGCAGGCAGAGGGGAGGAGGGATCTAGACCACATGCAGGCAGAGGGATCAGGAGTGATCTAGACCACATGTAGGAAGAGGGATCAGGAGGGGTCTAGACCACATGCAGGCAGAGGGGAGGAGGGATCTAGACCACATGCAGGAAGAGGGGAGGAGGGATCTAGACCACATGCAGGAAGGGGGATCAGGAGGGATCTAGTCCACCTGCAGGAAGAGGGGTCAGGAGGGATCTAGACCAAATGCAGGCAGAGGGGAGGAGTGATCTAGACCACATGCTGGAAGAGGGGAGGAGGGTTCTAGAACACATGTAGGAAGAGGGGAGGAGTGATCTAGACCACAGGCAGGAAGAGGGGAGGAGGGATCTAGACCAGATGCAGGAAGAGGGATCAGGAGGGATCTAGACCAGATGCAGGAAGAGGGATCAGGAGGGATCTAGACCAGATGCAGGAAGAGGGGAGGAGGGATCTAGAGCACACGCAGGCAGAGGGGAGGAGGGATCTAGACCACATGCAGGAAGAGGGGAGGAGGGATCTAGACCAGATGCAGGAAGAGGGATCAGGAGGGATCTAGACCACATGCAGGCAGTGGGGAGAAGTGATCTAGACCACATTCAGGAAGAGGGGAGGAGGGATCTAGGCCACATGCAGGCAGAGAGATCATGAGGGATCTAGAGCACATGCAGGTAGGGCGGAGAAGGGATCTAGACTACATGCAAGCAGAGGGATCAGGAGCGATCTAGAGCACATGCAGGTAGGGCGGAGAAGGGATCTAGACCAAATGCAGGCAGAGGGGAGGAGTGATCTAGACCACATGCTGGAAGAGGGGAGTATGGATCTAGACTACACGCAGGCAGAGGGGAGGAGGGATCTAGGCCACATGCAGGCAGAGGGGAGGAGGGATCTGGATCACATGCAGGAAGAGGGGAGGAGGGATCTGGGCCACATGCAGGCAGAGGGGAGGAGGGATCTAGACCACATGCAGGAAGAGGGATCCAGAAAACATGCTGGAAGAGGGAAGGAGGGATCTAGACCACATGCAGGCAGAGGGGAGGAGGGAGCTAGACCACATGCAGGAAGAGGGGAGGAGGGATCCAGACCACATGCAGGCAGACGGATCAGGAGGGATCTTGACCACATGTTGGAAGAGGGTAGGAGGGATCTAGACAACATGCAGGAAGAGGGGCGGAGGGATCTGGGGCACATGCAGGCAGAGGGGAGGAGGGATCTAGACCACATGCAGGCAGAGGGATCAGGAGTGATCTAGACCACATGTAGGAAGAGGGATCAGGAGGGGTCTAGACCACATGCAGGCAGAGGGGAGGAGGGATCTAGACCACATGCAGGAAGAGGGGAGGAGGGATCTAGACCACATGCAGGAAGGGGGATCAGGAGGGATCTAGAACACATTCAGGCAGAAGGGAGGAGGGATCTAGACCACACGCTGGGTGTAGGGATCTAGACCACACGCAGGCAGAGGGGAGGAGGGATCTAGACCGCTTGCAGGAAGAGGGATCAGGAGGGATCTAGACCACCTGCAGGAAGAGGGGATCAGGGATCTAGACAACATGCAGGAAGAAGGGAGGAGGGATCTAGACCGCTTGCAGGAAGAGGGATGAGGAGGGTTCTAGACCACCTGCAGGAAGAGGGATCAGGAGGGGTCTAGACCACATGCAGGCAGAGGGGAGGAGGGATCTAGACCACATGCAGGATGAGGGGAGGAGGGATCTAGACCACATGCAGGAAGAGGGGAGGAGGGATCTAGACCACATGCAGGAAGAGGGATCAGGAGGGATCTAGACCACATGCAGGCAGAGGGGAGGAGGGTTCTAGACCAGATGCAGGAAGAGGTGAGGAGGGATCTAGATCACATTCAGGAAGAGGGGAGGAGGGATCTAGATCACATGCAGGAAGAGGGGAGGAGGGATCTAAACCACATGCAGTAAGAGGGATCAGGAGGAATCTAGACCACATGCACGCAGAGGGGAGGAGGGATCTAGACCACATGCAGGCAGAGGGGAGGAGGGATCTAGACCACATGCAGGAAGAGGGGAGGAGGGATCTAGACCACATGCAGGAAGAGGGATCAGGAGGGATCTAGACCACATGCAGGCAGAGGGGAGGAGGGATTCTGACCAGATGCAGGAAGAGTGGAGGAGGGATCTAGACCACATGCAGGAAGAGGGATCAGGAGGGATCTAGATCACATGCAGGCAGAGAGGAGGGGGGATCTAGACCACATGCAGGAAGAGGGGAGGAGGGATCTAGACCACATGCAGGCAGAGAGGAGGAGGGATCTAGACCACATTCAGGAAGAGGGGAGGAGGGATCTAGACGACATGCTGGAAGAAGGGGGGGGTGGGATCTAGACCACACGCAGGCAGAGGGATCCGGAAGGATCTAGACCACATGCAGGAAGAGTGGAGGAGGGATCTAGCTCACATGCAGGAAGACGGGAATAGGGATCTAGATCACGTGCAGGACGAGGGGAATAGGGAGCTAGACCAAATTCAGGAAGAGGGATCAGGAGGGATCTAGACTACATGCAGGCAGAGGGGAGGAGGGATCTAGACTACATGCAGGCAGAGGGATCAGGAGGGATCTAGAGCACATGCAGGCAGGGCGGAGGAGGGATCTAGACCACATGCAGGCAGAGGGATCAGGAGGGATCTAGAGCACATGCAGGAAGAGGGGAATAGGGATCTAGACAACATGCAGGCAGAGGGGAGGAGGGATCTAGACCACATGCAGGAAGAGGGGAGGAGGGATCTAGATCACATGCAGGAAGAGGGGAGGAGGGATCTAGACCACATGCAGGAAGAGGGGAGGAGGGATCTAGACCACATGCAGGAAGAGGGGAGGAGGGATCTAGATCACGTGCAGGAAGAGGGGAGTTGGGAGCTAGACCAAATTCAGGAAGAGGGATCAGGAGAGATCTAGACCACATGTAGGAAGAGGGGAGGAGCGATCTAGATCACGTGCAGGAAGAGGGGAGCAGGGATCTAGATCACGTGCAGGAAGAGGGGAGGAGGAATCTAGACCACATGCAGGAAGAGGGATCAGGAGGGATCTAGAGTACATGCAGGAAGATGGGAGGAGGGATCTAGACCACACGCTGGCAGAGGGGAGGTGGGATCTAGACAACATGCAGGAAGAGGGATGAGGAGGGTTCTAGACCACCTGCAGGAAAAGGGATCAGGAGGGGTCTAGACCACATGCAGGATGAGGGGAGGAGGGATCTAGACCACATGCAGGAAGAGGGGAGGAGGGATCTAGACCACATGCAGGAAGAGGGATCAGGAGGGATCTAGACCACATGCAGGCAGAGGGGAGGAGGGTTCTAGATTGATGCAGGAAGAGGTGAGGAGGGATCTAGATCACATTCAGGAAGAGGGGAGGAGGGATCTAGATCACATGCAGGAAGAGGGGAGGAGGGATCTAAACCACATGCAGGAAGAGGGATCAGGAGGAATCTAGACCACATGCACGCAGAGGGGAGGAGGGATCTAGACCACATGCAGGCAGAGGGGAGGAGGGATCTAGACCACATGCAGGAAGAGGGGAGGAGGGATCTAGACCACATGCAGGAAGAGGGATCAGGAGGGATCTAGACCACATGCAGGCAGAGGGGAGGAGGGATTCTGACCACATGCAGGAAGAGTGGAGGAGTGATCTAGACCACATGCAGGAAGAGGGATCAGGAGGGATCTAGACCACATGCAGGCAGAGAGGAGGGGGGATCTAGACCACATGCAGGAAGAGGGGAGGAGGGATCTAGACCACATGCAGGCAGAGAGGAGGAGGGATCTAGACCACATTCAGGAAGAGGGGAGGAGGGATCTAGACGACATGCTGGAAGAAGGGGAATAGGGAGCTAGACCAAATTCAGGAAGAGGGATCAGGAGGGATCTAGACTACATGCAGGCAGAGGGGAGGAGGGATCTAGACTACATGCAGGCAGAGGGATCAGGAGGGATCTAGAGCACATGCAGGCAGGGCGGAGGAGGGATCTAGACCACATGCAGGCAGAGGGATCAGGAGGGATCTAGAGCACATGCAGGAAGAGGGGAATAGGGATCTAGACAACATGCAGGCAGAGGGGAGGAGGGATCTAGACCACATGCAGGAAGAGGGGAGGAGGGATCTAGATCACGTGCAGGAAGAGGGGAGTTGGGAGCTAGACCAAATTCAGGAAGAGGGATCAGGAGAGATCTAGACCACATGTAGGAAGAGGGGAGGAGCGATCTAGATCACGTGCAGGAAGAGGGGAGCAGGGATCTAGATCACGTGCAGGAAGAGGGGAGGAGGAATCTAGACCACATGCAGGAAGAGGGATCAGGAGGGATCTAGAGTACATGCAGGAAGATGGGAGGAGGGATCTAGACCACACGCTGGCAGAGGGGAGGTGGGATCTAGACAACATGCAGGAAGAGGGATGAGGAGGGTTCTAGACCACCTGCAGGAAAAGGGATCAGGAGGGGTCTAGACCACATGCAGGCAGAGGGGAGGAGGGATCTAGACCACATGCAGGATGAGGGGAGGAGGGATCTAGACCACATGCAGGAAGAGGGGAGGAGGGATCTAGACCACACGCAGGCAGAGGGGAGGAGGGATCTAGACCGCTTGCAGGAAGAGCGATCAGGAGGGATCTAGACCACCTGCAGGAAGAGGGGATCATGGATCTAGACAACATGCAGGAAGAGGGGAGGAGGGATCTAGACCGCTTGCAGGAAGAGGGATGAGGAGGGTTCTAGACCACCTGCAGGAAAAGGGATCAGGAGGGGTCTAGACCACATGCAGGCAGAGGGGAGGAGGGATCTAGACCACATGCAGGATGAGGGGAGGAGGGATCTAGACCACATGCAGGAAGAGGGGAGGAGGGATCTAGACCACATGCAGGAAGAGGGATCAGGAGGGATCTAGACCACATGCAGGCAGAGGGGAGGAGGGTTCTAGATTGATGCAGGAAGAGGTGAGGAGGGATCTAGATCACATTCAGGAAGAGGGGAGGAGGGATCTAGATCACATGCAGGAAGAGGGGAGGAGGGATCTAAACCACATGCAGGAAGAGGGATCAGGAGGAATCTAGACCACATGCACGCAGAGGGGAGGAGGGATCTAGACCACATGCAGGCAGAGGGGAGGAGGGATCTAGACCACATGCAGGAAGAGGGGAGGAGGGATCTAGACCACATGCAGGAAGAGGGATCAGGAGGGATCTAGACCACATGCAGGCAGAGGGGAGGAGGGATTCTGACCACATGCAGGAAGAGTGGAGGAGTGATCTAGACCACATGCAGGAAGAGGGATCAGGAGGGATCTAGACCACATGCAGGCAGAGAGGAGGGGGGATCTAGACCACATGCAGGAAGAGGGGAGGAGGGATCTAGACCACATGCAGGCAGAGAGGAGGAGGGATCTAGACCACATTCAGGAAGAGGGGAGGAGGGATCTAGACGACATGCTGGAAGAAGGGGAATAGGGAGCTAGACCAAATTCAGGAAGAGGGATCAGGAGGGATCTAGACTACATGCAGGCAGAGGGGAGGAGGGATCTAGACTACATGCAGGCAGAGGGATCAGGAGGGATCTAGAGCACATGCAGGCAGGGCGGAGGAGGGATCTAGACCACATGCAGGCAGAGGGATCAGGAGGGATCTAGAGCACATGCAGGAAGAGGGGAATAGGGATCTAGACAACATGCAGGCAGAGGGGAGGAGGGATCTAGACCACATGCAGGAAGAGGGGAGGAGGGATCTAGATCACGTGCAGGAAGAGGGGAGTTGGGAGCTAGACCAAATTCAGGAAGAGGGATCAGGAGAGATCTAGACCACATGTAGGAAGAGGGGAGGAGCGATCTAGATCACGTGCAGGAAGAGGGGAGCAGGGATCTAGATCACGTGCAGGAAGAGGGGAGGAGGAATCTAGACCACATGCAGGAAGAGGGATCAGGAGGGATCTAGACTACATGCAGGAAGATGGGAGGAGGGATCTAGACCACACGCTGGCAGAGGGGAGGTGGGATCTAGACAACATGTAGGCAGATGGGAGGAGGGATCTAGACCACATGCAGGCCGAGGGGAGGAGGGATCTAGACCACATGCAGAGAGAGGGGAGGAGATTTCTAGACCACATGCTGGCAGAAGGATCAGGAGGGATCTAGACCACATGCAGAGAGAGGGGAGGAGGGATCTAGACCACACACTGGAAGAGGGGTGGAGGGATGTAGATCACATGCAGGAAGAGGGATCAGGAGGAATCTAGGCCACATGCAGGCAGAGTGGTGGAGGGATCGACCACTTGCAGGAAGAGGGATCAGGAGGGATCTAGACCACATGCAGGCAGAGGGGTGGAGGGATCTAGACCACATGAAGGAGGAGGGGAGTAGGGATCTAGACCAAATGCAGGCAGAGGGATCAGGAGGAATCTAGACTACATGCAGGCAGAGGGGAGGAGGGAGCTAGACCACATGCAGGAAGAGGGATCAGGAGGGATCTCGGCCACATGCAGGCAGAGGGGAGGAGGGATCTAGACCACATGCAGGCAGAGGGGAGGAGGGATCTAGACCACATGCAGGAAGAGGGGAGGAGGGATCTAGACCACATGCAGGAAGAGGGATCAGGAGGGATCTGGACCACATGGAGAGGGATCAGGAGGGATCTAGACCGCTTGCAGGAAGAGGGATCAGGAGGGATCTATACCACCTGTAGGAAGAGGGGAGGGGGGATCTAGACCACATGCAGGCAAAGGGATCAGGAGGGATCTGGACCACATGGAGAGGGATCAGGAGGGATCTAGACCGCTTGCAGGAAGAGGGATCAGGAGGGATCTATACCACCTGTAGGAAGAGGGGAGGGGGGATCTAGACCACATGCAGGAAGAGGGGAGGAGGGATCTAGACCACATGCAGGCAGAGAGGAGGAGGGATCTAGATCACATTCAGGAAGAGGGGTGGAGGGATCTAGACGACATGCTGGAAGAGGGGGGGGGGTGGGATCTAGACCACACGCAGGCAGAGGGATCCGGAGGGATCTAGACCACATGCAGGAAGAGTGGATGAGTGATCTAGACCACAGGCAGGAAGAGGGGAGGAGGGATCTAGACCAGATGCTGGAAGAGGTGAGTAGGGGTCTAGACCACACAATAGACAATAGACAATAGATGCAGAAGTCGACCATTCGGCCCCTCGAGTCTGCACCGCCTTTCTGAGATTATGGCTGATCATTCACTATCAATACCCAGTCCCTGCCTTGTCCCCATATCCCTTGATTCCCCTATCCATCAGATATCTATCCAGCTCCTTCTTGAAAGCATCCAGAGAATTGGCCTCCACCTTCTTCCGAGGCAGTGCATTCCACACCTCCACAACTCTCTGGGAGAAGAAGCTCTTCCTCAACTCTGTTTTAAATCACTGACCTCTTATTCTCAATCCATGCCCTCTGGTACTGGACTCTCCCAACATCTGGAATATATTTCCTGCCTCAATCCTATCAAATCCTATCAAATCTTAAACGTTTCAATCAGATCCCCTCTCAATCTCCTCAATTCCAGCATGTACAAGCCCAATCTCTCCAATCTCTCTGCGTAAGACAGCCCTGCCATCCCAGGAATCAACCTAGTGAATCTACGCTGCACTTCCTCAATTGCCAGAATGTCCTTCCTTAAACCTGGAGACCAAAACTGTACACAATATTCCAGGTGTGGTCTCACCAGGGCCCTGTACAAATGCAAAAGAACATCCTTGCTCTTGTATTCAATTCCCCTTGTAACAAAGGCCAACATTCCATTTGCCCTCTTCACTGCCTGTTGCACTTGCTCATTCACCTTCATTGACTGGTGAACTAGGACTCCTAGGTCTCTTTGCATTTCTCCCTTACCTAACTCGACACCGTTCAGACAATACTCTGCCCTCTTGTTCCAGCTTCCAAAGTGGATAACTTCACATTTATTCACATTGAATGACATCTGCCAAGTATCTGCCCACTCACTCAGCCTATCCAAGTCTCCCTGTATTCTCCTAACGTCCTCTTCGCATGTCACACTGCCACCCAGTTTAGTATCGTCAGCAAACTTGCTGATATAGTTTTCAATGCCCTCATCTAAATCATTGACATAAATCGTAAAGAGCTGTGGTCCCAATACAGAGCCCTGTACCCCACTAGTCACCTCCAGCCAGTCTGAGAAACACCCATTCACTGCTACCCTTTGCTTTCTATCTGCCAACCAGTTTTCTATCCATGTTGAAACCCTGCCCCCAATGCCATGAGCTCTGATTTTACTCACCAATCTCCTATGTGGCACCTTATCGAATGCCTTCTGAAAATCTAGGTACACAACATCTACTGGCTTACCCTCGTCTAACATCCTTGTTACACCCTCAAAAAACTCCAACAGATTAGTCAAGCATGATTTGCCCTTGGTAAATCCATGCTGGCTCGGCCTAATCCTATTTCTGCCATCTAGATGTGCCACTATTTCGTCCTTAATAATGGACTCAAGCATCTTCCCCACGACTGACGTTAGGCTAACAGGGCAATAGTTCTCCATTTTCTCCTTCCCTCCCTTCTTGAAAAGTGGGACAACATTAGCCACTCTCCAATCTTCAGGAACTGATCCTGAATCTAAGGAACATTGGAAAATGATTACCAATGCATCCGCAATTTCCTGAGCCACCTCTTTTAGAACCCTCGGATGCAGACCATCTGGACCCGGGGATGTATTAGCCTTCAGTCCTACCAGTCTACTCATCACAGTTTCTTTCCTAATGTCAATCTGTCTCAATTCCTCTGATATCTTATGACCCTGGCCCATCCATACATCTGGGAGATTGCTTGTGTCCTCCCTGGTGAAGACAGATCTAAAGTATGCATTAAATTCTGTTGCCATTTCCCTGTTTCCCATAACAATTTCTCCCAATTCATTCTTCAAGGGGCCAACATTGTTCTTAACTATCTTCTTTCTCTTCACATACCTAAAAAAGCTTTTGCTATCCTTTATATTCCTGGCTAGACTGAGCTCATACCTGATTTTTTCTCTCCGTATTGCTTTTTTAGTTAAGATCTGCTGTTCCTTAAAACTTTCCCAATCATCTGTATTCCCACTCATCTTAGCCCTGTCATACTACTTTTTCTTTAATGCTATACAATCTCTGACTTCCTTTGTCAACCACTGTGGCCCCTTCCCCCTCTTTCAATCCTTCCTTCTCATTGGAATGAACTGCATTTGCATCTTTTGTATTATGCCCAAGAATATCTGCCACTGCTGATCCACTGTCTTTCCTGCCAGGGCATCCGCCCATTTAACTTTGGCCAGCTCTTCCCTCATGGCTCCGTAGGCTCCTTTATTTAATTGCAACACTGACACCTCTGATCTGCCCTTATCCCTCTCAAATTGTAGATAAAAACTTATCATGTTATGATCACTACTTCCTAATGGCTCCTTTACTTCAAGATCACTTATCAATTCCTGTGCATTACACATCACCAAGTCCAAAATAGCCTCGTTCCTGGTTGGCTCAAGCACAAGCTGTTCCAAAAATACATCCCTTAGACACTCCACAAACTCCCTATCCTGGGGTCCAGCACCTACCTGATTCTCCCAGTCCACCTGCATGTTGAAATCTCCCATAACGACTGCATTACCTTTAGCACATGCCAATGTTAACTCCCTAATCAACTTGTACCCAATATCCACGCTACTGTTTGGGGGCCTGTACACAACACCCATTAGGGTCTTTTTACCCTTACTGTTCCTCAGCTCAATCCACACAGACTCTACTTCCCCTGTTCCCAAGTCACCTCTTGCTAAGGACTGAATCTCATTCCTCACCAACAGGGCCACCCCACCCCCTCTTCCCATATTTCTGTCTCTACGATAGCACGTATACCCTGGTACACTCAATTCCCAGGCCTGATCCCCTTGCAGCCATGTCTCCGTTATCCCAACAATATCGTAGTTCCCCATTTTCATCTGAGCTTCAAGCTCATCTGTCTTATTTCTGACACTACGCGCATTCAAGTATAGAATTCTTAGCCCATTCCTTCTCTCTTTGCTTAAAACACTGTCTACTGTACCTAACCCAGCTCCTTGAACTTCCATCGGGCAAATTGCACCCTGAATTTTGATGACCTTCTCAAGATCACCCAAACCTTGTACACATTTAACCCCATGCACCTTCTGACCAACTCTCTGGATCTGGATCCCTGCCCCCTGCACATCTAGTTTAAACCCCCCCCAGCAGCACTGGCAAATACTCCTGCAAGAATGTTAGTACCCCTCCAGTTCAGATGTAGACCATCCCTTCGAAACAGATCCCAATGTCCCTGGAACAAAGACCAATTATCCAAAAACCTGAACCCTTCCTTCCTGCACCATGCTCTCAGCCTCGTATTAATATGCATAATCATTCTATTCTTCGCCTCACTCGCACGTGGCACAGGTAGCAATCCCGAGATTGTCACCCTGGAGGTCCTGCCTTTCAGCTTCACTCCTAACTCCCTGAACTCTCTAAGCAGGACCCCCTCACTCACCTTACCTACATCATTGGTCCCTACATGGACCACTACATCTGGGTTCATGCCCTCACTCTCAAGAATAGCCTGCACCCGATCTGAGATGTCCCGGAGCCTGGCACCAGGGAGGCAACATACCATCCGAGACTCCCGATCTGCCCCACAAAATCTCCTATCTGCCCCCCTAACTATAGAGTCCCCTAAAACTATCGCTCTCTTCTCTTCCCTCCTCCCCTTTCTAGTTGAGGGTTCAACCTCTGTGCCAGAGGCAGGACCACTACAACTCATTCCTGGTAGGTCATCCCCATCAACAGTATCCAGTACAGTATACTTATTGTTAATGGGAATGGCCGCAGGGGTGCTCTGCTCTCTCTGCCTGCTCCCCCTGCCTCTCTGGACCGTCACCCATCTGCCTACTTCTTGGTTTTTTGGTGTGACTACCTCCTGATAACTCCTACCTATCTCTGCCTCCACCTCCCGAATGATCCGTAGTTCATCCAGCTCCAGCTCCAACTCCCTAACTCGGTCTGATAGGAGCTGCAGCTGGACGCACCTTTTGCAGGTGTGGTCATCAGGGACAACTGTGATGACCCTGACCTCCCACATACTGCATACGGAGCACACCACTGCTCTGACTGTCTCCCCCATACCTGAACTGGATTAATAGAATAAGTCTAAAAAGCACCTAGCGACCTTACCTTCTTCCCCTCAGCGAGCTTACCGAAGTCCCCAAACGCCGAAGCCCACTTGGCCAAAGCCCAGGACTCTGCTTCCACGGACTCCGCTGCAGAGTGGAGGAGGGATCTAGACCACATGCATGAAGAGGGGAGGAGGGATCTAGACCACATGCAGGCAGAGGAGAGGAGAGATCTATACCACTTACAGGCATAGGGATCAGGAGGGATCTAGACCACATGCAGGCAGAGGGGAGGAGGAATCTAGACCACATGCAGGAAGAGGGGAGGAGGGATCTAGACCAGATGCAGACAGAGGGATCAGGAGGGATCTAGACCACATGCAGGAAGAGGGGAGGAGGGATCTAGACCAGATGCAGACAGAGGGATCAGGAGGGATCTAGACCACATGCAGGAAGAGGGGAGGAGGGGTCTAGACTACATGCAGGAAGAGGGGAGGAGGGATCTAGGCCACATGCAGGCGGAGGGGAGGAGGGCTCTGGACCACATGCAGGAAGAGGGGAGGAGGGGTCTAGACCACATGCAGGAAGAGGGGAGGAGGGGTCTAGACCACATGCAGGAAGAGGGGAGGAGGGATCTAGGCCACATGCAGGCGGAGGGGAGGAGGGCTCTGGACCACATGCAGGAAGAGGGGAGGAGGGGTCTAGACCACATGCAGGAAGAGGGGAGGAGGGATCTAGATCACATGCAGGAAGAGGGGAGGAGGGATCTAGACCACATGAAGGAACAGGCGAGGAGGGATCTAGACCACATGCAGGAAGAGGGGAGGAGGGATCTAGACCACTTGCTGGAACAGGGGAGGAAGGATCTAGACCACATGCAGGCAGACGGGAGGAGGGATCTAGACCACATGCAGGCAGCGGGGAGGAGGGATATAGGCCATATACAGGCAGAGAGGATTAATTTAAATTGGCATCCTGGTCAACACCGAGATGTTGCGCCCAGCGGCCTGTTCCTATGCTGTGTTCCAAAGCAGCTGGACTAACTTCCTCGTTGTTCCATGGTGTGCTGTGTGCTCGTTTACTCTGGCATTTAACTTGTTCTGGTGGGTTCAGTGATGACCCACGTGCAGAGGGAGAGACACTGAAGCAGAATGAAGAGTTCACTGAGTTTCAGTAAGAACTGTTCAGAACAAAAGGGAAATTCCAGATGCTAGGTCAGCAGGGTTACTAACTAAATCCCTCAAACTGAAATCTGCACCGTCACTGCGGCTCAGAAGCAGTAATTTAATGTTAATTTACTCCTGCTCCTTTGTGGTGTCATAATTGTAATCTTCTTTCTCGGAATAAAGGTTAAGGTGAGCAGGGAGTGCCGTATCTCTGCCTCTGTTGAGACTTGACAAGACTGGAAGGAAAGCTAAAGCGTTAAGTACAACCACAAAGAAAACTTAATTAGTTGGAACGAGTATACTCATGTGCTGACCTCACTCAGTTGCCCGTCTGTGAGGACTCATTCTCTGTGTCCATGACGTGTTGGTTTGCAGTTCGCAGTTTGCCCACCCTCACATCAAAAGTATTGCTGGACTTGGTTCCTAGAAATGGGCCCGATCGAATGACGCAAGTATCAGCAGAGGGATATGAGGATAAGAGCAATCATATCGTACGTGGGTGTACCCATCTATGGTCATGTCTATGTGGCTCGGCACAGCTCAACCACCATCGATAATTTGCCGATGATACCACAGTTGTTGCAGATGGTGATGCGGAAGTGTAGAGGAGTGAGATAGATCATCTGGTTGAGCGGTGTCAATTGAGCAACATTGCACTTAGAGTCAGCAAGACCAGTGAATTGATTTGGACTTCAGGAAGGGGAAGTTGGGGGTGATGCACCATCAATAACTCTCAGAGATGGGAAGCAAACGATTGGCTTTGATTAGCTGCAAGAGACCACCACACAACATCCTGGAGACTGAGGGGGGAGCAGTGCCTCCAATCGCCTTTATACAGGGGTCTGTGGGAGGAGCCACAGGAGCAGTCAGCAGGGGGCATGTCCAGACAGGTATATGTAGTTCACCACAGGGGGCAGACACACCAGTTCTCATCGAAAGGATAAGCAATTTCAAGTTCTTGGTATCAACAACTCTGAAGCCCTATCCTGGGCCCAACATATGGATGCGATTACAAAGAAGGAATGCCAGCAGCTACATTTTATGGAGTTTGAGGAGATTTGGTATGTCACCAGAGACTCCAGCAAATTTCTATAGATGTACCGTGGACAGCATTCTGACTGGTTGCATCGCTGTCAGGTATGGAGGGGCCACTGCACAGGATTGGAAAAAGCTGCAGTGGATTGCAGACTCAGCCAGCTTCATCATGGGCACCCGCCTCCCCAGCACCCAGGGCACCTTCAAAAGGTGATGCCTCATAAAAGTGGCATCCATCATTAGGACCCCCATCACCCAGGACATGCCCTCTTCTCATTACTACCATCAGAGAGGAGGTACCAGAGCGTGAAGACACACACTCAACATTTTACGAACAGCTTCCTCTCTTTATCAGATTTTTGAACAGACAACGGACGCTACCTCTCTATTTTTGCACTACTTATTTAATTTGAATGTACATTTCTTACAGTATTTATGCACTGTACTGCTCTCACAAAACAAATTTCACAGCATCTGTCTGTGATGATAAACCTCATTAGGATTCTGATTCTGATATCTGAAAGATTAGATAGCAACAGAAATGGATGCAGATCATATCAAAATTTTAAAATAAATATCACACACGCACAGTATATATTTATATATTCCCCTCATGTTCCCTTAAACCTCTCTCCTTTCACTTTTAAGCCATGACCCCTAGTTGTAGACCCACCCCTCAGTGGAAAAAGCCTGCTGATTCCCATCATAATTTTGTACACCTCTCTCAAATCTCCCCTCAGTGTTCTATGTTGTAGGGTCTAAAGTCCTAACCTATTCAATCTTTCCCTCTAACTCAGAATGAGAGGAAACTTGAAAGAGGTTTACAAGATTATGAGAGGTATAGATAGCAAAAATTCTAGCAGGCTTTTTTCACTGACGTTGAGTGAAACTAGAACAAGAGTTCATGGGTTAAGGGTGAAAGGGGAAACTTCACAGAGAGCGGTGCAAGTGTGGAACGAGCTGTCAGTGGAAGCAGTGGATATGGGTTCAATTTGGATATTTAAGAGGAAGTTGGCTATGTACAAGGATGAGAGTGGTATTGAAGACATGATACAGGTGCAGATCGATGGGATCAGACAAAATAATAGTACAGCCCAGACTAGATGGGGCGAAGGGCCAGTTTCTACTCAATGACTCCATCAAGGTGAAGGTCAGTGATGCCACATTATGAGGTACCTCCTGTATCTAGTTTTGGGCCCCTTATCTAAGAAAGGATGTGCTGTCATTGGGGAGAATTCAGAGGAGGCTCAGGAGAATGATTCTGGGAATGAATGGGTTAACGTACGAGGAACATTTGATGGCTCTACCCGTGTACTCACTGGAGTTTAGAAGAAAGTGGTGGGGGGGGGGGGGAAGGAATCTCATTAAAACCCATCAAATGTTAAAAGATCTAGGTACAGTGGATGTGGAGACGATGTTTCCTATAGTGGGGAAATCTAGGACCAGAGGACACAGATAGAGTGGATGTGGAGAGGACGTTTCCTATAGTGGGGCAGTTCAGGACCAGAGGACACAGATAGAGTGGATGTGGAGAGGATGTTTCCTATAGTGGGGCAGTTCAGGACCAGAGGACACAGATAGAGTGGATGTGGAGAGGATGTTTCCTATAGTGGGGCAGTTCAGGACCAGAGGACACAGATAGAGTGGATGTGGAGAGGATGTTTCCTATAGTGGGGCAGTTCAGGACCAGAGGACACAAATAGAGTGGATGTGGAGAGGATGTTTCCTATAGTGGGGCAGTTCAGGACCAGAGGACACAGATAGAGTGGATGTGGAGAGGATGTTTCCTATAGTGGGGCAGTTCAGGACCAGAGGACACAGATAGAGTGGATGTGGAGAGGATGTTTCCTATAGTGGGGCAGTTCAGGACCAGAGGACACAGATAGAGTGGATGTGGAGAGGATGTTTCCTATAGTGGGGCAGTTCAGGACCAGAGGACACAGCCTCAGGTTAGAGGGAGGCCCGTTTAGAACAGAGATGTAAAGGAACTTCTTTAGCCACTGGGTGGTGAATCTGTGGAATCAGGCAGCTGTGGATGTCAAGTCATTGGGTGCATTTAAGACAGAGGTTCATAAGTTCTTGATTAGTCTGGGCATGAAGGGATACGGGGAGAAGGCAGGAGACTGGGGCTGAGAGGGAAAATGGATCAGCCATGATGAAATGGTGGAGCAGACTTGATGGGCCAAATGGCCTAATTCTGCTCCAATATCTTATGGTCTAATAAAGTGACCATGAATGTATATCCATAGTCTTCTGTAGCTGTAGACTATCCACTTCAAGTTTCAACATGCTGTGCATTCAGAGATGCTCTTCTGCACACCACTGTTGTAACAGTGGACTTGCTGCCACCTTAAACCATTCTCCTTTGACCTCTCTCATTAACAAGGCCTTTTGCTCACAGAACCTGTGCTCACTGGATTTTTTTTTGGCACCTTTCTCTGTAAATTCAAGAGATTGTCGTGCATGAAAATGCTTGGAGTTTTAGAGATACAATACTCAAACCACCCTGTCTGGCACCAACAATCATTCCACAGTCAAAGTCACTTAGATCACATTTCTTCCCCATTCTGATGTTTGGTCTGAACAACAACTGAACCTCTTGACCATGTCTACATGCTTTTATTGCATTGAGTTGCTGCCACATGATTGGCTGATTAGTAATGCGCATTACCGAGCAGGTGTACCTCATAAAGTGGCCACTGTGAATGTCAGTAGCTTGGACCACCGGACATCTCCCTCCATTTGTGTGTTGCCAGCCAATGTTCACTTTGATGTCTTTTTCATTTAGTGTGTACTCTCACGTAGACAAACTCAAATTCTCCCAAAGCAAACCCAGAAACTAAACATCTTTGGGAAGTTTTACAAGACTGAGGATCAGTTAAGGCCAATCTGCTGCATGTCAGTGAGATCAGTGTCCACTGACAATCGGGGGGGGGGGGGGGGGCGAGGTCGAATGTCCATTCTAAGAGATGTGGAACGACATGATGGGAGACACATTTTGAACTCACTCAATCAAAGGTGTGAAGACGACAAGAAATGCACAAGATAAAGGTAAGACAAACATCACCAATTTATTTACCATGTTAAATGGGGACACAGCTGGGGGAATATGCAGGCATCATGAACAATTCCCCCTAGATTAGCAATGAAATTGTGCTTGTTTTTATTAGAACCCTATTACCCTCTGGATTTTGGAATCTTTTTTGTTGACTTAAAGATTTCGAATCAATTTTGCTTCTGTGATAGAATGGGTGGAGCTTCAGAGAACTTGATATCTGTCTTTGCCAGATATGCTTGGAGCCGATGTGGTGAATTTGAGTTTGGAAGGAGGACTGTTCTTGTGTGGAGTGGATGTCTTTATCTTAGCACGAGGGTTTGGAGTTCCTTTCAAGGAGAGTAACAAGATAAAGGAAGCCCCTGCACAAAGGTGACCCCACCCCCACCTGGATGATGGCACTCCTAGTGAAATGCCCTTGGGGATTCCAGTTATAGTGTTGTTATAAGCTGCAGGATGGCACTGTGTTCTTGTTGAAACTGAATGGCCATCCAAGTAAATGTAGTCCTTTTATGATTTGTTATCATGCTTGTTAAGGCAATGCCTCGAGAATGCACCCTTCACTGAAGACCCTCATCATCCAGGACATGCCCTCTTCTCATTACTACCATTGGGGAGGTGCTACAGGAGCCTGAAGACCCACACTCTATGACTTCCTCCCCTTCACCATCAGATTTCTGAACTGTCCATTAACACTACCTTTCCTTCACCCCTATTTGTCTGTTTATTTTGTAACTCCGCCAAATAGGGTCCCAAGCCTGGCTGCGAAAGGAGGAGGGTTGGACACGGGACTAGCAACCTCATCCTGTAAAAATTACAGAAACGCCAGCAGAAGCTCCAAAGACTTGAGGCCTGAGAAAGGCAGGATTTTCAATGATCTGCACTTTGAAGGACTGAAAGTGTGGGACCAGGACCAGGACTGACTTCTGTCAGCAGCCTGTGCCCCAGCAGGGAAGATGGGTTTAAGAAAGTTAAGTATTTATTTTGTAATTTATAGTAATTTTACATCTTTGAATGGTACTGTTGCCACAAGACAACAACTTTAAGTTATTGATAATAAATCTGAATCTGATTAAAGCTAGAATTATATGGAGCAAATCTGGTCAGCCTTAGCGTTTTCCTGGTTAGAATTCACTCTTAGGACTCTCCCTTCCTTCTTTAGACTCACTGCCTATGTTACTGGAGACGTGGAAAGCTACTTGTGGACATCCCTTGGTATTGAGGCAAACCAATTTCTGAAGCGTTGCAGACTTGACTATGTCAAACCCTGTTTGCCCTCCAAACGTACTCGGCTTCCAGTAAAACGGAGAACAGATTGGATTGCCTAGGAGGCCTTTGAGGGAGAAAGGAGCTCCCATTTCAACGATGCTTTCCCCAAATATGCCATCCTTGTATGGAGTCTCCAGGAGCAATCCAGGAAAAAACTCCATCGCGTCAATGTCTCCATAGAGTTCCTCCAGTCTTGCTGCTATTTCAGTTTCGCCTGTGGAGAGCAAGATGAACAACAGCTTCAGTGGTACCGGCCGTTAAACATTCAACAAATCAATAAGGTGCAGAGGAGATTTACCAGGATGCCACTTATAACAGAGAGCACGTCTAATGAAGTACTGAGCGAGCTAGGGCTTTTCTTTTTGGATTTACTGGGAAAAGGAACTGTTGATGTTTTGGGTAGAGACCCTGTAACCTCCTGTTGGAAGATCTGGGGAGGTGAATGTCCGGTCTGGAATTACTCTGGTGGCAGTGGAAGACAGATGTCTCCTTTGTGTCGGTCAGTGACCCACATGGTCCAACACCTTGGGGAAAGGTCATCTTCACAGGGACATACTCCAGTAGCTCGGGGGTAGACTTGGGTTCTGGGGAAGGTCCAGGCAAGGTAAATGCACCACGTCCTCACCCCCCTTCTCCCCTCCATATTTCTACTGCCTCCAGCTCACTCCCTCCTCTCCAACTCCCAATCCCTTCATCCTCAACTGCTTTCCTCCCTCACCTATCCTTTTCAACCCCTCTCTTCACATCCTCATCTCTTGTATTTTCCTCAGCCCTCCATTCCCAACCATCCCCCACCTCGTTCTTCCATCACCCTCTCGTTCACCTCCTCTCCCCTCCACTTCCCCCACCCCTCCACATCCTCACCCCCTGCACCTCTCATCCTCACTTCTCAACCCACCAAAATCCTCACCCCTGTCCCTCACAACACTCTCCATTTCCCCATTCTCTCAGACTCTTTCCATCTCCTCAACTTCCTCACCCTATCTTACCCTTCCTCTTCATCTCCCCACTCCCTCATTCTACCCACGCCTCCAACCTCTCAGGCAGTGGGTAGGCAGCGTCATGCTGGGCCTTCTGTCCATCAGTTGAAACTGAGACCATTTCCTGAGTTCTCGGGATCTGTATGAACCTGCCTGCCTGCTGGTACACAGGCTCACCTTGGCCTGCCACTCCTTCAGTTGACAGTGGACCTCACCGCCCTCAGAGCTGTGAAATGTACAGGTTGCATCACCGATTGGAATGGGGAGGGGGTGCACTGCACAGGATCGGAAAAGCTGCAGGAAGTTGAAAACTCAGTCAGCTCCATCATGGGCACTGGCCTCCCCAGCATCCAGGATACCTTCAAAAGGTGTTTAAAGGTGGATCCATCATGAAGGGCCCCCATCACCAGGACGTGCCCTCTTCTCATTGTTACCGTCAGGGAGGAGGCACAGGAGCCTGATGACACACACTCAACGTAACAGGAACAGCTTCCTCCCCTCTGCCCATGAACACTACCTCACTACCTTTTGCTCCCTTTTTGCACTACTTACTTAATTTTTTTTTACATATACAGGCAGTCCCCAGGTTACGTACGAGTCTCCATTCATGAGTCTGTCTTTAAGTTGGATTTGTACGTAAGTCGGAACAAGTACATCCGATATTATTTAGCGTCAGTTAGTCAAACGTTTGTCTTAGTATATAGTATATATTTTACCTTTCAATGCATATAAAACACTTAAGAAATGTATGTATTCCAATAATTAAACCACTGCAACACGAGTGAATCTGCAGATGCTGGAAATAAATAAAAACACAAAATGCTGGCAGAACTCAGCAGGCCAGATGGCATCTATGGGAGGAGGTAGTGACGACGTTTCGGGCCGAAACCCTTCATCAGGAGTGTTTTGATGATGAAGGGTTTCAGCGTGAAACGTCATCACTACCTCCTCCCATAGATGCTGTCTGGCCTGCTGAGTTCTGCCAGCATTTTGTGTTTTTAATTAAACCACTGCGTTGCTTAGTAATAATTGTAGCTTTCATCGGGGCAGGGCCTTTCACATGCTCCATTATTCTCACTTTATCCTTTAAAATTGTTCCAATCGTTGACCGACTGTAGCCTAACGCTTTTCCAATGACCGATGGCATTTCAACTCTTTCCAAACACTTTATTATTTCCACTTTATTTTCAATCGTGATCGCTTTCCATCAACGGAACAGAAACACTGCGGGCGGTGGGTCCCAACCTGCGCCAGCTCCCGAGATCCACTGGGTCCTAAGGATCACCGCACTGAATTCCCCGGGTCCTAAAGTCCACCGCACTGAACAGGTTAAATGGGACAAGTGGGGGCTGTGCTGGGTTTGGGTATTTGATCCTCCACGATATTCCACGTGGGAATTTAAACTGGAGGTGGCGGTGTTTTTTTTTACTATGTCGAGTTGCAAGCTCGACATCAACCTGGCATGGATGGTACGGGAGTCACTGGAACGACATCAACCTGGCATGGGAGCTGTCTGTCACTGGATCGAACTCAGGAATGTCCGTTCTCGAGTCCAGTGCTAATCTGATTGCGCCACCAGCCGACCGGAACGGGGTTGGGGGGGGGGGGGGGGTGGTCAGGGTGAATCTTGCAAAGAAAAATTTAAGCCAAAATACAAAGTTACACACTCAACACAGTGTCAACGGCAATGACTCAAAATGGCAGACGGCGTTCTCCTTCCTCGATTCGTAAGTACAAGTTGTCCGTAAGCTGGACATTCATAACTCGGGGACTGCCTGTACTTACTGTAATTTATCATTCTTATTATGTATTACAATATACTTTGGCAACAAATCAATAAATTTCACGACATATGCCAGTGATATTAAGCCTGATTCAGGTTGGGATTGTGGTGCTGTCTTTACCTGTCAACTCCTGGAAGGATTTGTAGGGGACCAGGCCGAACCACTTGCGATACTCGTTCAATGGCTGCAGTCTCAGTTGTCGCTCATGCTCTATGACGTTGATGGCCACACTCAGTACGTGTTTGTTTATGTTTCTTCCCCCGCCGATCTGAGGCAAGAAGTTGGACTTTTTTAAAATTGATTCACCGCTTCTTTATGGAAAAGTTTGATTATTGGTAGCGTAGTGGTTAGTGGAACACTTTATAGCACCCATAATGACCAATCAGGGTTCAATTGTATGTTCTCCCTTATGTTTTCTCCAAGATCCTGTTTCCTCCCATATTGCAAAGACGTATGGGTTAGCGTAACAAAGTTACGGGCTTGTTATGCTGGCAACGGAATCATGGTGACATATGGGGGCTGCCCCTGATGGCCGTTGGCACAAACAACAGATTTCATTGTACACAAGAGTAAGCCTGCAGTTGCTGGAAATCCAAGTAACACAAACAAAACGCTGGAGGAACTCAGCAGGTCAGGCAGCATCTATGGAAAAGAGTACCGTTGATGTTTCAAGCCCAGACCAGCTGAAGGGTTTTGGCCTGAAACATTGACGGTACTCTCTTCCATAGATGCTGCCTGGCCTGCTGAGTTCCTGCAGAATTTTGTGTGTTTTGACATTTCGAAGTACATATGACAAATAAAGCTAATTTATTTTTATAACAGAATAGCAGTCAGCGTGGATGAGCTGGGCCAATGGGCATGTCTCTGTGCAGTATCACTCTATAAACACAAGCAGCAACAACTTGTTCTACTGGTGGTGATGGGGAAGGAACCATTGGCCCCAAGACCTTGGAATAGAAGTCCTTGTGAAGTTCAAAGTAAATTTATTATCAAAGTACATATATGTCACCATATACAACCTTGAGATTCATTTTCTTGTGGGCATTCACAGTAACTAGAAGCACAATAGAATCAATGGAAAGCCACACACAAGATGGACAGACAACCAGTGTATAAAAGGCAACAAACTGTGCAAATACTAAATACAAAATAGTAATAATAAATAAATAGATAGATAGATAAATAAATAGATAGATAGATAGATATAGATAAATAGGCAGGCAATGTATTGAAAACATGAGATGAAGAGTCCTTGAAACTGAGTTCATAGTTTGTGGGAACAGGTTGGTGTTTCAGTGAAGTCTTCCCCATTGGTTCAGGAGCCTGATGGTTGAGGGATAATAACTGTTCCTGAACATGAAGGTGTGGGTCCTGAGGACACTGTACCTCATTCCTGATGGCATCAGTGGTCCTTGTTGACGTGCTCAGTGGTGGGAAAGTTGCCTTTGGCAGAGAGAAGTTTTTCTTTAGTGCCTGGTGTGGGAAAGTTATTCCGTGATTATTTCCTCAACACACATTAGGGTTAGGGTTTACAAGGGATAGTCTGGGATAGAAGCTGTTTGCAGTTGCAGCCAAATAATAACTTTGTGTGGGTTTCATATAATGTTAATATTCTCATCAATGTCTAAAACTAAACCGGGCAGTGTGTCAAGGCAACAGCTCAATCCCAGAGTCGGAATCCCAGTAAGTCGGAGTACAGGAAGACAAAAGGGTGAAAAGACAATTATGGGAATCATACAAACACCTCCAAATAGTAGCCAAGATGTGGAGATGCGATTGCAAAGGGCATTAAAATTGGTAATATTACAATTGTATTGGGGGACTTAGGAAAATCAGGTTGGTGGCCGATCACAAGAGAGGGAATTTGTTGAATGTCTATGAGATGGCTTTTTATAGCAGTTTGTGCTAGAGCCTACTCAGGGAAAGGTTATCTTAGATTGAGTGTTGTGTAATAACCCAGACCTAATTAGGAGGCAGTGATCATAATATGATTGAATTCATACTGCAGTCTGAGAGGGAGAAGCACAACTCACCTGTATCAGTATCACAATGGAGAAAAGGGAATTACAGAGGCATGAGAGAGAAGCTTGCCCAGGTGGATTGGAGGAGGATACTGGTGGGATGACGGCAGAGCAGAGATAACTGAAGTTTCTGGGAATAGTTCACAAGATGCAGGACAACAGAAGTAGTTCTCAGATGGCAGGGTTAGGCAACCATGGCTGACAAAGGAAGTTAAGGACTGCATAAAAGCCAAGGAAAGGGCATATGAGGTAGCAAAAGTGAGTGGGAAGATTTTAAAATCCAAGAAAAGGCAACTAAAAATCTACAAGAAAGAAAAGGATGAAATATGAGGGCAAGCCAGCTGATCATACAGGTTTTTCTGTTATATAAAGAATAAAAAGGAGATGAGAGTTGTTATTGGACCACTGGAAAATGATGCTGGTAAGGTAGAAATGGGGGTCAAAGAAATGGCAGATGAACCTAATGTGTACTTTGCATCAGTCTTCACTGTTGAAGACACTAACAGTTTGCCAGAGGTCCATGAGTGTCAGGGAGGGGGAGTGAGTGCCATTGCTATTACAAAGGAAAAAGTGCTAAGCAAACTCAAAGGTCTTAATAGACAATAGACAGTAGGTGCAGGAGTAGGCCATTTGGCCCTTCTAGCCAGCACCGCCATTCACTGTGATCATGGCTGATCCCCATTCCTGCCCTCTCCCCATATCCCTTGACCCCGCTATCTATAAGAGCTCGATCTAACTCTCTCTTGAATGCATCCAGAGACTTGGCCTCCACTGCCTTCTGGGGCAGAGCATTCCACATATCCACCACTCTCTGGGTGAAAAAGTTTTTCTGCATCTCTGTTCTAAATGGCCTACCCCTTATTCTTAAACTGTGGCCTCTAATTCTGGACTCACCCATCAGCGGGAACATGCTTCCTGCCTCCAGCGTTTTCAATCCCTTAATAATCTTATATGTTTCAAGCAGATCCCCTCTCATCCTTCTAAATTCCAGTGTATACAAGCCCAGTCGCTCCAATCTTTCAACATATGACAGTCCCGCCATTCCGGGAATTAACCTTGTGAACCTACGCTGTACTCTCTCAATAGCAAGAATGTCCTTCCTCAAATTTGGAGACCAAAACTTCACACAATACTCAAGGTGGGGTCTCACCAGGGTCCTGTACAGCTGCAAAAGGACCTCTTTACTCCTATACTCAATTCCTCTTGTTTTAAAGGCCAGCATGCCATTAGCTTTCTTCACTGCCTGCTATACCTGCATGCTTGCTTTCATTGACTGATGTACAAGAACACCTAGATCTTGTTGTACTTCCCCTTTTCCTAACTTGACTCCATTTAGATAGTAATCTGCCTTCCTGTTCTTGCTGCCAAAGTAAATAACCTCACATTTATCCACATTAAACTGCATCTGCCATACATTTGCCCACTCATCCAACCTGTCCAAGTCACCCTGCATTCTCATAACATCCTCCTGACATTTCACACTGCCACCCAGCTTTGCGTCATCAGCAAATTTGCTAATGTTACTTTTAATCCCTTCATCTAAATCATTAATGTATATTGTAAACAGCTGCGGTCCCAGCACCGAACCTTGCGGTACCCCACTGGTCACAGCCTGCCTTTCCAAAAGGGATCCGTTAATCACTACTCTTTGTTTCCTGTCAGCCAGCCAATTTTCAATCCATGTCAGTACTCTGCCCCCAGTACCATGTGCCCTAATTTTGCCCACTAATCTCCTATGTGGGACTTTATCAAAGGCTTTCTGGAAGTCCAGGTACACTACATCCACTGCCTCTCCCTTGTCCATTTTCATAGTTACATACATTTTCATAGTTTCATAGTCTTAAGGTGGGTAAGTCACCTGGACTAGATGGACTACATCCCGGAGTCCTGAGAGAGGTTGCTGAAGAGTTAACGGATGCATTGGTCATGATCTTTCAAGAATCACTTGACTCTGGCTGGTCCCGGAGGACTGGAAGATTGCAAATGTCACTCCACTCTTTAAGCAGGGAGGAAAGCAAAAGAAAGGAAATTACACGCCAGTTAGCCTAACCTCGATGGTTGGGAAAGTGTTGGAGTCCATTAGTAAGGATGAGGTTTCGGGATACTTGCAGACTAAAGATAAAACAAGTCAATGTCAGCATGGTTTCTGCAAAGAAAAATCTTGCCTGACAAATCTGTTAGAACTCTTCAAGGAAGTAACCCGCAGGGCGGACAAAGGAGAGGCAGTGGATGTCATTTACTTGGATTTTCAGAAGGCGTTCAATAAGGTGTCTCACATGATGTAGCTTAACAAGATAAAATCCGATAGCGTCACAGGAAAGATACTGGCATGGATAGAGGAATGGCTGACAGGCAGGAGGCAGCGAGTGGGAATAAAGGGGGCCTTTTCTGTTTGGCTGCCAGTGACTAGTGGTGTTCCTCAGGGGTCAGTATTGGGACCGCAGCTTTTCACATTGTTTGTCAATGATTTAGATAATGGAATTGATGGCTTTGTGGCAAAGTTTGCAGATGATATGAAGATAGGTGGAGGGGCAGCTAGTGCTGAGGAAGCAATGTGATTGCAGCAGGATTGATGTAGATACCAAAGTGACAGATGGAATACAGTGTTGGGAAATGTATGACAGTGCATTTTGGTAAAATGAACAATAGTGTGGACTATTATCTAAATGGGGAGAAGATTCAAATATCCACTTAGGAGTCCTCATGCAAGACTTCCAGAAGGTTAATTTACATGTTGTGTCTGTGGTAAAGAAGACAAATGCAATATTGGCATTTATATCAAGGGGATTAGAATATAAAAGCAAGGAGATAATGCTGAGGCTTTATAAGACACTAATCAGGCTACACTTGGAGTATTGTCAACTGTTTTGGGCCCCATACCTCAGAAAGGATGTGTTGTCATTGGAGAGTCCAGAGGAAGTTCATGAGGATGATTCCAGTAATAAAGGGGCTAACATATGAGGAGCATTGGGCATCTTTGGGCCTGTACTCACTGGAACTTAGAAGAATGTTGTGGGGGGGGGGGGGGGGATCTTTTTGAAACTACCGAATGTTGAAAGGACTAGATAAGGTGGATGTGGAGAGGATGTTTCCTCTGGTGGGAGTACTCTGAACTAGAGGGAACTGCCTCAATATTGAGGAGCAGTGTTTCAGAACAGAGATAAGGAGGATTTTTTTAGCTAGAGAGTAGTGAATCTGTGGAATGGTACAGATTGCTCTGGCACAGACTGCAGTGGAGGCCAAGACTGTGGCTATTTTTAAAGCAGAAGTTGGTTGTTTCCTGATTGGTACGGGCCTCAAAGGATATGGTGAGGAGGGAATGCATAGGATTGTGGGATATGGGATGCGCCACGTGATGAAATGGTGGAGCAGATTCAATGGGCTGAATGGCCTAATTCTGCTCCTATGCCTTATGGTTTTATGACATATTGTCATGCCAACAATATTTCCCTCAATGTCAACCAAACAAAAGAGCTGATCATTGACTTCAGGAAGAGGGGCAATTTGAATTTGTCTACATCAATGGTATGGAGGTCGAGTGGGTTGAGAGCTTCAAGCTCCTCAGAGTGAACAGCATCATTACTCTCTACTGAGTTGTGTCCACAACATGGACAGGGGTGACGGCAGAGCAGCAACGGCTCGGCTGGTACTTTGGAAGAAATTCCGAGGGCACAGAGAGGAAAGAAGAGGAAGAAATACATCACAACGAGGAAGAAGTATTCTAAAGGAAAGATGACACAACCGTGGCTAACAAGAGTAAAGTCAACATAAAAGCCAACAAACTGACTAAGTATTTTGCATCAGTCTTCACTATGGAAGTTACTAGTAGTGTGCCAGAAGTTCAAGAGTGTCACGGGACAGAAGTGTGTGAAGCTGCCGTTATGAGGGAGAAGGTTCTTGGGAATCTGAATACTCTGAAGGTAGATAAGTCACCTGAACCAGATGGTGTACTCTCAGAGTTCTGAAAGAGGTGGCTGAAGAGATTGTGGAGGCATTAGTACTGATCTTTCAAGAATCACTAGATTCTGGACTGGTTTCAGAGAAATGGAAAATTGCAAATGTCACTCCACTCTTCAGAAAGGGAGAGAGGTGGAAGAAAGGAAACTATAGGCCAGTTAGTCTGACCTCAGTGGTTGGGAAGATGTTGGAGTCGATTGTTAAGGATGAGGTCTCAGGGTACTTGGAGACACATGATAAAATAGGCCATAGATTCTAGCATGATTACCTGAGAAATCTGTTGGAATTCTTTGACAAAATAACAAGCAGGCTGGACAAAGGAGAATTGGTGTACATTTTGTACTTGGACTTTCAAAAGGCCTTTGACAAGGTGCCACACACAAGGCCGCTTAACAAGGTAAGAACTCATGGTATTACAGGAAAGATTCTAGCATGGATAAAGCAGAGGCTGATTGGGAATAAAGGGAACCTTATCTGATTGGCTGCCAGTGACTCGTGATGTTGCACAGGGTCTTGTGTTGGGATCGATACTTTTTATGTTACATGTCAATGATTTGGATGATGGAATTGATAGCTTTGTAGCAAAGCTTGAAGACAATGTGAAAATAGGTGGAGGGGCAGGTAGCTTTCAGGAAGTAGAGAGGCTACAGAAGGACTTTGATTAGGAGAAAAGGTAAAGAAGTGACAGATGGAATACAGCATCTTGAAGTGTGTGGTCATGCACTTTAGTAGAAGAAATGAAAGGGTCAACTATTTTCTAAATGGAGAGAAAGTAAAAAATCTGAGTTGCAAAGGGACTTTGGAGTCCTTGTGCAGGATTCCCTTAAGGTCAATTTATAGATTGAGTCAGTGGTGAAGAAGACAAATGCAATGTTTCAAGCGGACAAGAATATAAATCAAGGATATAATGTTGAGGAAATCCAATCACAAACGAGAAAATTTGCAGATTCTGAAAATCCAAACAACACACAGAAACAGTTGATGGTTCTATCCGAGGCCCTTCACCAGGACTAAAAATGAGGACTATGTCAGACGTCCATTGATCATTTTTGTGGACTCTGCCAAGTTCCTCCAGCTTTCTGTGTGTGTTGATGGATGTCAGCTGTTCAGTTCATGGCTCTTCTGTAGAACCAAACAGCATCCGTGGAAACGAACCGTCAACGTTTCGGGCCGAGACCCTTCATGCAGTGTACTTTGTGTTTACATAACCACTGTTCTACGTAACTCCTGATTGAGACACACAGACATCTAATGGTAACCCTCTGCTAATTCAGTCACTTTTAGCCTAAAAATTATTTTTACCCGTCCTGCACTTTGCACTGTGAACGATTCCAGTAAAGTGTCCACTCCTTCATCCAACAGTATGCTCGGGTTGAAGAGGAAGTCTGCATAATTGTAGTCATGGTCTTTGACCCGGAAGGTGTCAGGCATGAGCGGGTGCCAGTGGTACAGGTGGTTAAACTCTACGGCAATCCGGTTCCGATACTGAAATTGCTCTTTAAACAGGAGCTCTGGATTAAACTGCATACTGAAATGGTAACCGCTCAGATGCTGGACATAGTCCTCGATCACTATTTTAATAGTTTCACCTGTGGTGGAGAGAAGTAAACAGATGTATAAAACCAAACTGATGATGTTCACCAGCTCAGGAAGTTCACACAGTAACATCTACCCTCAGGCTGTGAGACTAACGAATACCCTACCGTCACCAAGGTCTTGTCACTAGAACAGAGAGCTGTTTACTATTTACCTCCACTGGGCATTTGAATTATATTTTATTAACTTATTTATAGTTTAATATTTTGCTTTATGTGCCGTGTGTGGTATATGACCTGCGGGTGTACGGTGGTCTGGCGGAACGTTGTTTCGTTTGGTTGTATATATGTAGTCAGGTGAAAATAAACTTAAATTTGAAATACATAGACCATAGACACAGAGCAAGCCCTTTGGTGCACGATGTTGGATCAACCTTTTAACCTGCTCTAAGATCAATACAACCTTTCCCTCCTACACAGACCTCCATTTTTCTATCATCCATGCGCCTGTCTAACAGGTTCTTAATGTATCTGCCTCTACCATCACCTCTGAAAGGGCGTTCCAAACACCCACCACTCTCTGTGTAGAGAACCTGCCTCCGACATCCCCCCTTTACTTTCCACCAATCACCTTAAAATTATACCTTCTTATAATTTTCTGCCCTGGGAAAAATCCACTCTATCTCTTATCATCTTGTACACCTCTATCAAGTCACCTCTCATTCTTCACTCCAAAGAGAAACTCCCTACCTCGTTCAACCTATCTTCATGAGGCTTGCTCTCCAATCCAGACAGCCTCCTGGTAAATCTCCTCTGCACCCTCTCTGAAGTTTCCACATCCAGAACGGAACACAATGCTGCAAGTGTGGTCTAAGCAGGGGCTTATAGAGCTACAACATTACTTCACTGCTCTTGAACTTAGTCTACTGACGAATGAAGGACAACACACCACACACCTTCATAACCACCCTATCAACTCAAAGAACAATACAGCACAGGAACAGCCCTTCAGCCCACAACATTACTGCAAGGTAATTAAACCTGAGGTTAAACAACCACCTGAACTACCCCCTTCTGCCTACACAACATCTTATCCACCCAGTCTCTGCACATCCATGAGCCTATCTAAGAGTCTCTTAAATGCCCCTGGTGTACGTGCTTTCACCACCACCCTGGCAATGTGTTTCACCCTTCTACGTATATAAAAATGCCCTGGACATGTCTTTCCACTTGCCCTATCTCATCTTAAATGGATGCCTTTCCGTATTAAACCATACACACAGTGGCCACTTTATTTACACCTGTACACCTACTCATTAATGCAACTATCTAATTAGCCAATCACGTGGCAGCAACAATGCATAAAAGCATGTAGACATGATGAAGAGGTTCAGTTGTTGCTCAGACCAAACACCAGAATGGGTAAGAAGTGTGATCTAAGTAACCTTGAAGGTGGAATAATTGTTGGTTCCAGATGGGGAGGTTTGAGTATCTCAGAAACTGCTGATCTCCTGGGATTTTCATGCACAACAATCTCTAGAGTTTACAAAGATTGTTGCAAAAAGCAGAAAATATTCAGAGAATAGCAGTTCTCTGGGCGAAAATACCTTGCTAATGAGGGAGATCAGAGGAGAATGGCCAGACTAGTTGAAGCTAACAGGAAGGTGACAGTAACTCAAATAACCACACATTACAACAGTGGTGTCCAGGAGAGCATCTCTGAATTCACAATACATTAAACTTTGAAGTTGATGGGTTACTGCAGCAGAAGAGCATGAACACACACCCAGTGGCCACTTTCTTAGCTACCTAATAGTAGCCACGGAGTATAGAACATAGACAACTACAGCACAACTTCGGCCCACATTGTTGTGTCAACCATGTAACCTACTCTAGAAACTGCCTAGAATTTCTCTACCGCATAGCCCTCTATTTTTCTAAGCTCTATGTACCTATCTAAGAATCTCTTAAAAGACCCTGTTGTATTTGCCTCCACCACCGTTGCTGGCAGTGCATTCCACACACACACAACTCTCCGTGTGGAAAACCTATCTGATATTCTCCTTGTACCTACTTCCAAGTGCCTTAAAACTGTGCCCCTCTTGTTAGCCATTTCAGCCCTGGGAAAAAACCTCTGGCTATCGACAAAATCAATGTCTTTCATCATCTTATACACCTCAGTCAGGTCACCTCTCATCCTCCGTCACTTCAAGGAAAAAGGCCAAGTTCACTCAAACTATTCTCATAAGGAACACCCTCCAATCCAGGCAACATCCTCGTAAATCTCCTCTAAACTCTCTCTATAGTATCCACATCCTTCCTGTAGTGAGGTGACCAGAACTGAACACAGTACTCCAAGCAGGATCTGACCAAGGTCTTATATAGCTGTAACATTACCTCACGGCTCTTGAACTCAATCCCATGGTTGATGAATGCCAACACACCACAGGCCTTCTTAATAACACTCTCAACCTGCACAGCACCTTTTAGTGTCCAATAGTCAAGGACCCCAAGATCCCTCTGATCCTCCACACTGCCAAGAGTCTTACCATTAATACTATATTCTGTCTTCATATTTGACCTACCAAAATGAGCAACTTCACATTTATCTGGGTTGAACTCCATCTGCCACTTCTCAGCGCAGTTTTGCATCCTATCAATGTCCCACTGCAACCTTTGACAACCCTCCACACTATCCACAACACCCCCAACCTTTGAGTCATCAGCAAACTTATTAACCCACCCTTCTACTTCTTCATCCAGGTCATTTATAAAAATCACAAAGAGGAGGAGGTCACATACACTCTCTCTCTCACACAGTGGTGCACACATGACACATGCATTCACTCGCACACACAATGCACACATTCACTTACAGACACATGACTCATGCACTCTGACACACACACTCACCCTTTCACACACATTCATTCTCCCACATACAATGATGCACATACCCACTCTCACACACACACACAATGATGCACACTCATTCTTTCTCTAACACACTCACACAATCACTTATCAGACCCTAAGACATGAGCAGAATTAGGCCATTCAGCCCATCAAGTCTGCTCCACTATTCCATCATGGCTGATCCCTGATCCCACTCAACCCCATACACCTGCCTTCTCGCCATATCTTTTGATGCCCTGATCAATCAGGAAAAATCAATTTCCACTTTAAATATACCCACGGCCTTGGCCCCCACCAGTCTGTGGTACAGCGTTCCACAGATTCACTACTCTCTGGCTAAAAATATTCCTCCTTACCTCTGTTCTAAAGGGTCACCCCTCAATTTTGAGGATGTGCCATCTAGTTCTGGATACTCTCACCATAGGAAACATCCTTTCCACATCCACCCTATCTAGTCCTTTCAACATTCGGTGAGTTTCAATGAGATCCCCCCGCATTCTTCTAAATTCCAGTGAGTTCAGGCCCAAAGCTGCCAAACACTCCTCATATGTTAACCCCTTCATTCCCAGAATCATCCTCATGAACCTCCTCTGGACTCTCTCCAATGACCACACATCTCTTCAGAGATGTAGGGCCCAAAATTATTGACAATACTCCAAGTGTGGCCTGACCAGTATCTTATAAAGCCTCAGCATTATCTCCTTGCTTTTATATTCTATTCCCCTTGAAATAAATGCCAACATTGCATTTGCCTTCTTTACCACAGACTCAACCTGTAAATTAACCTTCTGGGAGTCTTGCACGAGGACTCCTAAGTCCCTCTGCACCTCTGATATTTGAGCCTTCTCTCCATTTAGATAATAGTCTGCACTATTATTCCTTTACCAAAATGCATTATCAAACATTTTCCAACACTGCATTCTATCTGCCTCTTTTTTGCCCATTCTTCCAATTTGTCCAAGTCAAATTGCTTCTTCAGCACTACCAACACACCCCACCCCCCACCTATCTAACATTAACTGCAAACTTTGCCACAAAGCTGTCAACTTCATTATCCAAAACGTTGACGAATAATATGAAAAGCAGCGGTCCCAATACTGACCCCTGAGGAACACCACTAGTCACTGGCAGCCAACTAGAAAAGACCCCTTTTATTCCCACTCACTGCCTCCTGCCTGTCAGCCATTTCTCTATCCATGCCAGTATCTTCCCTGTAACACCATGGAATTTCATCTTGTTGAGCAGCCTCATGTGTGGCACCTTATCAAACGCCTTCTGAAAGTCCAAGTAAATGACATCCACAGCATCTCCTTTGTCCACCCTGCGGGTTACTTCCTCGAAGAACTCTAACAGATTTGTCAGGCAACATTTCCCTTCACAGAGACATACACACACAGACACACCCACACCAGTCTCGTCCACATTCCCCGAGGAGAGGGGCAGGGCTTTGTACCGATCAGGATGAGGCGGGTGGTCTGGAAGAGCTGCTCGTCACTCCAAGTTGGATGTTCCTCCTTCAGGATGTCGCAGACACGGTTGTGTTCTCGCAGCCAGAGGGTGGCGTACATTAGAAGCCCGGGAATCAGCCCGAATAATTCGTGGCCGACAGCCAGCTGTCTCTCCGCAGGCACCGTTTTCGGATACTTCATTCTCACTGAGGAGTCTTTTACTGATGGGGGGTAGACCTCTCCGTTCACCACCTTGGTGCAGAACAGATAGTTAAACATTGCCCCCTTCATTCTAATTCTGCTAATACAAGGAGGTATGCTTTTAAGATGATTGGAGGAACGTTGGGGGGAATGCCAGAAGTAAGTTCTCTTACACAGAGAATGGCGAGGCCTGGAAAGCATTGCCAGCATGGAGGTAGAGGCTGATACATTAGGGGCTTTTAAGAAACTCTTAGATAGGCACATGGATGATAGAAAAATGGAGGGCTGTGTGGGAGGGATGGCTAGATTGATCCTAGAGTAGGTTAAAAGGTTGGTGCAGCATTGTGGGAAAGAGGACGCAGATTGTGCGGTGGAGCTCTATGTTCTGTGCACCGTTGGTGTGTTATTTGTGTTAAGTCTTTCTCAACAATATTGTGGGATCAACAGGGAGCTCCCAAGGCAACACACAATGCACTAGAGAGATCAGCAGGCTGTGTAGGGAAAGGAATGTTTAGGGTTGAGACCCTGAATCAGTCCTCATCCAGGATGCTGACAATTCCTTCCCTCCCACAGATGCTGCCAGCCCCATGAGTTCCTCCTGCACTTTGTCTGGATTCCTGCATCTGAAAAGATTCTGCAGATGCCAGAAATCCAGAGCAACACACATAAAATGCCGGTCAGGCAGCTTCTATGGAGGGGAATGAAGAATCAATGTTTCAGGCCGAGACTCTTCATCAGGCCCAGCGTTAGCTGAAAATGTCAACTATTTATTCCCCTCCTGGGAACTGCCTGACCTACTGAGTCCTCCAGCATTTTGTGTGTGTTGCTCGAAAGGATTCTTGTTTCCCGTCTCCTGTCCGGCCCTGGTGACGGGGAGCTGCCTCGGGGCTGAGGTTGAGACCTGCACCCCGCAGTTCCAGCAGGCGGGCCTCACACTGACCCACGGCACAACCGTCCAGTAACCGAGGACAGTGGGTTCGGGGAGCTTACCTGAAACTTCAGCTTTCCATCCTTGAAAAGCCTGAGATGGTGCTGTCTCTCCAGAGATTCTCCGTAAACGTGGCTGAGGTCCACCTGGGCAACATTTCAAAGATAACGATTCGGTTCACTTATTTATTTGGAGATACAGTGTGGAACGGTCCTCCTGTCCCACCGAGCCACACCGCCCAGCGTCCCACTGATTGATTTAACCCCCGCCCAATCACGGGACAATCCATAATGAGCAATTAACCTACCAACCGGTACGGGAGGAAACCAGGGCACTCACGGGGAGAACGTACAAACTTCCTCACTGACTTGGCCAGGACTGAGCTCTGAACTCCCATGGCCGGAGTTGAAACAGCGTCGCACTAATCACTGTGCTACCGTGACAGACCAGAATCACAATCAGTTTCAATTTCCTGGACGCATCTGGTGAAATTTGTTGTTTTGTGTGGTTGCAGTACATTGCAATACATGATAATTTTTAAAAAACTATAAATTACAATAAGAGATACATATATAAATAAATTAAAGAAGTAGTGCAAAAAGAGAGGAAGTAGTGAGCTAGTGTTCATGGGTCCAGTGTCTGTTCAAAAATCTAACGGTGGAGGGGAAGAAGCTGAGATATCGAGTGTGTGTCTTCAGGCTCCTGAACCCACCCCACCCCACCCCCAGCCGATGTGGTAATGAGAAGAGGGTCACATGTACATCAAGACGTGCAGTGAAATATGTAATTTGCATCAACAACCAACACAGCCCGAGGATGTGCTGGGGCAGCCTGTAAGCATCTCCTTGCTTCAGGCACCAACAGAGCATGTTCAGAACTTAATAATCCGTCCAATTTTGGAACGTGGGAGGAAGCTGGAGCACCTAGAAGAAACCTACAGAGTTAGAGGGAGGAGATGCAAATTCCTCATAGACAGCTTTGGGAATTGAACCCAGATCGCTGGTGCTGTAAAGCAGTACACTAATCGTAATGCTACCATCCCACCTGAATGCTTAGCTCAGTGAGTAAGAGTCCGATGGAGTCAAACGCAACATATTTAACGACGGCATCTTGTTACTTTGCAATGGTCTTTGTGTCTTCACTGGCCATAGGAGTAGTACCAGAAGACTGGATGGTGGCAAATGTTACTCCATTGTTCAGGAAAGGGAGCAGGATAACCCTGGGAATTATAGACCAGTGAGTCTTACTTAAGTGGTGGGCAAATTACTCAAGAAGATTCAGAATTGGCTTGCCCACAGTACAATGCAACATTCAACGTTTTATGTTCTATGTTCAACATAACCATCATTCTCAGCCAGCAAAACCCAAAGTAACTTCAACATAAATGATTGTTTCCTTGTGTTCATCCCTGAATGCTCATGAAGGAGGCATTTATTGACCATTCCCAACTGCCCAGGAGGTTGGGTGGTGAATTTTCCTTGAATTACTGTAGTCCTTCTGGTGAAGATGGTCCCCCAGAGCTGTTGGGGAGGGAGCTCCAGGATTTAGATTTGGTGGTAATGCTGGAATTAAGAAATATTTCCAAGTCAGGATGGTGTGGGCCTTGGGTGGGAACCTGTTGGTGGTGGTGTTCCCCCGGGACTGCTGCCGAACACCTCCTTGTGTTGGAGGTTGCCGGCTAGGGATGTGGCTCACTGCCATACCAACTTCCAATTCAGCACGTCAGTGAAGGGTGGATCACCACGGAGAACATTCTAACTGGTGTGGAGGGGCCACTGCACGGGGTCAGAAAAGCTGCAAACTCAGCCAGCTCCCTCATGGGCACTGAGGGCATCTTCAACAGGCGATGCTTCAAAAAGGAAGTATCCATCATGAAGGACCCCCATGTCCCGTTCTCATTGCTACCATCAAGCAGGAGGGCCAGGAGCCTGAAGACACACACTCAATGTTTCAGGAACAGCTTCTTCCCCTCTGCCGTCAGATTTCTGAATGGACAATGAACCTGTGAACACTCTCAGTACTTTCGTTTGTTTCTTTTTCCACGACTTATGCAATTTATTTTTTTTTTAGATATTTCTTATTGTAATATTCTTGGTGATTGTAGGGATGACTTGCAGCGGACTGAAAAGCTTGAGAATATAGATATTAAGGAAGAGGATGTGCTGGAGCTTTTGGAAAGCATCAAGTTGGATAAGTTGGACCAGATGGGATGTACCCCAGGCTACTGTGGGAGGCAAGGGAGGAGATTGCTGAGCCTCTGGCAATGATCTTTGCATCATCAATGGAGACGGAAGAGGTTCTGGAGGATTGGAGGGTTGCAGGTGTTGTTCACTTATTCAAGAAAGGGAGTAGAGATAGACCAGGAAATTATAGACCAGTGAGTCTTACTTCAGTGGTTGGTAAGTTGATGGAGAAGATCCTGAGAGACAGGATTTATGAACATTTGGAGAGGCAGAATATGATTAGGAACAGTCAGCATGGCTTTGTAAAAGGCAGTCGTGCCTTACGAGCCTGATTGAATTTTTTGAGGATGTGACTAAACTCATTGATAAAGGTACAGCCATAGATGTAGTGTATATGGATTTTAGTAAGGCATTTGATAAGGCAACCCATGCAAGGCTTATTGAGAAAGTAAGGAGGCATGGGATCCAATGGGACATTGCTTTGTGGATCCAGAACTGGCTTGCCCACAGAAGGCAAAGAGTGGTTATAGACGGGTCATATTCTGTATGGAGGCCGGAGACCAGTGGTGTGCCTCAGGGATCTGTTCTGGGACCCCTGCTCTTTGTGATTTTTATAAATGACCTGGATGAGGAAGTGGAGGGATGGGTTAGTAAATTTGCTGATGACACAAAGGTTGGGGGTGTTGTGGACTGTGTGGAGGGCTGTCAGAGGTTACAGCAGGACATTGATAGGATATAAAACTGGGCTGAGAAGTGGCAGATGGTGTACAACTCAGGTAAGTGTGAGGTGGTTCATTTTGGTAGGTCAAATATGATGTCAGAATATAGCATTGATGGTAAGACTCTTAGCAGTGTGGAGGATCAGAGGGATCTTGGGGTTCGAGTCCATAGGACACTCAAAGCTGCTGTGCAGGTAGACTCTGTGGTTAAGAAGGCATATGGTGTATTGGCCTTCATTAATCATGGGATTGAGTTTAAGAGCTGAGAGGTAATGTTGCAGCTATATAGGACCTTATGAGAATAGGTTGTGTGAAGGATGAGAGGTGACCTGATAGAGGTGTACAAGATAATGAGAGGCATTGATCGTGTGGGTAGTCAGAGGCTTTGTTCCAGGGCTGGAATGGCTAGCAAAAGAGGGCATAGTTTTAAGGTGCTTGGAAGCAGGTACAGAGGAGATGTCAAAGGTAAGTTTTTTTACGCAGAGAGTGGTGAGTGCGTGGAATGGGCTGCCAGCGGTGGTGGTGGAGGTGGAAATGATAGGGTCTTTTAAGAGACTCCTGGATGGATACATGGATACATGGAAAAATAGAGGGCTATGGGTAAGCCTAGGTAGTTCTAAAGTAAGGACATGTTAGGCACAGTTTTGTGGGCCGAAGGGCCTGTATTGTGCTGTAGGTTTTCTATGTATTGCTACCGCAAAATAACAAATTTCGTGATAGATGCCAGTGATATTAAACCTGATTCTGATTCTGATCCTGGTCCCAGTCCCACAGCCCTCTGCACCTTTGCTCAACGACAGTTGGCTGCATAGGTTGATAGGACAGTAAAGAAGTGTGCCATATTTGTCTTCATTCGTCAAGGCACTCAGTTCAAGGGTCAGGAAATTAGATTGCAGCTTTTAAAAATTTAGCGAAGTTGCATCAGGAATATTGGAGTCAAAGCTGGTCACCCTACTACAGGAAGGATGTGGAGGTTTTGGAGAGGTTGCAGAAGAGGTTCAGCAGCACACCATCAGGCTCACAGGGAATGAGCTGTAAGGAGAGAAATAGACCAAGCTTGTCTGACCTTCACTCATTCTCTAATCCAAGTAATGGCCAGTGTCCACAGGGAGAGAAAATTTGCAGATGGATGATCTTACTGCAGAAGGAACCACTTCTGAGACTGCCATGGAGGAACAGTGGGATCTTGGGGTCCATGTCCTTAGATCTCTCAAAGTCGCTATGCAAGGCGGGATGCATAAGGACATGTACAGTGTGTTGGCCTTCATTAGTTGTGGGATTGAGTTCAAGAGCTGCCAGATAATGTTGCAGCTCGATAAAACTTCAGTTCATGGGTTCCCAACCCTTTCTATGCCATGGACAAAAGCTATTACACAAGGGGTCCAGGGATCCCAGGTTAGATCACGCTTTCAGTATTGCGTTCAGTTCCATTCTCCCCATTATAGGAAGGATGTGGAAGCTTTAGAGAGGGTGCAGAGGCGATTTACCAGGACGATGCCTGGATTAGAGAGAGTGTCTAATGAGGACAGGCTGAGCGAGCAAGGGCTTTTCTCTTTGAAGTGAAGGAGGATGAGAAATGACTTGATAGAGCTGTACAAGATGATAAGAATGGACAACAAGCACTTTTTCCCCAGGGTGGAAATGGTTAGTACGAGGGGGAATAATTTTAAGGTGATCAGAGGAAAGTATAGGAAGGATGTCAGAGGTAGTTTTTTGTTTTACACGGGATGGTGGGTGAGTGGACGCTCTGCTAGGGTTGTTGGTAGAGGCAGATACATTGGGGGACATTAGGGACATCAGGCACATTCCAGTCTCCACCCAGCTAACAGAAGTCTCCAGCCACTCATTTCCAATCCATCACCTGCGGCCTATTTAAACCCAGCTCTCATCCGCAGTCCCTGTTCACTCATTGGACCAGCCAGCCTCAATCAGTATCCTTGTTGCCTGTGTTGTTTAATATCCATTCTCCCTTGTTTTGTGGCTTGTTATTTTCACAGTTTATTACTAAAATTGTCATTCATCATTGAATCATCTCTGCTGCTTTGCATTTGGGTAGGGCCTCCTCTACATTTCCTGATAGTTCTACATTTGGTTCTATTCCTGTCACTTTGCGTGCTTCCCCAGCCACTGAGTATTACTGACATCCTTCACTTGTGTTGCTGTGTTGAAGGTTAGTTAACACACAGAGGTCCAGCCACTCACCCCGTGACCCAAAGCTTTTGTGAAGCCAGGACCTCGATCAAAGTTGGTTCTGAAGAACTGATGTGTGAAGTGTTGAGCGAAAAAAGCAAACATCAGGTTGGTGCCCTGGGGATCTGGGATGAACGAACGCCTCAGCAAGAACTCCTCTGCTAATTTTGTTGCGTTAGGCCGTGTCTTGTATCCTACGACATAGCACAGAGATCTCCATCACTTGCGTGGCTTTAGAAAAACTATATCACAACACGTCTACAGAAAGTGGTGGACACGGTCCGTCACAGGTCAAACCCTCCCCAGCATTGAGCACATTTACAAGGATCACTGCCACAAGAAAGCAGCATCCAGCATCAAGGAGCCCCACCACCCAGGCCAGGCTCTCTTATTAACATCAGGAGGGAATGTACAGAAACCTCAGGTCCCACACCAGCAGGTTCATAAACAAGCTGGAGGAACTCAGCAGGTCGGGCAGCATCCGTTGAAATGAGCAGTTAATGTTTCAGGCTGAGACCTTCCGTCAGTACTTGGTGAGTCCTGACGAAGGGTCTCGGCCCGAAACGTTGACGGCTCATTTCAACAGATGCTGCCCAACCTGCTGGTTTCATCCAGCTAGTTTGTACGTGTTGATTTGACCACAGCATCTGCAGTGTACTTTGTGTTCAGAAACAGTTATTACCTCTCAACCATCAGGCTCCTGAACCGGCATGGATAACCACTCAACTTCACTCTGAGCTGATTCCACAACCTAACAGACTCAATTTCAAGGAGTCTACAGCTCATCTCACTATTACCTACCTGCCCATTCATGGCCGATTTGTCTTCTTTTGCAACACACGCAAAATGCTGGAGGAACTTAGCAGGCCAGGCCACATGAAGGGTCTTAGCCCGAAACGTCATCTTTTCCCTAGATGCTGCCTGGCCTGCTGAGTTCCTCCAGCACGTTGTGTGTGTTGCTCTGGATTTATTGCACCCGCAGATTTTGTCGTGTTTGTCTCCTTTTGTACATTGGTTATCTGTCAGTCTTTGTTTCCATCCAAGGGGTCAGTGTGGACTTGGTGGAAGATTACGAATACCTGGGGATACGAATGGACAGTAAACTGGACTGGTCAAGGAACACTGAGGCTGTCTACAAGAAGGGTCAGAGCAGTCTCTACTTCCTGAGGAGACTGAGAGCCTTTAACATCTGCCGGACGATGCTGAGGATATTCTACGAGGCTGTGGTGGCCAGTGCTATCATGTTTGCTGTTGTGTGCTGGGGCAGCAGGCTGAGGGTAGCAGACACCAACAGAATCAACAAACTCATTCGCAAGGCCAGTGATGTTGTGGGGGTGGAACTGGACTCTCTGACGGTGGTGTCTGAAAAGATGACGCTGTCCAAGTTACATGCCATCTTGGACAATGTCTCCCATCCACTCCATAATGTACTGGTTAGGCACAGGAGTACATTCAGCCAGAGACTCATTCCACTGAGATGCAACACTGAGCGTCATAGGAAGTCATTCCTACCTGTGGCCATCAAACTTTACAACTCCTCCCTCGGAGGGTCAGACACCCTGAGCCAATAGGCTGGTCCTGGACTTATTTCCACTTGGCATGATTAACTTATTATTATTTAATTATTTATGGTTTTATATTGCTATATTTCTTCACTATTCTTGGTTGGTGCGGCTGTAATGAAACCCAATTTCGCTCGGGATCAATAAAGTATGTCTGTCTGTTTATGTATAATTTTTCATAAGTTCTACTGTATTTCTTTATTTTCCTGTAAATGTCTGCAAGAAAATGAATCTCAGGGTAGTATTTGGCAACATAGATGTACTTGATAACAAATATACTTTGAACGTAGAGTGAAATGCATCATTACTGACAACAACCAACACAGTCTGAGATGTGCTGGGGGCAGCCTGCAAGAGATGCCACACTTCTGGCACCAACATTACACGCTCAGAACTGACTCACCCTCCCTGTACATCCATGAAACTCCCTGCATCCTGATGTCAAAATCATTACCCGTTCACTGAATGGAAAACTGCGGGACATTAACACCGCAGGAACACACAAAACTCACGGCAGGTCATAAACACGAGACTCTGCAGAAATCCAAGCAGCACACACAAAATGCTGAAGGAACTCAGCAGTCCAGGCAGCGTCTGTGGAGATGAATAAGCAGTCGACCCTTTCGGCCAGGACCCTTCATTGCAAATTGGAAAGGAAGGGGGCAGAAGGCAGGAGGAGGGGGAGGAGTACAAGTTGACAGGTGATAGTGAGATCAGGTGGGGGCAAAGGTAGGTGTGTGGGGGAGGGTGTGGTAAGAAGCTGGGATCTGATAGGTGGAAGAGATAAAGGGCTGAAGAAGGAGGAATCTGATAGGAGAGGAGGATGGACTATGGACGAAAGAAGGGAACCAGAGGGAGGTGACAGACAGGTGAAGAGAAGCGAAGGGGTAAGAGGGAATGGAAACATAGAGAAGAAGGGAGCAGGGAGAAATTACCAGAAGTCAGAGAAATCAATTTTCACTAGGTCAGGTTGTACGCTACCCAGACAAACATAAGACAATAAGCCCATAAGCTGTAGGAGCATAATTAGTCCATTCGGCCCATTGAGTCTTCCCTGCCATTCCATGATAGCTGATTTATTATCCCTCTCAACCCCATTCTCCTGCCTTCTCACCACAAACTTTGGTGCCCTTACTAATCAAGAACCTATCAACCTCTGATTTAAATATACTCAATGACTTAGGCTCCACAGCCATCTGTGGTAATTAATTCCACAGGTTCACTGCCTTCTGGCTAAAGAAATCCTTCCTAAACTCTGTTCTAAAGGGACCTCCCTCTATTCTGAGGCTGTGCTCTCTGGTCCTAGATTCCCCCATGATAGGAAACATCCTCTCCACATTCACTCTATCGAGGCCTTTCAATATCCGATAGGTTTCAATGAGATCCCCCCTCAGTCGGGCCGAGACCCTTCATCAGGACTGGAGAGAACAAGATGAGGAGTCAGAGTTAGAAAGTGGAGGGGAGGGGAGGAAGAAACACAAGGTGGTAGGTGAAACCGGGAGGAGGGAGAAGAGTGAAGTAAAGAGATGGGAAATTGATTGGTGAGATCGATAAAGGGCTGGAGAAGGGGGAATCTGATAGGAGAGGACAGAGGCCACAGAAGAAAGAAAAAGGGGGGGGGGTGGAGCAGCACCTGAGAAATGTGATGGGTGGGCAAGGTGAGAGAGGGAAAAGGAGATGCGGAATAGAGAAGAGAGGGCGGTTACTGGAAGTCTGAGAAATTAATGTTAGTGCCATCAGGTTGGAGACTATCCAGATGGAATACCAAGTGTTGCTCCTGCAACCTGAGTGTGGCCTCTCTATGACAGTAGAGGAGGCCATGGATGGACATGTTGGAATATGAATGGGACGTGGAAATAAAATGGTGGCCACTGGGAGATCCTGCTTCTTCTGGTGGCTCCCAATCTACGTCAGGTCTCACCAATATACAAGAGGCATAACCGGAAACACTGAACTCTGTATAGGACACCAACAGACTCACAGGTGAAGTGTTGCCTCACCTGGAAGGACTGTTCAGGGCCCTGGATGGTACTGAGGGAGGAAGTGTAGGGGCAGGTGTAGTACTTGTTCCACTTGCAAGGATAAGTGCCAGGGGGAGATCAGTGGTGAGGAACGAATGGACAAGGGAGTCGCGTAGGGAGTGAGTAGGGAAAGCAGAAAGGGGGGGAAGGGAAAGATGAGCTTGGTAGTGGGATCCAGTTGGAGATGGAGGAAGTTACAGAGAATTAAGTGCTGAATGTGAAGGCTCGTGGGGTGGTAGGTGAGGACAAGAGGAACCCTATCATTGGTAGGGTGCTGGGTGGATGGGATGAGAGCAAATGTGCGTGAAATGGAAGAGATGTGGCTGAGGGCAGTGTTAATAGTGGAGGAAGGGAAGCCCCTTTCTTTGAAAAATGAGGACATCTCCTTTGTTCTAGTATGAATAGCGTCATCCTGAGAGCAAATGCAGCAGAGACGGAGGAATTGAGAAAAAGGGATGGCATTTGTACAAGCAAAAGGGTGGGACGAGATATAGTCCAGGTAACTGTGAAACTCTGTGGGTTTGTAATAGGCATCAGTGGACAAGAGATCGAGAAAGGGGAGGGAGGTGTCGGAAATGGACCAGGTAAATTTGAAGGCCGGGTGGAGTACCACGGCTCACCAACCCCCGATTGAACCCTGGCCTCAACTCCCAATGACCAGTTAACCTACTAACTGGTACATCTTTTAAACGTGCAAGGAAACCAGAACATTGGGAGGAAACCCACACGCTTCATGGGAAGAAACATATAAAATCCTTGTAGATAGCACTGAAGTCCCATGCTCCAAGACGTGTAGTGTTTCGCTAACTGCAACACTGTGGAACCTGTAAAGTTTATTCACCACACTTTGTATGAAATCACAGGGTTTTTCTTTGGTCAAGGTCAATACCTAGTTATCAGAGGATGGAACTGGACGGAGGACACATTATACACTGTTCAGTGCCGTCATCCTCTTCCATAACCCCAGCAGAAGCCAAAGGCTTTTCCCATTGTAGGTCCCTCTTCTTTCAGTAGTCCCTGCAATTTTATGTTTAATCCCGCTGGATGGACATAACGGACGATCTAACCTGGACCCACAACACCTCATTAGTCAAGAAGGCAAGGCACTGGCTGCGCTTTCTGAGGAGACTGAGGCTCCATTCTAACAACTTTCTCCAGGAACACATCGAGAGCGTCCTGTCTGGCTGCATCATTGTGTGGTACGGAAGCTGCAAGACCCTACAGAGGAGAGTAAAAACTGCCCAGAGGGTCACTGGGACCACCTGTCCCAATATTTGCAACATTAACTGGGAGCATTTCCTCTGAAAATCCAACCCTACACTTCCATCATGAGAGGTTGGGACAGGTGAGGCCAGCAAACAAGGTTCTGGTGAAGCTGTACATGCCAATCCCCTGTACGGTGGATTACAGAAACACTGATCAACTCTAACCACACCGTCAGTTTCAGAAGATAATGGAGATGGGAGGTCATCAAAGCCCTATGCACCACTTGGGAGCTAACTAGACACTAGAACACCACAGCACAGTACAGGCCTTCAGCCCTTGATGTTGTGCCAACCCATATATTCCTTAAAAAAAAAGTAACGGCTCAGACCAAACCAAGAGCAGCAGCGTTGCAGACGAAGGCCCTGAAGTATTGTTGAGGACCCCTACCACCCAGCCCACAATCTCTTTGACCTAGTACCGTCAGGAAAGAGGTACAGGAGCATCAGGATGAGGACTGCCAGACTGGGTAACAGCTTCTTCCCTCAGGCTGTGAGGCTAATGAATACCCTGTCTCCACCGAGGTCTCATCACCAGGGCAGCGAGCTGTTTACCGTTTACCTGGGCTGGGCAGTACATGCATTTGAATATTTTATTAACTTATTTATGGAAATATTTTGGTTTGTGTGTTGTGTGCGATACATGGTTTGAGGCTACACTGTGGTCAAGAGCAATTTGTTTCATTCGGTGGTGTGCGTGTGTGTACACAAACACACATACACACTCACGCTCACACACACATGCACACTCACACACACATACAGACATACTCACACACACACTCGCACACACACACACTCACTCACTCTCACACACACTCACACACACACTCATACAGTCAGGTGACAATACACTTGAACTTGATGTTTCAGCTTACAATCTTTCCCTTGCCTCGAGAAAGTTCGACCATCTCAGGTACTCAACTCTGTACAAGTCCCAGACACAAAGCGAGGAACAAATGAGGCAGAAGGAAGAGAGATGCAGTAAGAAGTTGGGAGGTGATAAGTAGAAGACCTGAAAGGTTGGAAATTTCTCTAACCTCCAGTAATTTCTCCCCTTCCTTCTCTCTTTTCCATTCCCCATTCTGGTTCCCCTCTGACACCTTCTCTTTGCTTGACCTGTCCATTATCCCCCTTTGATTCCCCACCTCCTTCCCTCTCGCCCATAGTCACTCTCCTCTCCAATCAGATTCCTCCTTCTTCAGCCCTTTACCTTTTCCACCTATCATCTCCCAGCTCCTTACTTCACCCCCCCTCCTACCTGGTCTCACCTTATCACCTGCCAGCTCCCCTCCCCAACTTCCTTTCCAGTCCTGATGAAAGGTATTGGTCTGAAATGTTAACTGTTTATTCCTCTGGCTGATTTACTGAGTTTCTCCAGCATTTTGTGTGTGTGGTTGAGATAGTCCCAGGGAGACCATCCCCACTTGGTTTCAATCCTTTCCGAGAAGCTGTTGGGACACCCTTTGTAAACAGCAGAAAATAACGTTACTCATCTCCAGGATGGAACCATTGAACAACGTCCTTACCTTTAGTTCCGGCTGGGGTTGGACAGTCCTTTGGCACAGGGGGAAGCAAGCGGGTGAAGTAAGTCACGTTAGAGTAGCCTTCCCATGTGAGGTAGTTGTAGTCCGAGTTGTATGTTGGAGGGCTGGGGATCAGGTTCGACCTCACTGTGAGAGAAGAAACATCCCGTTTCAGAATCAGGATTGGGTGTAATATCAGTGGCAATAGTTGTGAAATTTGTATACTGCAATGCATCATAATAACACATCAACCTAAAAATTACAATAACATTACATTAAAAAGAGAGCAAGAAGTAGTGAAGTTCATGGGTTCAGTGTCCATTCAGAAAATTGAAGGCAGAGAGGAAGAAGCAGTTCTTGAATCGTTGACTTTGTCTTCAGGCTCCAGTCCCTCCTCCTTGATAGTAGCAATGAGAAGAGGGCATGTCACGGGTGACGGGGGTCCTTAATGACGAACGTTGTCTTTTTGAGCCATCACCTTTAGAAGATGTCCACAATGCTGGTGGAGGCTGGTGCCTGTGATGAAGCCGGCTGATTTGACAACTTTCTGCAGCTTTTTCCGATCCTGTGCGGTTGCCCCTCCGTACCAGACGGGGAGACAACCAGTTAGCATGCTCTCCATGATACGTCTGTAGAAACCTGAGAGTCTTTGGAGACGTACCAAGTCTGCTCAAACCTTTAATAAAATATAGCCACTGTTGATGCACCATCAATAACTCTCGGAGATGTGAGTTGAGTTTTATACCGGGGTCTGTGGGAGGAGCCACAGGAGTAGTCAGTCAGTCAGTCACTACAGTGTCCAGATGTAGCTCACAACTTTTATGTCCTTCTTTGCAGTTGCGTCCATACGTTGGGCCGTTGGGAGGAGAAGGAGGAGTTCTTGACCATTGTTTCTATCATCAGGGGCTGACAAGCTGCTTACAGGTATTTAGTTCAGGTTGAGGATCCAAACCTTTTCATCCTTGTTGCTAAGGCATTTCTGGCAGGAACTGAAAGTAACCTTTGCATTGCAAATTTCTTTTACTTTCAGGTAACAATTCTGTAGTTGTCGTTTATACTTCCAACCCGCTCATTGTTTGTTACTGCCCATTACCAGCTCTTTATCACGCACTCCCTCTGAATATCATACGCATCCCTTTGTGTTATCATCCCCAACCCCTCCCTTCATGCTCCTGTACATTGTAACAGTTGTTTCATCCCAAACCTTTCTCAACTCTGACTCATTGTCGGAATAAACAAAGAATCGTTGACCTAGAATCAAAATGCTGGAGGAACTCAGCAGGCCAGGAGCATCTATGGAAAAAAGCACATTCGATGTTTCGGGCCAAGACTGGCTCGAAACATCGACTGTCCTCTTTTCCATAGGTGCTGCCTGGCCTGTTGAGCTCCTCAAGCATTTTGTGTGTGTTGCTCAGATTTCCAGCATCTGCAGATTTTCTCCAGTTTGTGACTGACCTGGAACATTGGCCCCTTATTTAAGAAAGGAGGTGTGGGCATTGGGGGGGGGGGGGTCCAGAGGAGGTTCACAAGAATGATTCTGGAAATGAAAGGGTTAACATACAAGGAGTGCTTGATATCTCAGGGCCCGTACTCGCTGGAGTTTAAAAAAATGAGCGGAGATCTCATTGAAACCTGACAAATATTGAAAGGCCTAGATGGAGTAGATATTGAGAGGATGTTTCCTATAGTGGGGAGTCTAGGACCAGAGGGCACGGTCTCAGAATAGAGAGACGTTCATTTAGAACAGAGATGAGGAGGATTTTCTTCGGCCAGAGGGTGATGAATCTGTGATTTCATGGCCACAGATGGTTGTGGAGGACGTCATTGAGTATACTTAAAGCGGAAATTGATAGTTTCTTTATTAGTAACGGTGTGGAGAAGGCAGGAGAATGGGGATTAGAGGGGTAATAAACCAACCACGCTGGATTGGTGAGCAGACCCAGAGGACTGAATGGCCTAAATCTGCTCCAATCTCTTATGATCTTATGTTGAAACTTCCGATGTGTGGAATATCTGCCAGGATTCCCTGTTCTGACTGCCTCCTACTGGCGGCCAGATCTAACCCTACAGGATACAAGTGTGTCCCCTCACTCATCCTCCTGCTCACTGTGAAAGAGAAGGGAAGGGAAAGGAGGGTGAATGTGTGCCGATCTACACTGGTGAATTGGTGGAGAAGGCCGGTTTCGTTTGATTGTGAATATGTACAGTCAGATGACAATAAACTTGATCAAAGACTTGCGATTTTACTTTCTAAGGAGGTCAAGGAGGTTCAGTCTGACCTCAAACACACTTCTGCAGGGTTACTGATGCAAGTATCTATACTGGCTGCATCACAGTCTGTTACGGCAATTCAAGTGCACAGGAATGCAAGAAGCTGCAGAGAGTAATGGATTCAACCCAATATATCGCAGTCACGTCCCTCCCCACCATCGAAGGTATCATGAGGCTGCCTCAAGTGGGCAACAATGGTCATCAATCATCCTCACCATCTGGGCCACAGCACCTTTTCTCAGAGCCACATTTAGTATTGCTGGCATGCGCTGTGAAATTTGCTGTTTTGTAGCAGCAGTAGATTGCAAATCAAAATGATAAAGATATCTATAAATGACGCTAAGGATATATAAAATGTAATTCATTTAGTGTGAAAAGAGAGCAGAATCAGATGCAGTGTGTTCATTTTCCATTCAGAAATCTGATACTGAATAATTCTGTCGATGGGAAATGTGGGCGTAGTCTTTTTTCACTCAGGTGCCTGGATCTGGGTTGCCCGGGATGGTGATGGACGCAGATGCACTAAGAGGCATTTCAAATGCTTTTGGATAGGCACATGAATGTGCAGGTAGAAAGAATTTGTGAAATCACCAGATTAAAAAGGTTACGGTGTTGAGGCCAAGGGTAAAGGATGTTCTGGTGTTCAACTGGCTACTCTGGGTGGAGGTACTTGCCTCAGCACTGAAACAGCTCCATAGCCGTGGTGTACCGTCGTCAGGCAATGAACCAGCTCCATAGCCGTGGTGTACCGTCGTCAGGCAATGAACCAGCTCCATAGCCGTGGTGTACAGTCGCCAGGCACTGAACCAGCTCCATAGCCGTGGTGTACCGTCGTCAGGCAATGAACCAGCTCCATAGCCGTGGTGTACCGTCGTCAGGCACTGAACCAGCTCCATAGCCGTAGTGTACAGTCGCCAGACACCGAACCTGTCCCCACAGCTGTGGTGTACAGTCGTCAGGCACTGAACCTGTCCCCACAGCCGTGGTGTACAGTCGTCAGGCACTGAACCTGTCCCCACAGCTGTGGTGTACAGTCGTCATGCACTGAACCAGCTCCATAGCCGTAGTGTACAGTCGCCAGACACTGAACCTGTCCCCATAGCCGTGGTGTACAGTCGTCAGACACCGAACCTGTCCCCATAGCTGTGGTGTACAGTCATCAGACACCGAACCTGTCCCCATAGCTGTGGTGTACAGTCACCAGACACTGAACCTGTCCCCATAGCCGTGGTGTACAGTCGTCAGACACCGAACCTGTCCCCATAGCTGTGGTGTACAGTCGTCAGGCACCGAACCTGTCCCCATAGCCGTGGTGTACAGTCATCAGGCACTGAACCAGCTCCATGGCCGTGGTGTACAGTCGTCAGACACCGAACCTGTCCCCATAGCCGTGGTGTACAGTCACCAGACACTGAACCTGTCCCCATAGCCGTGGTGTACAGTCACCAGACACTGAACCTGTCCCCATAGCCGTGGTGTACAGTCGTCAGACACCGAACCTGTCCCCATAGCTGTGGTGTACAGTCGTCAGGCACCGAACCTGTCCCCATGGCCGTGATGTACAGTCGCCAGGCACTGAACCAGCTCCATGGCCGTGATGTACAGTCGTCAGACACTGAACCTGTCCCCATAGCTGTGGTGTACAGTCGTCAGGCACCGAACCTGTCCCCATAGCCGTGGTGTACACTCATCAGGCACTGAACCAGCTCCATAGCTGTGGTGTACAGTCGTCAGACACCGAACCTGTCCCCATAGCCGTGGTGTACAGTCGCCAGGCACTGAACCAGCTCCATAGCTGTGGTGTACAGTCGTCAGGCACCGAACCTGTCCCCATAGCCGTGGTGTACAGTCGTCAGGCACTGAAACAGCTCCATAGCCGTGGTGTACAGTCGCCAGGCACTGAACCAGCTCCATAGCCGTGGTGTACCGTCGTCAGGCACTGAACCAGCTCCATAGCCGTGGTGTACCGTCGTCAGGCAATGAACCAGCTCCATAGCCGTGGTGTACCGTCGTCAGGCACTGAACCAGCTCCATAGCCGTAGTGTACAGTCGCCAGACACTGAACCTGTCCCCACAGCTGTGGTGTACAGTCGTCAGGCACTGAACCTGTCCCCACAGCTGTGGTGTACAGTCGCCAGGCACTGAACCAGCTCCATAGCCGTGGTGTACAGTCGCCAGACACTGAACCTGTCCCCACAGCTGTGGTGTACAGTCGTCAGGCACTGAACCTGTCCCCACAGCCGTGGTGTACCGTCGTCAGGCACTGAACCTGTCCCCACAGCTGTGGTGTACAGTCGTCATGCACTGAACCAGCTCCATAGCTGTGGTGTACAGTCGTCAGGCACTGAACCTGTCCCCATAGCCGTGGTGTACAGTCATCAGACACCGAACCTGTCCCCATAGCCGTGGTGTACAGTCACCAGACACTGAACCTGTCCCCATAGCCGTGGTGTACAGTCGTCAGACACCGAACCTGTCCCCATAGCTGTGGTGTACAGTCGTCAGGCACTGAACCTGTCCCCATAGCCGTGGTGTACAGTCGCCAGGCACTGAACCAGCTCCATGGCCGTGATGTACAGTCGTCAGGCACTGAACCTGTCCCCATGGCCGTGGTGTACAGTCATCAGACACTGAACCTGTCCCCATAGCCGTGGTGTACAGTCGCCAGGCACTGAACCAGCTCCATGGCCGTGATGTACAGTCGTCAGGCACTGAACCTGTCCCCATAGCCGTAGTGTACAGTCGTCAGACACTGAACCTGTCCCCATAGCTGTGGTGTACAGTCGTCAGGCACCGAACCTGTCCCCATAGCCGTGGTGTACAGTCATCAGGCACTGAACCAGCTCCATAGCTGTGGTGTACAATCGTCAGACACCGAACCTGTCCCCATAGCCGTGGTGTACAGTCGCCAGGCACTGAACCAGCTCCATAGCTGTGGTGTACAGTCGTCAGGCACCGAACCCGTCCCCATAGCCGTGGTGTACAGTCGCCAGGCACTGAACCAGCTCCATAGCTGTGGTGTACAGTCGTCAGACACCGAACCTGTCCCCATAGCCGTGGCATACAGTCATCAGGCACTGAACCTGTCCCCATAGCCATGGTGTACAGTCATCAGACACCGAACCTGTCCCCATAGCCGTGGTGTACAGTCACCAGACACTGAACCTGTCCCCATAGCCGTGGTGTACAGTCGTCAGACACCGAACCTGTCCCCATAGCTGTGGTGTACAGTCGTCAGGCACCGAACCTGTCCCCATAGCCGTGGTGTACAGTCATCAGGCACTGAACCAGCTCCATGGCCGTGGTGTACAGTCGTCAGACACCGAACCTGTCCCCATAGCCGTGGTGTACAGTCACCAGACACTGAACCTGTCCCCATAGCCGTGGTGTACAGTCACCAGACACTGAACCTGTCCCCATAGCCGTGGTGTACAGTCGTCAGACACCGAACCTGTCCCCATAGCTGTGGTGTACAGTCGTCAGGCACCGAACCTGTCCCCATGGCCGTGATGTACAGTCGCCAGGCACTGAACCAGCTCCATGGCCGTGATGTACAGTCGTCAGGCACTGAACCTGTCCCCATGGCCGTGGTGTACAGTCGTCAGGCACTGAACCTGTCCCCATGGCCGTGGTGTACAGTCATCAGGCACTGAACCTGTCCCCATAGCCGTGGTGTACAGTCGCCAGGCACTGAACCAGCTCCATGGCCGTGATGTACAATCGTCAGGCACTGAACCTGTCCCCATAGCCGTAGTGTACAGTCGTCAGACACCGAACCTGTCCCCATAGCTGTGGTGTACAGTCGTCAGACACCGAACCTGTACCCATAGCCGTGGTGTACAGTGGACAGGCACCGAACCTGTCCCCATAGCCGTGGTGTACAGTTGCCAGGCACTGAACCAGCTCCATGGCCATGATGTACAGTCGTCAGGCACTGAACCTGTCCCCATAGCCTTAGTGTACAGTCGTCAGACACCGAACCTGTCCCCATAGCTGTGGTGTACAGTCGTCAGACACCGAACCTGTACCCATAGCCGTGGTGTACAGTGGACAGGCACCGAACCTGTCCCCATAGCCGTGGTGTACAGTCGCCAGGCACTGAACCAGCTCCATGGCCGTGATGTACAGTCGTCAGGCACTGAACCTGTCCCCATGGCCGTGGTGTACAGTCATCAGGCACTGAACCTGTCCCCATAGCCGTGGTGTACAGTCGCCAGGCACTGAACCTGTCCCCATAGCCGTGGTGTACAGTCGCCAGGCACTGAACCAGCTCCATGGCCGTGATGTACAGTCGTTAGGCACTGAACCTGTACCCATAGCCGTGGTGTACAGTCGCCAGACACTGAACCTGTCTCCATAGCCGTGGTGTACAGTCGCCAGGCACTGAACCTGTCCCCATAGCCGTGGTGTACAGTCGCCAGGCACTGAACCTGTCCCCATAGCCGTGGTGTACAGTCGTCAGGCACTGAACCTGTCCCCATAGCCGTGGTGTACAGTTGCCAGACACTGAACCAGCTCCATGGCCGTGGTGTACAGTCGTCAGACACTGAACCTGTCCCCATAGCCGTGGTGTACAGTCGTCAGACACTGAACCTGTCCCCATAGCCGTGGTGTACAGTCGCCAGACACTGAACCTGTCTCCATAGTCGTGGTGTACAGTCGTCAGGCACTGAACCTGTCCCCATAGCCGTGGTGTACAGTCATCAGGCACTGAACCTGTCCCCATAGCCGTGGTGTACAGTCATCAGGCACTGAACCTGTCCCCATAGCCGTGGTGTACAGTGGACAGGCATTGAACCAGCTCCATGGCCGTGGTGTACAGTCGTCAGGCACTGAACCTGTCCCCATAGCCGTGGTGTACAGTCATCAGGCACTGAACCTGTCCCCATAGCCGTGGTGTACAGTCATCAGGCACTGAACCTGTCCCCATAGCCGTGGTGTACAGTCGCCAGGCACTGAACCAGCTCCATGGCCGTGGTGTACAGTCGTCAGGCACTGAACCTGTCCCCATAGCCGTGGTGTACAGTCATCAGGCACTGAACCTGTCCCCATAGCCGTGGTGTACAGTCATCAGGCACTGAACCTGTCCCCATAGCCGTGGTGTACAGTCGCCAGGCACTGAACCAGCTTCATGGCCGTGGTGTACAGTCGTCAGGCACTGAACCTGTCCCCATAGCCGTGGTGTACAGTCGGCAGGCACTGAACCTGTCCCCATAGCCGTGGTGTACAGTCGCCAGACACTGAACCTGTCTCCATAGTCATGGTGTACAGTCGTCAGGCACTGAACCTGTCCCCATAGCCATGGTGTACAGTCATCAGGCACTGAACCTGTCCCCATAGCCGTGGTGTACAGTCGCCAGGCACTGAACCAGCTTCATGGCCGTGGTGTACAGTCGCCAGGCACTGAACCTGTCCCCATGGCCGTGGTGTACAGTCATCAGGCACTGAACCTGTCCCCATGGCCGTGGTGTACAGTCATCAGGTACTGAACCTGTCCCCATGGCCGTGGTGTACAGTCATCAGGCACCGAACCTGTCCCCATGGCCGTGGTGTACAGTCATCAGACACCGAACCTGTCCCCATGGCCGTGGTGTACAGTCGCCAGGCACTGAACCAGCTCCATGGCCGTGATGTACAGTCGTCAGACACCGAACCTGTCCCCATGGGCGTGGTGTACAGTCGTCAGACACCGAACCTGTCCCCATGGCCGTGATGTACAGTCGCCAGGCACTGAACCAGCTCCATGGCCGTGATGTACAGTCATCAGGCACTGAACCTGTCCCCATGGCTGTGGTGTACAGTCATCAGGCACTGAACCTGTCCCCATGGCCGTGGTGTACAGTCGTCAGACACCGAACCTGTCCCCATGGGCGTGGTGTACAGTCGTCAGACACCGAACCTGTCCCCATGGCCGTGATGTACAGTCGCCAGGCACTGAACCAGCTCCATGGCCGTGATGTACAGTCATCAGGCACTGAACCTGTCCCCATGGCTGTGGTGTACAGTCATCAGGCACTGAACCTGTCCCCATGGCCGTGGTGTACAGTCATCAGGCACTGAACCTGTCCCCATGGCCGTGGTGTACAGTCGCCAGGCACTGAACCAGCTCCATGGCCGTGATGTACAGTCGCCAGACACCGAACCTGTCCCCATGGCCGTGATGTACAGTCGCCAGGCACTGAACCAGCTCCATGGCCGTGATGTACAGTCGTCAGACACCGAACCTGTCCCCATGGCCGTGGTGTACAGTCGCCAGGCACTGAACCAGCTCCATGGCCGTGGTGTACAGTCGCCAGGCACTGAACCAGCTCCATGTCCGTGGTGTACAGTCGCCAGGCACTGAACCAGCTCCATGGCCGTGGTGTACAGTCATCAGGCACTGAACCTGTCCCCATGGCCGTGGTGTACAGTCGCCAGGCACTGATGCTAGCTCCATGGCTGCAGTCTTACTTTCAGGGTCCCTATGGTTCATGCACTGTGGATTGCTTTTTTATTGTTTGCACGATTTGTTCTTTCTTTTTGACTGATTGGATGTTTGACTGTCTTGTTAATGTGTGTTTTTGTAATTTCTGTTGCGTTTTTTGGTTTTGCAGTTGCCAGTCTCAAGGTTGTTTATGGTTCACATCAGCATCTGGATTGTGAGCCGTGTCCTTTGAGATGGGTGACCTTTGATGTCTCATGACCATGATTATTCTTGATAAATTTATCCACAGAAGTGGCTTGCCATTGCCTTCTTCTGGGCAGTGTCTTTCCAAGACGGGTGACCCCAGCCATTGTCGATACTCATCAGAGATGGTCTGCCTGGCGTCAGTGGTCACATAAGTAGGATTTGTAATATGCACCAGCTGCTCCCATGGCTTCATGTGACCTTGATCGTGGGGCTAAGCAGGTGATACACCTTGCCCAAGGGTGACCTGTAGGATAGTGAGGGGAGGGAGTGCCTTACACTTCCTTTGGTAGGGACATATCTGCCCTCCACCACCCCTGCGAGGTCTGGAAATGCCTAATAGTTTTGGTCATAGCTTTGAGGAGAGATGGGGGACAGTTTAAAGGAGGCAGATGAAGGGTCTTGGCCCATAATGTAGGCTGTTTATTCCTCTGCACTGATGCTGCCTGACCCGTGGAGTTTCTGCAGCATCCTGGATTTCCTGCATCTGCAGAATTTGCGAGTTTACTCTAGTTTGGCACAGTCAGGGCAGGCTTCTTCCCCTGATGTGCTGTTCTTTTTGAAAGTGATTGAGAGAGAATCTGGGAATATAAGTTATTGAAATGACTCAGATGTCAGGGAATGATCTGTCGTACCAATGTTGGAATTGTGACAAAATAAATTCTCCTAAAGCCTTCATAACGACTTCCTGTTTCCTAAACAAATGCTGAAACTGCTTCCAAATGGCTGAGGTGGTTTCTGAACTTCAATAGCAAATTTCTACAGATGTACCGTGGAGAGCATTCCAACAAGCTGCATTGCTGTCTGGTACGGAGGGACAAAGCTGCAGAAAGTTGTAAACATGGGAACTGGCCTTCACTGCCTCCAGGACACCTTTAAGTAGCAATGTCTCAAAAAGGTGGCATCGATCATTAAGGACCCCAACCACTCAGCACATGCCCTCTTCTCACTGCTCCCATCAGGGCGGGGGGGGGGGCGGGGTGGGTGGGTAAAGGAGGCTGAAGACATACACTCAATGATCCAAGAGCAGCTTCTTCCCCTCCGCCATCGGACTTCTGAACAGACAGCGAACCCGTGAACACTACCTCAGTGTTTTTGCTCTGTTTTTGTAATAATTATTGAATTTTTATACATCAATTTCTTTATAATTTATGTAACAACAAATTTCACAGCATATGCCAGTGATATTAAACCTGATTCTGACGGATTGTTGACACCGTCTCTGTTTTCAATCAAACATTTGTGCCTGTGTTGCTATGGGAACAGTCTGGGAGGCAGCCAGAGGGGATGCGGTGCAAGTGATTTCAACCCCGTTCTGGGCAAGAGCTCTGTGCAGGTGCAGTGGGGTAACAGGGCAAGGATAGTGGTGAACCGTTCACCAGCCCCTGGGTTTATCAGCTCAGTACGTAGCTGTCCTGTTACTGAGTAATCCCAATGCCAGTCTGATCGTGTGGACATGAGAGTTCAAACCCACATCAGCAGCTGGGCAACTTAAATCTTTCAGATAAATCTGCGATAAAGTCTCAGTAACTGGGCTGTGGTTAAAACCTGCCCCATTCACAAATGTCCTTTAGCAAAGGAAGGTTGCTGTGCTAGCCTGGTGCTCAAAAGTCCAAGCCATCCAGGACACTGTAAGACATAGGAGAAGAATTAGACCATTCAGCCCATTGAGTCTTTCCTGCCATTCTATCATAGAAACATAGAAAACTGACAGCACAATACAGGCCCTTCGGCCCACAAACCTGTGCCAAACATGTCCTTACCTTAGAACTACCTAGGCTTTACCCATAGCTCTCTATTTTTCTAAGCTCCATGTACCTATCCAGGAGTCTCTTAAAAGACCCTATCAATTCCACCTCCACCACCGCCACTGGCAGTCCATTCCACGCACTCAACACTCTCTGCGTAAAAAACTTACCCCTGACATTTTCTCTGGACCTTCTTCCAAGCACCTTAAACCTGTACCCTCTCATGCTGGCCATTTCAGTCCTGAGAAAAAGCCGCTGACTATCCACACGATCAATGCCTCTCATCATCTTATACACCTCTATCAGGTCACCTCTATCCTCCGCCACTCCAAGGAGAAAAGGCCAAGTTCACTCAACCTATTCTCACAAGGCATGCTCCCCAATCCAGGCAACATCCTTGTAAATCTCCTCTGCACCCTTTCTATGGTTTCATGTCCTTCCTGTAGTGAGGCGACCAGAACTGAGCACAGTACTCCAAGTGGGGTCTAACCAAAGTCCTATATAGCTGCAGCATTACCTCTTGGCTCTTAAATTCAATTCCAAGATTGATGAAGGCCAATACACCATATGCCTTCTTAACCACACAGTCAATCTGCGGAGCAGCTTTGAGTGTCCTATGGACTCAGACCCCAAGATCCCTCTGATCCTCCACACTGCTAAGAGTCTTTCCATTAATACTATATTCTGCCATCATATTTGACCTAACAAAATGAACCACCTTACACTTACCTGGGTTGAACTCCATCTGCCATTTCTCAGCTCAGTTTTGCATCCTATTAATGTCCCACTGTAACCTCTGACAGCCCTCCACGCTATCCACAACACCTCCAACCTTTGTGTCATCAGCAAATTTACTAACCCATCCCTCCACTTCCTCATCCGGGTCATTTATAGAAATCACAAAGAGTAGGGGTCCCAGAACAGATCCCTGAGGCATACCGCTGGTCACCGACCTCCATGCAGAATATGACCCATCTACAACCACTCTTTGCCTTCTGTGGGCAAGCCAGTTCTGGATCCACAAAGCAATGCCCCTTGGATCCCATGCCTCCCTACTTTCTCAATAAGTCTTGCATGGGGTACCTTATCAAATGCCTTGCTGAAATCCACATACACTGCATCTACTGCTCGACCATCATCAATCTGTTTATCCACATCCTCAAAAAATTCAATCAGGCTTGTAAGGCACGACCTGCCTTTGACAAAGCCATGCTGACTATTCTAATCATATTATGCCTCTCCCAATATTCATAAATCCTGCCTCTCAGGATCTTCTTCATCAACTTACCAACCACTGAAGTAAGACTCACTGATCTATAATTTCCTGGGCTATCCCTACTCCATTTCTTGAATAAACGAACAACATCTGAAACCCTCCAATCCTCCAGAACCTCTCCCATCCCCATTGATGATGCAAAGATTGTCACCAGAGTCTCAGCAATCTCCTCTCTTGCCTCCCACAGTAGCCTGGGGTACATCCTGTCCAGTCCTGGTGACTTATCCAACTTGATGCTTTCCAAAAGCTTCAGCACATCCTCTTCCTTAATATCTACATGTTCAAGCTTTTCAGTCTGCTGCAAGTCATCCCTACAATCGTAAGATTCTTTTCCAGAGTGAATACTGAAGCAAAATATTCATTAAGTACCTCTGCCATCTCCTCCGGTTCCATACACACTTTTCCACTGTCACACTTGATTGGTCCTATTCTCTCACGTCTTATCCTCTTGCTCTTCACATTCTTGTGGAATGCCTTGGGGCTTTCCTTAATCCTGTCTGCCACGGCTTCTCATGGCCCCTTCTGGCTCTCCTAATTTCATTCTGAAGCTCCATGCTGCTAGCCTTATAATCTAGATCTCTATCATTACCTAGTTTTTTTGAAACTTTCATAAGCTCTTCTGTTCTTCTTGACTTGATTTACAACAGCCTTTATACACCACGGTTCCTGTATCCTATCATCCTTTCCCTGTCTCATTGGAATGTAACTACGCAGAACCCCACGCAAATATCCCCTCAACATTTGCTACATTTCTTCCGTACGTTTTCCAAGAATATCTGTTTTCAATTTATGCTTCCAAGTTCCTGCCTGATAGCTTCATATTTCCCCTTACTCCAACCAAACGCTTTCCTAACTTGTTTGTTCCTATCCCTCTCCAATGCTATGGTAAAGGAGATAAAATTGTGATGACCATCTCCAAAATGCTCTTCCACTGAGAGATCTGACACCTAACCAGATTCACTTCCCAATACTAGATCAAGTACAGCCTCTCCTCTTGTAGGCTTATCTACATATTGTGTCAAGAACCCTTCCTGAACACACCTAACAAACTCCACCCCATCTAAATGCCTCACTCTAGGGAGATGCCAATCAATAATTGGGAAATTAAAATCTCCCACCACAATGCCCCAGTTATTATTACACCTTTGCAGAATCTGTTTCCCTATCTGCTCTTCGATGTCCCTGTTACTATTGATTCATAAACCTTGCCGGGCAGTCTGTCTAGGAGAAGGAAAAGTCCCACACTCAACCTACAGCCTTGCGGTCGTCGCGGTTGTCACAGCTCCCTTCACCATTGTGGAACGTCCCCGGCCCTAAAGAGTGGAATTGGTCCGTGTGTACCGATCCTCTCTACAAACCTACGCAGCGCGGGTGTGAACAACAGTCCGACAGTGATGGAGTTCCCTCTTGATCTTCGCAAGCAAAAAACCAGCCATCATCATATGCAAAAATACGTTAATTATGTCATTATGCTACTACATGATAAGTGAGCGCTCGCTTAAAGTAAACTCGGTTACATCTGTATTTGCCGACGCCCAGTCTCTCTTTGAATTAACGTTTTGGAGTTACAAATCATGAGAGGGTAAGTTATGAAGCTCCTGTACCTCTTTCCTGATGGCAGCAGTGAGAGGAGAGTGTGACCTGGGTGGTGAGAGCTGCTTTCTTGTGGCACTGATCCTTATAAGCGTGCTCAGTGGTGTTGAGGAAACAATGCTAACAGAGATTCCAGCAAACCAACCTGGATAGCGGAAGTTTTGAGGAGACGGGATTTCATTCAGCTCCACTACCCAGGTAGGAAAAGGAGCAGCAGGTTGCTTCAGCGAAATAGAGCTTTGACCAGCCACCAATCTGCATTTGGGATTGATTAACGAGAGCAAAGTGAAGGAAGGCAGAGGCAAATGCAGCGGCCATTATCTGAGTAGACATAGTCAGAGCGGTGATCTTAACCAGAGTGGTCGTTAAGAAAGCTTAAGTTAGCTTTCATAAGTCGAGGGATAAAGTTTAAGAGTCGCGGGGTAATGATGCAGCTCTATAAAACTCTAGTTAGGCCACACTTGGAGTACTGTGTCCAGTTCTGGTCGCTTCACTGTAGGAAGGATGTGGAAGCATTGGAAAGGGTACAGAGGAGATTTACCAGGATGCTGCCTGGTTTAGAGAGTATGCATTATGATCAGAGATTAAGGGAGCTAGGGCTTTACTCTCTGGAGAGGAGGAGGATGAGAGGAGACATGATAGAGGTATACAAGCTATTAAAAGGAATAGACAGAGTGGACAGCCAGCGCCTCTTCCCCAGGGCACCACTGTTCAGTACAAGAGGACATGGCTTTAAGGTAAGGGGAGGGAAGTTCAAGGGGGATATTAGAGGAAGGTTTTTCACTCAGAGAGTGGTTGGTGCGTGGAATGCACTGCCTGAGCCAGTGGTGGAGGCAGATACACTAGTGAAATTTAAGAGACTACTAGACAGGTATATGGAGGAATTTAAGGTGGGGGGGTTATACGTGAGGCAAGGTTTAAGGGTCGGCACAACATTGTGGGCCGAAGGGCCTGTACTGTGCTGTATTGTTCTACGTTCTATGTTAAAGCTTTAGCGAAGAGAGGCTTCAGTCAGAGAAAGTAAAAGAAAAGCTCAAGGTTAAGATATTTTTTCCTTCCATTCTTTATATCTGCTCAGCTAGGACAGTGGGGATGCCAGGCAGGATAGTGGAATACTCCTCTTGCAGGATGTGGGAAGGCAGGGAGACCTCCAGTGTCCCTGATGACTACAACTGCAAGAAGTACATCCAGCTGCAGCCTCTAACTAACTGCATTAAGGAGTTGCGGCTGGAACTGAATGAACCCCAGATCATTTGGGAGGCTGGAGGGGTGATAGATAGGACATATAGAGAGGTAGTCACACACAAGGTGCAGGACACAGGAAACTGGGTGACAGTCAGGAAAGGGAAAGGGGTACCCCTGTGGCCATCCCCCTCACCAAAAGGTACATCACTTTGGATACTGTTGGGGAGGGGGGTGGTGACCTAACAGCAGAAAGTCACAGCAGCTGGGTCTCTGGCACTGAGTCTGGCTCTGTGATTCAGAAGAGGAGACAGGAGAAGCTGTTCACTGGGGTGAAAGGGGATTTAGGGAATGGACGGGAGGGTCAGTGGTGCGAGAACAAGATTCCCAGATGGTATGTTGCCTTCCGGATACAAGGACATGGGACTTCCTGGATTGAGTCCTCAGCATTCTTAAGTTGGAGGGTGAACAGCCAGAAGTCATGGTCCACATAGGTACCAATGAGATAGGTAGGGCGAGGGACCAGGATCTGCATTGGGCGTTCAGGGAGTTCGGTGCTAAGTTAAAGGGCAGGGTTGTGATCTCAGGATTGCTACCCAGGCCACGTGTTAGTGAGGCCTGAACTAGGAAGATTATACAGTTTAATACATGGCTAAGGAATTGTCGCAGGAGGGAGGGTATTAGATTTTTGGATCATTGGGGTCTCTTCCAGGGAAAGTGGGACCTGTACAGAGGGACAGCTTGCACCTGAACTGGAGTGGGACATATCCTTGCGGGAAGGTTTGTTAATGCTGTACGATGGGGTTTAAACTCAAGGTGCAGGGGGTTGGGAGGCAGAGTACCAAGACAGTCAGTGGAGAGGTTGTAGAGGCAGATGCTGGTAAGACCTCAGACAAAGTTGGGAATCACAAAGTTGACCATTGTGCGACTAGTGTTCTGCGCTGCCTATATTTCAGTGCAAGACGTATCACAGGAAAGGCGGATGATAGTGCTGAAGATGAGATAGCTGGTTTACAAACAGAGGCAATGTGTAGTGAGGAGAGGCTGTTGATAGGGCAGAATTGCAGTCAACAGGATGAGTTGCAACGTAGAAGGCAGACAAAATCAAAATACTGAAGGGAAGTATTCCAAACTTTTTCTGTACTTTTTAAAGTAAATTTTAAGCCTAACCCTTTGACTGCCTTGTTTGGTATTGTTGGAGAAAATGGCATAACTTTGGAGACATCAGATTTGCATATATTGGCTTTTATTTCTCTTATAGCTAGAAGGGCGGTGTTGCTTAAATGGATGGATACTGCTCCGCCTACTCACGCTTGATAGTTATGTTATGTTATGTCATGTTTAAATTTAGAGAAGATCCGTTGTTCAACTTCTGATTCTAACCAAGACTTTCTCACATTGTGGGGACCATTCTTAACTACTTTCAAAACCTTTGATTTGCTGTTAAAGTACAGATGTTGGCTCATAACATAAATTACTATGTGATCAGGATTTTTTTTCCTTCTTTCTTTCTTTACCAAGCAGCTTCAATCTTGGCAGTGGATTTAGATTCCTTTTTTTAATAATAAAATTATTATAATTCAAATTACAATTTAATTAATGTACGTGTTTGATTATTGAAGATAGGGTGTTATATTTGAATGCATGCAGTTTATGAAATAAGGTAGATAAACCTGTAGCATAGTTGCAGATTGGCTTGAATGATGTTGTGGGCACAAGTGAATCATGGCTGAAAGAAAATTGTAACTGGGAGCCTAATGTCCAAGGATACACATTGTTTCAGAAGGACAGGCAAGAAGGCAGAGGGGCTGCACTGTTCTGTTGGTAAAAAATGAAATCAAGTCATTCGAAAGAACTGACATAGAGTCAGAAGATGTTGAATCTTTGTGGAGAGAGCCAAGGAACTGCAAGGGTAAAGACCCTGATGGGAGTTATATACAGACCCCCAAACAGTAATAAGGATGTGGTAAACAAATTACAACAGGAGATGGAAAATGCACGCCAAATGTGCAATGTTACAATAATCATAGAGGATTTCAATATGCTGGAAGATTGGGAAAATCAGATTGGTGCTGGTCTCCAAGAAGGGGAATTTCTAGATTGCCTACGAGATGGATTTTTAGAGCAGCTCATGGTTGAGCTCACTAGGGGAGCAGCTATTCTGGATTGGGTGTTGTGCAATGAACCAGAATTGATTAGAGAGCTTAGAGGCAAATAATCATAATATGATCGAATTCACCCTAACATTTGAGAAGGAGAAGTGAATGTCAGATGTATCAGTATTACAGTGGAGTACAGAGGCATGAGAGAGGAGCTGGCCAGAAATGATTGGAAAAGAACACCGGCAGGGATGATGGCAGAGCAGCAATGGCTGGAATTTCAGAAAGCACTTTGGAAGTCACAGGGTATATGTATCCCAAAGAAGCAATTGTATTCTAAAGGCAAGATGACACAACGTTATACGTCAATGATTTGGATGATGGAATTGATGGCTTTGTTGCAAAGTTTGCAGATGATAAGAAGATAGATGAGGGAGCAGGTAGTTTTGAGGAGGTAGAGAGGCTACAGAGGGACAGACAGATTAGGAGAATGGGCAAAGAAGTGGAAGATGGAATATTGAGTCGGATAGTGCATGGTCATGCACTTTAGTAGAAGAAATGAAAGGGTTGGTTAATTTCTAAATGGAGAGAAAATACAAAAATCTGAGTGCAAAGGGGCTTAGGAGTCCTTGTACAGGATTTCCTAAAGGTTAGTTTACAAGTTGAGGCTGTGGTGAGGAAGGCAAATGCAATGTTAGCATTCATTTCAAGAGGACTAGAATATAAAGGCAAGGATGCAAAATTGAGACTTTATAAAGCACTGGTGAGGCCCCACTCGGAGTACTGTAAAGTTTTGGGCCCCTTATCTTCAAAAGAATGTGCTGAAACTGGAGAGGATTCAAAGGAGGTTCACAAAAATGATTCCAGGAGTGAATGATTTCTCATACGAAAGGTGTTTGATGGCTCTGGGCCTATATTCACTAGGATTCAGAACAATGAGGGGTGACCTCAATTAAACCTATCAAATGGTGAAAGGCTTTGATAGAGTAAATGTGGAGAGAATGTTTCCTATGGTGGGAGAGTCTAAGACTAAAGGACCGCCTCAGAATAGAATTGAAGATGAATTTCTTTAGCCAAAGTGATGAAACTGTGGCATTCTTTGCCACAGACAGCTGTGAAGGCCAAGTCTCTATCTATATTTAAAGTAAATGCTTGATTGGTCAGGGTATGATGGGATACAGAGAGAAAGCAGGAGATTGGGTCTGAGTGGGAAATTGGATCAGTCAATGACACAGCAGATTTAATAGGTCAAATGGCCTAATCCTGTTCCTATATCTTATGGTCTTGAGGTTTAATCTTTACACACTTGTCTTAATTTACATCTCTGGGACAACACCCGGTGCTCAGTTTGAAAAAGATGTTCGTCATCTTTCTATCTCTTATGAGCTGTTAACTCCTTTTAGTTTCTGTTCTATGAATAATTATTTTCTGTTGTGCTTTTCTTTGCACTAAAGCAGCCACTTTTCCTTTCTGGTGTAGATTGTGTATAATTTACATTTTTCTGGTGACTGCTGCTCTGTCTGCGACACTGCTGCAAGTTTGTTATTGCACCCATGCACACGTGTATCTGCGAATAACCCGACTCTGACATCGGGAGGAGGTTGAAGAAGCATCCACACCAGGACCACCAGACTCAAAAACAGTTACATTCCCCAAGCAGTAATGCTGGATGTGTTGAGTGAAGGCTGATAACTCACCTCAACATACCCTTAATCACCATTTCCCGTCAGTCACCTAACGTACAGACAGTCTTGTGCCTAGAGTCAATTTATGGACATTCAATCACGTATGAGCTATCTTACGTATTTATATTTATTGTGTTTTTATTATTACTGTGTTCTTTATGTTATTTTGTGCTGCATCAGAACCAGATTAACAATTCTTTTGTTCTTTTTTACGCTTGTGAACAGGAAATGTCATTACGCAATCTTGAATCTTGACTTTTACTTAGGTTGCATTTACATGGTTGCATAGTGGTTAGCACACCGGTTTACAGTACAGACCTGGGTTCAATTCCCTCTGTTGCCTGTAAGGAGTTTGTATATATTCCTGGTGACTATGTGGGTTTCCTCCCACATCCAAAGACGTACCAGTTGGTAGGTTAATTGGTCATTGTAAGTTGTCCTGTGATTAATTGGGGGTTACTGGGTGGTGAGGTTCGAAGGGCCGAGAGGGCCTGTTCCACGTTGTATCTCTAAATAAACAAGTAAATTTACTTCTACAGCAGTATCTAACATCATGGACACCTTCACTCACTTTATCCAGAAGTTTATTGGGGACAATCTGCCTTTAACAAACATTTGTTAACCCTCACTTTTCCAAGTAAGAACTAGTGTACTTCTTGACAATTGACTTCAAGATTGTTAAGTGTCAGTTCCTGTACACAAGTGTCAAAGAGAATGAAATAATAGTTACTCCAGATCTGATACAGCACAAGAAAAATAATCACACACAATTAGGTGAAGAGTACAACAATAATAATAGTAAAATAAAAATGATACACAAATAAACATAAATACATAAGATAGCTTAACACAGTAAATATCAGTTCAGTAATTTTCCACCAGAGCTACTTGATAAGAATTTGCTAAGCAGCATAAATAGCGATGAGATGATGGGGATTGGCTGATTAAATTTAGGTCACTCTGTTTTCCACCATCTCATTTCCAATTCTCAGCCATTCACCACCAAAGTTGATGCCTGGACTGGCTTAGCGCTAGTGAAACACAAAATAGACCAGTGCCTGCTGAGTAGATCCACCGTGGAGCCAACTGTACCCACCATCAAGGACATCTTCAAGTGGTGGTGCTTCTAGAAGGACCCTCACCATCCAGGACATGCCCTCGTCTTATTGCTACCTTCGGGGAAGAGGTACAAGACCCAGACCCAATGGCACAAGATCAACTTCTTCCCCTCTGCCAGCAGATTTCTGAAAAGTCCCTGCCCACTACTTTGTTATTCCTTTCTTACACTATTTTGTAATTTACAGTTATTGTACATCTCGGGACTATACTGCTGCCACAGAACAGCAAATTTCACATCACATAAGAAAGTGATAACAAAGCTGATTCTGAGGGTCCTGTTATTGCTCATTCCAAATCAGCAGATCAGAATCAGTCTCTCACATATGACTGTTTTCATTATCAACACACCAATCTTATCGTTAATGCCATTTGATCAATACTGACTAGCTTAACCAACAAACTAAACCTACAAAGTTCTGCTAGAGTAATCAAAAAAGAGATTTTACAGCTGTGGAATGGCATAGTATACAAGTAGGCAATTTGACTCTTCACATCTCTGCCAATAATTTTGTTCAGCTACATTAGAGCCTAAGCTAGTTAGAGATACAGCATGGTAACAGGTTTTCCAGCCCAACGAACCCACACTGCCTAATTACACCCATGTGAACAATGCTGTACACCCGGTACAGCTTTGGATTGTGAAAGGAAAACAGAGCACCTGGAGAAAACCCACGTAGTCACAGGGAGAATGTACAGCCTCCTTCCTGACAGCGGTGGGAATTGAACACGAGTCAGTAGCACTGTCATAGCATTAAGCGAACCACATACTACTGTGCCACCCTGTCACAGAGCCCTAAGGCACAGAAAAAGGCCCATCAGACCATCTCCTCCATAGTCATAGAGCTCTACAGAAACAGGCCCCCCAGCCCATCTAGTCCTTACCGGTCTGGATTTCTGCTGAGTCACACCGACCTGCACCGGGTCAGCACTCTGTACCTGTCCCATCCACGCACCTATCCAAAAGTCTCATAAATGTTACAATTAATTCACATTTGCCATTTCTGTTGGCAGCTTGTTCCACACTTCCACTGCTCTCTGAGTGAAGTTCCCTCTCATGATCCCCTTAAATATTTCACCTTTCACCCTAACCAACCTCAAGGCTCTTTTTACCCTTGCACTTCCTTAGTTCTATCCACAATGATTCAACATCCTCCATCACTATGTCATGTCCTTCGAATGATTTGATTTCTTTTTTTTAACCAACAGAGCAACACAGCCCCCTCTGCCTTCCTGCCTCTCCTTTCGATACAGTCCTTGGACATTAAGCTCCCAGCTATAATCTTTCAGCCATGATTCTGTGATGCCTTCAACATCGTACCTGCCAACCGGCAACTCTGCTGCAAGTTCACCTACCTTGTTCTGGATTCTGTGCACATTTAAATATAACACCTGTATTCACCTTTTTCGATTTTGTCTGCCTTTAACTTTGCAACTCATCCTGCTGACTGCAATTTTGCCCTGTCAGTAGCCTCTCCTCAGTACACACTGTCTCTGTAAACCAGCTACCTCACCTTCAGCACAATTACTTGCTTTTCCTGTGATACGTCTTGCATTGAAATATACGCAGCTCAGGACACTGGTCACTCCACACTCAACCTTTTGATTTCTAACTTTGTCTGAGGTCTTATCAACATCTGCCTCCACAACCTCTCCACTGACTGTTCTGGCACTCCAGTTCCCAATCCCCGGTAACTCTAGTTTAAACCCCACTGTCCAGCATTAACAAACCTTCCTGCTTGGGTATTAGTCCCCCTCCAGTTCAGGTGAAAACAGTCCCATCTGTACAGGTCCCACCTTCCCTGGAAGAGAGCCCAATGATCCAAAAACCTTATGCCCTCCCTCCTACGCCAACTCCTTAGCCACGTGTTAAACTGCATAATCTTCCTCGTTCTGGCCTCACTAGCACGTGGCATGGGTAGCAATCCTGAGATCACAATCTTGGAGGTCCTGCCTTTAATTTTGCACCCAACTCCCTGAACTTCCTGTGCAGAACCTTGTCACTCATCCTACCCATATCAATGGTATCCACATGGACCACAACCTCTGGCTGCTCACCCTCCCACTTAAGAATGCTGAGGATTTGATACGAGATGCACCAGGGCCTGGCACCCAGGAGGCAACATACATTCTGGGAATCTTGTTTGTGGCCACAGAACCTCTTGTCTGTTCCTCTAACTAATGAATTCCCTATCACCACAGCGTGCCTCTTCTCTCCCCTTTATGTTTCTGAGTCCCAGAGCTGGACTCAGTGCCAATTCTGTATCTCTAAATAAATCAGTTATTAATTAATAACACCGTTTTGTCCATATTAGAGCCACATCAATCTATGTCTTGCCTATTTACGTGTTTAAATGCCTCTGGAGGTACAGGAGACTCAGAACTCACACCACCAGGTTCAGGAACATTTATTACCCCTCAGTTATCAGGAAGAAGGTACAAGAGCCTCATGATCCACACATCAGATTCTTAAAGCAGAAGGGATAACTTCACTCATCTCCAACACTAGACTATTCACACAGCCTAATGATTCACTGCTCTCATGTTCTCAATATTTATTGCTCATTTATTTTTTCTTTTATTTTGCATTTGCAGAGTTTGTTGTCTTTTACACATTGTTTGTCTGTCCTGTTGTGTGAGGTCTTTCATTGATTCTGTTGTGTTTGTTATACTTACTGTGAATGCCCACAGGAAAATGGATCTCAGGGTAGCATATGGTGACACACATGTAATTTGATAATAAATTTACTTCAAACTATGAAGCATGGTGATTATATCTGATTGTACCATGTCCTGTGAGAGTAATGTCCAGATTCACTGGCATGAAGAGGTAACGTGTAAGAAGTATGCCTATCTGTCAGGGTGCGTTGTTGCTCTCCCTGTGCTATCAGCTTGCTCAGTCGGTGAGATCAGACAGAGGTTAATGCTTGGGGAGCAGCTGTGGTTGATGAGAAGCCTCACAAAACCACTGAGACTTGCTGAATGGCAAACTGGATGGAGAATTGCCAGCGCTGCATTCTTATGTAGGTCAGCTATCAGTCTCACACAGTGCAGGCCCTTCAGCCCACGACGTTGTACTGACCTTTCAATCTACTCTATGATCAATTTAACCTTTCCCTCCTACTCAGCCCTCCATAGTTCAATCATCCATGTGCCTCTCTAAGAGTCTCTTAAATGTCTCTACCACCAACAAAAAAGCAAATTAGTAAAATAAAGGGGGGGGGGGAGAGGTTTAATTATTTGTTCAGCATCAAAGTGAGAATAGTGAGATCTTTAAAACTAATAGGCACAATTCCATGAAATGATGTGGCCCATACACTTTAATTTTATTTCCCTCCCACATAATGTAGCCCTCCATTTTTCTATCATCCATGTGCCTACATAAGAGTCTTTTAAAATGTCGCTAATGTGTCTGCCACTACCACTAACCCTGAACCCACCATTCACTGTGATGAAAGCCTGCTTCTGATATTCACCCCCCCATACTTTTCTCCAATCAACTTAAAATTATGCCCCCTGGTATTAGGCACATCCACCCTGGTAAAGTCCTTTGCCTGTCCACTCAACCTATGCCTCATCATCTTGCACTCCTCTATCAAGTCATGTCCCGAAAAAGAAGCCTTAGTTTCTTAACATGTGCTTTCTAATCCAGTTAGTGTCCTGGTGGATCTCCTCAGATCCCTCACTTTCAGAGCCCCAGAGCCAGTGCTACAATACAGCCTGGTGTGGGAACACCCGTGCCTTTTATTGGAAAATCCTACAAAAGGCAATGGAGTCAGCCCAGTAATCACAGGTAAAACCCTCCCAACCACTGAGCACACCTACATGAAACGTTGCCGTAGAAAAGCAGCATCCATCATCAGAGGTCCTCACCACCCAGGCCGTGCTCTTTTCTCACTGCTGCCATTGGGTAGAAGGTATAAGTGCTTCAGGACTCAGGTTCAAGAACAGTTACTACCCTCAACCATCAGGCTCCTCAACAAAAGGGGATAACTACACTCATACTAGTTCTGGTGTTTCCACAACCAATGGAATCACTTTAAGGACTCTTTATCTTGCTATTTCATGCTCTCGTTATTTATCATTGCACTTGAACAGTCTGTCATTCATTGATCCTGTTTACAGTTGCTTTTCTGTAGATTTGGTAAGTATGCCCACAAAAAAATGATAGTAGATTTTACTTGACTTTGAAGTGCCTTCCTTTTGATCTGGTTGCAGTTGCTGTATCATGCTTTCACACTTGGTAACACAGCTGCATAGCAGAAGTTCTCGCAAAGCGAAGTGGCAATATCCGGTGTATCAGCAAAGTGTGTTAAGTCCATACTGGGTCACTAGGGCAGCATGGGACCATAGCACAACACTTTACAGCATGTGTGACCCGGGTTCAATCCCACCGCTGTTTGCTCTCCCCGCCACCGCGTGGGTTTCCTGCATGTGCTCCAGTTTCCTCCCACAGTCCAAAGACGTATGCATTCACTGGAATTCAGAAGAATGAGGGGTGACCTCATTGAAACCTATCAAATGGTGAAAGGCCTTGTTAGAGTGGATATGGAGAGAATTTTTCCTATGGTGGGAGCGTCTATGACCAGAGGACACAGCCTCAGAACAGAGGAGTGTCCTTTTAGAATGGAGATGAGGAGGAATTTCTTCAGCCAGAGAGTGGTGAATCTGTGGAATTCATTGCCACAAACAGCTGTGGAGGCTGAGACTCTATGTATATTTAGGACAGAGGTTGATAGATTCTTAATTGGTAAAGGCATGAAGTGATATGGTGTGAAGACAGGAGATTGAGACTGAGAGGGAAAATGGATCAGCCATGATGAAATGGCGGAACAGACTCAATGGGCCAAATGGTCTAATTCTGCTCCCCTATCTTATGGAAACATAGAAAACCTACAGCACAATATAGGGCCTTCAATCCACAATGCTGTGACGAAAATTTACTTACTTTAAAAATTACTGAGGGTTACCCATAGCCCTCTATTTTTCTAAGCTTCATATACCTATCCAAGAGTCTCTTAACAGACCCTATTGTTTCCACCTCCACCACCGCCGCCGGCAGCCCATTCCACACACTCACCACTCTCTGAGTAAAAAACTTACTCCTAACATCTCCTCTGTATCTACTTCCAAGCACCTTAAAAATATGCCCACTTGTGCTAGTCATTTCAGCCCTGGGAAAAAGCCTCGGACTACTTGCATGATCAATGCCTGCCATCATCTTATACTCCTCTATCAGGTCACCTCTCATCCTCTGTTGCTCCAAGGAAAAAAGGCCAAGTTCACTCAACCTTTTCTCATAAGGCAAGCTCCCCAATCCAGGCAACATTCTTGTAAATCTCCTCTGCACTCTTTCTATAGTTTCCGCATCCTTCCTGTAGTGAGGCGACCAGAACTGAGTACGGTACTCCAAGTGGGGTCTGACCAGGGTCCTATATAGCTGTAACATTACCTCTTGGCTCTTGAACTCAATCCCATGGTTGATGAAGGCCAATGTACCATACGCCTTCTTAACCACAGAGTCAACCTGCACAGCTGCTTTGAGTGCTCCATGGACTCGGACCCCAAGATCTCTCTGATCCTCCACACTGTCAAGAGTCTTACCGTTAATACTATACTCTGCCATCATATTTGACCTACCAAAATGAACCATCTCATACTTATCTGGGTTGAACTCCATCTTCCACTTCTCAGCCCAGTTTTGCATCCTATCATTGTCCCACTGTAACCTCTGACAGCCCTCCACAGTATCCACAACACTCCCCCAACCTTTACGTCATCAGCAAATTTACCAACCCATCTCTCCATTTCCTCATCCAGGTCACTTATAAAATTCACGAAGAGAGGGGTTCCCAGAACAGATCCTTGAGGCACAACACTGATCACCGACCTCCATGCAGAATATGACCCATCTACAACCACTCTTAGCCTTCTATGGACCTCTCAGGATCTTCTCCATCGACTTACCAACCATTGAAGTAAGACTCACTAATCTATAATTTCCTGGGTTATCCCTGCTCCTTTTCTTGAATAAGGGAATAACATCTGCAACCTTCCAATCAGCCAGAACCTCTCCCGTCCCCATTGATGATGTAAAGATCATCGCCAGGGGATCAGCAATCTGCTCCCTCGCCTCTCACAGTAGCCTGGGTTTTATCTCATCTGGTTCTGGTGACTTGTCCAACTTGATGCTGTCCAAAGACTCCAGCACATCCTCTTAGTTAATGTCTACATGCTCACCAACTTTTCAGTCAGCTGTAAGTCATCCCTATAATTGTCAATGTCATTTTCTGTAGTGAATACTGAAGCAAAGTATTCATTCGGTACTTCTGCTACCTTTTCTGGTTCCATATACACTTTTCCACTTTCACACTTGATTGGTCCTATTCTCTCACGTCTTAATTTCTTGCTGTTCACATACTTGTAGAATGCCTTGGGGTTTTCCTTAATCCTGCTCGCCAAGGCCTTCTGATGGCCCCTTCTTACTCTCCTAATTTCATTCTTAACCTCCTGCCTGCTAGCCTTATAATTTTCTAGATCTCCATCATTACCTAGTTTTTTGGACCTTTCGTAAACATTTCTTTTCTCCTTGACTAGATTTACAACAGCCATTGTACACCATGGTTCCTGTACCCTACCATCCTTTCCCTGTTTCATTGGAATGTACCTATGCAGAATGCCATGCAAATATCCCCTGAACATTTGCCACATTTCTGCCATACATCTCCCTGAGAACATCTGTTCCCAACTTATACTTCCAAATTCCTGCCTGATAACTTCATATTTCCCCTTACTCCAACTAAACGCTTTCCTCACTTTTCTGTTCCTATCCCTCTCCAATGCTATGGTAAAGGAGATAGAATTGTGATCACTATCTCCAAAATGCTCTCCCACTGAGAGATCTGACGCCTGACCAGGTTCATTTCCTAATATCAGCACCAGTACAGCCTCTCCTCTTGTAGACTTGTCTACATATCATGTCAGAAAACCATCCTGAACACACCTAACAAGTCAAGTCAAGTCAAGTCAAGTCACTTTTATTGTCATTTCAACCATAACTGCTGGTACAGTACATAGTAAAAATGAGACAACATTTTTCAGGACCATGGTGTTACATGACACAGTACAAAAACTAGACTGAACTACACAAAAAAAAACAACACAGAGAAAGCTACACTAGACTACAGACCTACACAGGACTGCATAAAGTGCACAAAAACAGTGCAGGCATTTACAAGAAATAATAAACAGGACAGTAGAGCAAGGTGTCAGTCCAGGCTTCGGGTATTGAGGAGTCTGATAACTTGGGGGAAGAAACTGTTACATAGTCTGGTCGTGAGAGCCCGAATGCTTCGGAGCCTTTTCCCAGACAGCAGGAGGGAGAAGAGATTGTATGAGGGGTGCATGGGGTCCTTCATAATGCTGTTGAGGGAGATGGGTTTTCCTCAGCCTTCGCAGAAAGTAGACACTGCTGGGCTTTCTTTGCTATGGAGCTGGTGTTGAGGGACCAGGTGAGGTTCTCCATCAGGTGAGCACCAAGAAATTTGGTGCTCCACCTCATCTAAACCCCTTGCTCTAGGGAGATGGCAATCAATAATGGGAAAATTAAAATCTCCCATCATGACAACCCTGTCATTATTACACCTTTCCAGAATCTATCTCCCTATCTGCTCCTCGATGTCCTTGTCCCAGTAGAGTTATTGACCCCTTCCTGTTCCTAACCTCCACCTACAGAGACTCAGTGGACAATCCCTTCATGACTTATACCTTTTCTGCAGCCGTGACTATCTCTGATCAACAGTGCCACACCCCCAACTCTTTTGTCTCCTTCCCTGTCCTTTCTGAAACATCTAAAGCCTGGCACTCAAAGCAACCATTCCTGCCCCTGAGCCATCCAAGTCTCTCTAATGGTCACAACATCATAGCTCCAAGTACTGATCCACGCTCTAAGCTCAGCTGCTCTCTTCATGATACTTCTTGCATTAAAATAGACACATTCCAAACTATCGGTCTGAACACATCCCTTCTCTATCACCCGTCTATCCTCCCTCTTGCACTGTTTCCAAGCTTTCTCGATTTTTGAGCCAACTATCCCTTCCTCCATCTCTTCACTTCGGTTCCCAACCCCCATTATGGTCTCACGAATGAATCTGCAGATGCTGGAAATAGATAAAAAAAACACAAAATGCTGGCAGAATTCAGCAGGCCAGACAGCATCTATGGGAGGAGGTAATAACAATAAAAAAAATATGAAATGCGGGCAGAACTCAGCAGGCCAGACAGTTATTCAGTTATTACCTCCTCCCATAGATGCTGTCTGGCCTGCTGAGTTCTGCCAGCATTTCGTGTTTTTTCATTTTTTCCCTCATTATGGTCTTATGGATTACGGTTAGTAAATTATGAGCATGCTATATTGGTGCTAGAAGCATGGTGACAATTGTGGGCTGCCCCTAGCATGTCCTTGGATTGCGTTGGTCGTTAACACAAGTGACACATTTCACTCTATGTTTCAACATACGTGTGGCAAATAAAGCTGATCTCTCAGGGACTGCAGAGCGCTACGGTAGCATTGCGGTTAGTACAATACTATTAGAACATGAGGAGTCGGAGGTCAGAGTTCAATTCCGGTCTTCTCTGTAAGGTTTGTACTTTCTCCCAATGACAGAGTGGCTTTCCTCAGGGTGCTCCGGCATCCAAAAAGCACTGGCTAGTAAATGAATTGGTCAATGTACATTGTCCTGAGACGGTCTGGGGTTGCTGGGCAGCTCGGTTCCATTTTGCATCTCTAAGTATGTAAACCTTCACCCTTGGTGGAGTGACAGTTCTGTTCGTGGGCAGCAGGAGTCCTGAGTGGACAATAGGCAGATAGGTGGAGGGCTGGGTAGTGTTCAAGAAGGAGGGAGCATGCAGAAGGATTTGGACAGATTAGGAGAATGGGCAAAGAGGTTCACAAGAATGATTCCAGAAATGAAAGAGTTAACATGTGAAGAGCATTTTATGGTTCTGGGCCTGTACTCACTACAGTTCTGAAGAATGAGGCAAGTCTTATTGAAACTTATTGAACATTGTAAATCCTAGATAGAGTGGATGTGGAGAGGATGCTTCCTATCGTGGGAGAGTCTAGGACCAGAGGGTACAGCCTCAGAATTGATGGAAGTCCATTTAGAAGATAGATGAAGAGGAATTTCTTTTGCCAGAGGGTGGTGAATCTGTGGAAATCATTGCCACGGATGGCTATGGAGGCCCAGTCAATGGGTGGAAGTTGACAGGTTCTTGATTAGTCAGGGTGTCAAAGGTTATGGGGAGAAGACAGGAGAATGGGGTTGTGAGGGTTAATAAATCAGCCATGATGGGAAGGTGGAGCAGACTTGATGGGCTGAATGGCCTAATACTGCTCCTATGCCTTACGTTTTTTTTTAATTGAAAAAGAACAGTATGGAATTGAGATACAAGACAATACTGCTCATGCTGTCATTGTCCAGACCTCTCGGACAGATGTCCTGTCATGTTAACGTGTTTGAACAGCTTTAGGATCACAGTTACAAACATCACGTACTTAACATCAATGGCACACTATTCTATTTTTGCCTTCAGATAGATGGGAAATTAATCATTTTAAAGTTCTTTCTGGGGCTTCCTGCCAAATTAGAAGTGACATTGCATTGGGATGCAAAGATTCAAGATTATTTATCACACGTACATTGAAGATACAGTGAGATGTGTTGCTTGCGTTAGCATCAACACAAGTATGTGAAGGGGGCAGATGGAAATGTCGCCACACAGTCTGGTGCCAACATAGCATGCCCACCACGCCCGGCAGAGCAACACAGAACACAACAAGACATCCACAGCCCCATCTCCATCCCCAAATGCCGAACAGGCCTCTAAACTTGCGCATGACACCAAGTTTGTGGATAGCGGGGAAGACCATTAAAGCTTGCAGTGGGATGTAGACCAGATGGAAGAATTGGACTGAAAAATGGCAGATGGAATTTAATGCAAACATCTGAGGTGTTACACTTTGGAAGGACCAATCCGGGTAGGTCTTAAATGGTGAATATTTGGGCACTGAATAGTGCAGTAGAAAAGAGGGATCTGGGAATACAGATGCATAATTCCTTGAAAGTAGCACCACGGGTAGATAATGTCATAAAGGAAGCTTTTGGAACATTGGCTTTCATAAATCAGTCTATTGAGTAAAGGAGTTGGGATGTTATGTAGAAGTTGTATAAGACATTGGTGAGGCCTAATTTGGAGTCACCTATGTAGAGGAAAGATGTAAATAAGGTTGAAAGAGTACAGAGAGAAAATTTACAAGGATCTTGCCGGGTCTGGAGGACCTGAGTTATAAGGAAAGATTGAATAGCTTCAAACTTCATTCCCCAAAACATAGAAGATTGAAAGGAGATTTGATAGAGCGATGCAAAATTATGAGGGTATAGCTAGGGTAAATGCAAGCAGGCTTTTTCCACTGAGGTTGAGTGAGACTAGAACTAGACATCATGGGCTAGAGTGAAAGATGAAATGTTTAAGGGGAACATGAGAGGGAACTTCTTCACTCAGAGGTTGTGAGACTGTGGAATGAGCCGGCAGCAAAAGTGGTGGATGTGAGTTTGTTTTCATCATTTAAGAGACATTTGAATAGGTACATGGATGGGAAGGGTGTGGAGGGTGGTAGTGTGTGTGTAGGTTGATGGGACTAGGCAGATTGATAGTTCAGCACGGACTAGATGGGCCAAAGGACTTGTTTCTGTGCTGTAATGTCTATAACTTTGATGAACTCCTCTCTGTGCCCCTAAAAGTATCCACATGAACCGAAAAAACAATTAAAAACATGACATTTGAACTGGGACCATGTTGGAGACTGCAGCTCAGCGCTGTCTTGAATGAAAAATCATTTTGTTTGCAAGGATTTGCTGGAACAGCAACAAGGTCAAGCACCACTCAGACTGGACTTGTCACCGATGTTAACAACCACGCCAGCTGCTCAGTATTTCAGCACATCACGCGGTGGGATGCGGAGCTGACCAGATTAATGACAGAATCGGGAACTCAGTGCTTTATGCAGGAAGGAAGAGGGAGGGGTGCCTCGACTGGCCACGGGAGATACTATACACACCAGCTTTGAGGAGAGCTAGTCTCCGCCCAGTACTTATTCAAATCTCTTGCTGGAAACTGGTCATATGCACAAACTGCTGGTCATTAGTATCTAATGCATCACACATAAAACACCGGAGGAACTCAGCAAGTCAGGCAGCATTCATGGAGGGGAATAAACAGTCAATGTTTCGGGCCAAGACCCTTCATCAGGGTGAGGTAGAAGGCAGGATATGTGGGCGCTGGTAACGTAGCCATTAGCACAATGCTTGGGGTGTTCCGGACTTGGGAGTTCAATGTCGGCATTGTTCTGTAAGGAATCTGTACACCCTCCATGTGGAATGAATGGGCTTTCTCTGGGTGCTCTCGCTTCCTCCCACAGTCCAGACACACCAGCTAGGTTAACTGGTCTTTGTAAATTGCCCCCTGACAGGGTTAGGGTTAATCGGGCTGGTTGAGTGTTCCTGGGGCAGCATGGCTTGAAGGCCAGAGGGGTCGGCTCGGCATTGAGTCACTAGAGAAGGTGGAGCAGGGGAGGGAATACCAGCAGCAGGTGTTAGTTCAGACCAGGTGAGGGGGAATGAAATACGCTGGGAGGTGATAAGTAGACAGGTGAGGAGAAGTGAAGAGGTGAGAGGGAAACTAGAATGGAAAATGGAAAAAGAGAGAAGGGGGAGGGTGGGAGAAATGACCAGAAGTTAGAAAAATACACATTTATGCAGTGAGGTTGGAGGCTATCCAGACAGACTTCTAACTTCATTGCAGCAGCAGAGGAGGCCGTGGGCCAACAACAACTATGCTGCTCATGCTTTGTCTTCAGTTGTTGATCCATCGGCTTAACGGAAATCTGCAGGGGGATCGGGAGTACGAGTTTCCTGCATCAGTATGTTGAGGCATTGATAGGGACTACAACAGATCTTGCATTGTGTGGTGACAAAGGAGGCCTTTCCACAACAGTGATCCAATATAATTGAATTTTACATAAAAACGGAAGATGATTTAGTCCAATTCAAAACAAGGGTCTTAAATCTAAAAGAAGCAGCGAAGTATGAGACAGGAATTGATAAACTGTGAAGTACAATGAGAAGGAAGTAACTGCTGATATTCAGAGAGTCAGAACATAAAACATCACTGCATTGTGCAGACCTTTTGGCACGCAAAGTTGTGCCGACCTTTCATCTACTCCAAGATCAATCTAACCCTTCCCTCCATTTCTCCATCATCCATCTACGAGGTTCTTAAAAGCCCCTAACGTACCCGCCTCTACCATCACTCCTGGCAGTGTGCTCCACACTTCCACTACTCTCTGTAAAAAAAAATCACCTGACACCCCTCTAACAGGTTTCCTCCTAAAAGTTACGCCCCCTCGTGTTAGCCATTCCCACCCTGTGTAAAAGTTCTGACTGTCCACTCCATCTATGCCTCTTATCATCTTATACAACGCTATCAAGTCACCTCTCATCTCCCTTCACTCCAAAGAGAAAAGTCCTAGCTCACTCCACTTATCCTCATAGGAGACACTCTTCACATCCTGGTAAATCTCCTCTGCACCCTATCCGCAGCTTCCACATCCTTCCTATAATGAGGCGACCAGAACTGAACACAATACTCCAAGTGTGGTCTAACCACACAGTTAATATACAATTTTAAACAAATAGATCGAGTATCTATGACCAAACAGGAAATCTTACAGCATACAGAAGCAGGCTCCTCAGACCCACCCGTCAGGCTAACCATGACTCCCACCTGCACCAGTCCCACAACCACATTTTACCTGGACCCCTCAGTTAATGGTGTGGGTCCACAGCATAAAAATGGTTGTGAACCCCTGTTCTAAACTTTTCCTATCCATGTACTTGTCCAAGTGCTTTTTTAAATATTGTTAATGCACCTGCCTCAACACAGCCGCTTCCTCTGGCAGCTCGTTCCAGTCACTGACCATCCTCTGGGTGAAAAAGTTACCACCCAGGTTCCTGTGAAATCTCTCCTCTCTCACCTTAAGCCTGTACCCACTAGTTATTGATTTCCCATCACCTTACTTACACCCCTCATGATTGTATACACCTCCATAAGGACATGCCAATCATTGAGGTTCTTGTAGACTCTTCATAGAAACATAGAAAACCCACAACACAATACAGGCCCTTCAGCCCATGATGCTGTGCCAAACATGTCCTTACTTTAGAAATTACCTTGTGCTATCCAAAGCCCTCTATATTTCTAAGCTCCATGTACCTGTCCAAAAGTCTCTTAAAAGACCCTATCATACCCGCCTCCACCACCGTGGCCAGCAGCCCATTCTGCGCACTCGCCACTCTCTGTGTAAAAAAAAAACTTACCCCTGACATCTCCTCTGTACCTACTCCCAAGCACCTTAAAACTGTGCCCTCTCGTGCTAGCCATTCCAGCCCTGGGAAAAAGCCTCTGACTATCCACATGATCAATGCCTCTCATCATCTTATACACTTCTATCAGATCACCTCTCCTCTTCTGTCGCTCCAAGGAGAAAAGGCCAAGTTCACTCAACCTATTCTCAGAAGGCATGCTCCCCAATCCAGGCAACATCCTTGTAAATCTCCTCTGCACCTTTTCTATGGTTTCCACATCCTTCCTGTAGTGAGGTGACCAGAATTGAGCACAGTACTCCAAGTGGGGTCTGACATTACCTCTCAACTCCTGAACTCAATCCCACAATTGATGAAGGCCAATACACCGTACGCTTTCTTAACCACAGAGTCAACCTGCGCAGCTGCTTTGAGTGTCCTATGGATTCGGACCCCAAGATCCCTCTGATCCTCCACACTGCCAAGAGTCTTACCATTAATACTATATTCTGCCATCATATTTGACCTACCAGAATGAACCACCTCACACTTTTTTGGGTTGAATTCCATCTTCCACTTCTCAGCCCAGTTTTGCATCCTATCAATGTCCCGCTGTAACCTCTGACAGCCCTCCATACTATCCACAACACCTCCAACCTTTGTGTCATCAGCAAATTTAGTAACCCATCCCTCCACTTCTTCATCTAGGTCATTTATGAAAATCATAAAGTGTAAGGGTCCCTGGGACACACCACTGGTCACCAACCTCCATGCAGAAAATGACCCATCTACAACCACTCTTTGCCTTCTGTGGGCAAGCCAGTTCTGATCCACAAAGCAATGTCCCCTTGGGTCCCATGCCTCCTTACTTTCTCAATAAGCCTTGCATGGGGTCCCTCGTCAAATTTTGCTGAAATCCATATACACTACTACCGCTCTACCTTCATCAATGTGTTTAGTCACATCCTCAAAAAATTCATTCAGGCTCATAAGGCATGACCTGCCTTTGACAAAGCCATGCTGACAATTCCTAATCATTTTATGCCTCTCCAAATGTTCATAAATCCTGTCTCTCAGGAACTTCTCCATCAACTTACCAAGCACTGAAGAAAGACTCACAACGATCTCCTCCCTCACCTCCCACCGTAGCCTGGGGTACATCCCATCCAGTCCTGGCGACTTATCTAACTTGATGCTTTCCAAAAGCTCCTGTACATCTTCTTTCTTAATATCTACATTCTTAAGCTACAATCTCAAGACATTCTCAAGTCATCACTATAATCACCAAGATCCTTTTCCGTAGTGCATACTGAAGCAAATTACTCATTAAGTACCTCTGCCATCTCCTCTGTTCCACACACAATTTTTCATTTCCTAGATTAATTTTGACTCCAGGCAACATGTTTACATCTTCCATTCTTTCCAGTTTAATGTCAGTTTTCCTATAGTAGGTGACCAAAACCAAACACTGTTCCAAATGCTACACAGATTGATAGGTCAGTAAAGAAGGTATACGGCATGCTTACCTTTAGTAGTCGAGGAACCAAGTGCCAGTGGGGAAAATTGTCCTTCATTCTCCAACACTCTGACGGAAAAGTCTCAACCTGCTTAAGCATTTCCTATAACTCAGTTCATGGAGTCCTCGTACTTCTCTTAGTCGTTCCAGCTTTCCATGGCAGGATGGACAAAACTGAACACCGGACAATACAGGAAACAACTGCTGTTCCTCATCCTTAAGGAATACCATAACACTGATGTTTGCTCTAACTTTGCAAACATCAGTGCAAAAGCCAAGGTTCCTAACAAACGAAAAGGTTTCAAAAAGGCTTCATTCTATCTCAAAGGACTTATCCTGAAGCCCAACATATTGTAGGTATGATTACTTGAATTGAGTAAGATGTTCTCCTAAGGCAGGGGTCGGCAACCCGTGGCTCCCCGCGGCTCTTTCATCTCTGTGCTGCGGCTCCCCGTGGCTTTGGAAAATAAATTATGAGTATTTAATTAAAATGTATTTTATGTTAGTTTGTTAGTTTGTTAGTTTTTGAAATGTAATTTGAAATTTGAAGATTATGGTGATCTTATACAATATAAATAAAACGTTGTGGCGACCCCATTTCCTGGCACATCCGAACCGGCTCACAATTAGCCACCGTTCCGGCTAAGGGAGATAGCCTACGGGGGTTTGTGAGTACGTGCCTTTTGGAGCATCCGCGCCCACGGGGGTCGGGTTGAGGGAGGCTTTAAAGCAAGGCTGTTTAGTTCGAATAAAGTTATCTTTGACTGCAGTGTTGTTATTTTAGCGCTGCGTGTAGCACACCACTACAACGTGTTTTTTATCGCTATTAATATACGTCACCACTGCCAATGTCTGACACCCACCAGTGCGCGATTTCTTTTAATTTTTCGATCCAAGGTAGGCTAACTATGGAGTAACCTTCAACCCAACATCTTTTTTTCGGAGTTCAAAATGTTTTTGTTGCATGCAGAAATGTAATTTCGCTTTCTCTGCAGGAATTCATCAATTTCATAAATGCAACACATTATAGTTTGTTTATACATAGCATAAAGGCAAAAAAAAACGTTGTATGCAGTGTTATTTCACTTTAAATGTCAAACGGGTTTTGTGGCTCCCAGTGTTTTCTTTTCTGTGGGAAATGGGTCCATATGGCTCTTTCAGTGGTAAAGGTTGCCGACCCCTGTCCTAAGGGGTTGTCTATTGGCTGATGTTCAGGTTACTGTAGAGGCTGATACTCTGGTGCAGTGTGGGCAAGAATAAGTGTGGCTGTGGTCAGTGGTCGAGTCTCTTGGTTGTTCAGTCTCTCCTTTTGTTTTTCTCTGCGGCACAGCAGAGGTCATTCCCGCTTGATTTCACAATTACAAAGGTACAACGGTGCCTATATTTCATTAGGAACTTGAGGAGATTTGGTACGTCAACTAAGACTAGCAAACTTCTACAGAATGGAAAACATTCTAACCGGTTGCATCAGCATCTGGTATGGAGGGGCCAGTGCACAGGATCTGAGAAAGCTGCAGAACATTATAACCTCAACTAGCTCCATCATGGGCACCAGTCTCCCCACCATCCAGCACATTTTCAAAAGGCAATGTCCTGGAAATATGGCATCCATCATTGTACCCCCATCACCCTGGGCATACCCTCTTCTTATTGCTACTGTACGGAGGAGGTACAGGAGCCTGAAGACACACACTCAATGATTCAGGGACAGCTTCCATCCAGTTTTTGAACAGACAATGAATGCTTGAACACCATGTCTCGTCTTTTTGCACTATTTATTTAGTTTTCCTTTTTCATATATGGCTTTTATTATGATGTATTGCAACGTAATGCTGCTGAAAAACAACAAATTTCATGACATATACCAGTGATATTAAACCTGATTCTGATTCTGAGATGCACTCTCAACATTTTAGGAACAGGTTTCTGAATAGTCCACGAACCCATGAACAGTACTTCACTATTTTGTTCTCTTTTTGCGCTACTTATTTATTCTTTTTGTAATTTATAGTAATTTTCACGCATTGCACTGTCCCACTGCAGACGATGACAAGTTTCACAACATACATCAGTAACAATAAACCAGACTCTGCTCTGCAGATCTGTTCTCCTTGAAACTGTACTGGGTGCTATAGGTTTCTGAACTGCAGTTTCACTTGGACCTGGGCCATGTTGCGACTCCTGACACCAAGAGGAGTTCGTGGTAGTGAAGGTGACTGCCCTCCCCCCAGCCCAGAGGCAGTGAATTTTCTTCCTGTTTTATATAGCGATACAGCACAGAACAGCCCACCAAGCCGCAGAACACAGCCAACTACCGATTTAAACCCTAGCCTAGTCACAGGACAATTTACAGTGACCAACTAACCTATTAAGCAGAATGTCTTTGACTATGGGAGGAAACCCACACAATTCACAGGGAAAATATAAAACTCTTCTTACGGAGTTGAGCTCTGAACTCTGATATCCTGAGCTGTAATTGCGGTGTGTTAACCTCTACACTACTGAGATGCTCCAACGGCAAGCACGGATTAAGCCTGGCAACATTTCCATTCCATACAGGATAGAAACACTGGAGACACTGCTGGGTGGTGTCTGAAACCCTGGAGAGCAAGACGGGCTATGTTGGAACTTGCTCCAATGGAATTGATTTTCCTGGAAAGTGATGCTTTGCGCCTTGATATTATTATCAAGCTGTGAAAACAATTCTCCTGCAGGTCTGGTCAACACAAAGTAACGATGATTGAAGCAAAGGAGCAGGCTGTTGGCAGTGTTCCTCAACAGCCTACAGGCAGATGGATGTTTAAAGCAGAGGCTCCTCCTCTTCATCAACTTCTGCAACGGGTTTCCCTTTTCCCGGTTCCTGTTTCATTAACTGTGATCTCCTAAAACGGCTGTGTATTCACACTGACCTAACGGGGATGGGACAGGGGAGGGATGAGAGTAGGGGGGCTGGTCTGGGGGGCTCAGTCCAAAGACACACTGAGCAGGTTAATTGCTCGATGTAAGTTACCCGTGAGCGGGTTAGGGTTAAATTGGGCTGCTGGGCAGAACAGTTTGAAGGGCCGGAAGGACTTTCTTCATGCTGTATTTCTAAATAACTCGACCGAAGGAGCTGAATTAACACTGACGGTGACGTCCCAGATCTGTCAGTGGTTGTGTTCCAGACCAGTCCAGATTGGGTAGATCTACCTGTGAGACGTCACTGTTAATGTGCAATTAACCTGCTCAGTGCGTCTTCAGACTGTAGGAATGTTGACCAATCATCAACTGGTTTAGGTTTAGGAGATTCACTCCGCATCTCTAAATTAATCAAAGCTTTCACTGATGTTTGTGCAGAGACAATTAAATGTAACTAGGCCAACAGCTTAAAGCATGAATTCAGCTGTTCATCTCTACCAATACTCAGCCCTCTTCTCCAATTTATAATATCAAAATGGGTGACCCTCACTGGCCAAACAACTGATCTCTCACCGGCCACGTCTAATCTCTCACCAGCCACGTCTGATCTCTCACTGGCCAAATGATTGATCTCTCATTGGCTAAATGATTCATCCTTCTTCTCTTAACCCCTGCCACAGGAGTCTTGTGTGCATTCGTTAGTCTCAGGAGTTCTCACTGCTTTGCATTTCTTATTCTTACAGTCTTTGCCTATCAGTTCAAGTGTTTTGTTGCAGTCTTATTGGCTTGAAGTTATCTAACTGATGTGTTTCAGATTTCCATTGAATGTAGTCCAAACCAGCACAAATGTATTGCCTTTCTGCAAGTGACAACTTGTAATTAAAGTTGTTTAGTTCTGAATCAGTCAGCCACTAGGTTTGAGTTACTCAGGTCAGACTCAGAATCCCCTATACATAAACCTGCATCTTCTATCGTACCAAAGAACACCTCACAAATAATCTCTCATTTGGAAATTATCTCTAGTTCAGCAGATTATCAGGAGATCACTGTGTCAACTTTAGAGCACTTTGATAGAACGATTCCTGAGCAAAATCTGCTTGCAAGACAGCTCACAAAATGGAGGTTACAAAGCAGCTTCACAAAATGGCAGCCTCCACCAGATGGCAAGAACAAAGACAATTGCTTTGTCTGCTTCCACTGCCCTTGACCCATTCGAGTTTGACTTTTCCTTCCATATTTTAATTCCTTCCCGGGCCAGCAGGAGGAAACAGAAGCACTCAGAGCAAACCCATCCATTCAAAAGGAGTTCTGAATGAACTCTGACACGCCAAGCTATAATTGCGGCATGCTAACCACTATGGTGCATGATGCCCCAAAGGCAAGCACGGATTAAGCCTAATAGCATTTCCATCCCATACAGGATAAAAACACTGGAGACACTGCCAGGTGGTGTCTGAAATGCCAGCAAACAAGACGGGCTATGTTGGAACATAGTCTCCTTCGAGCTTCCAATGGAATTGAATTCCCTGGAAAGTAGTGCTTGTGTCTTGGTATTATCGTCAAGGTGTTTAAACAATACTCCTGCAGGTCTGGTCAACACAAAGACTCTGTGGGGACGGGAGAGGTTCCGGAGGATTGGAGGGTTATGGATGTTGTTCCTTTATTCAGGAAAGGGAGTAGAGATAGCCCAGGAAATTATAGACCAGTGAGTCTTACTTCAGTGGTTGCTAAGTTGATGGAGAAGATCCTGAGAGGCAGGATTTATGAACATTTGAAGAGGCATAATATGATTAGAATAGTCAGCATGGCTTTGTCAAGGGCAGGTCATGCCTTACGAGCCTCATTGAATTTTTTGAGGATGTGATTAAACACGTTGATGAAGGAAGAGCAGTAGATGTAGCGTATATGGATTTCAGCAAGGCATTTGATAAGGTACCCAATGCAAGGCTTATTGAGAAAGTAAGGAGGCATGGGATCCAAGGGGACATTGCTTTGTGGATCCAGAATTGGCTTGCCCACAGACGGCAAAGAGTGGTTGTAGACGGGTCATAATCTGCATGGAGGTCGGTGACCAGTGGTGTGCCGCAGGGATCTGTTCTGGGAACCTTTCTCTTCGTGATTTTTATAGTTGACCTGGATGAGGAAGTGGAGGGATGGGTTAGTAAGTTTACTGATGACACAAAGGTTAGAGGTGTTGTGGATAGTGTGGAGGGCTGTCAGAGGTTACAGCAGGACATTGATAGGATGCAAAATTGGGCTGAGAAGTGGCAGATGGAGTTCAGCCCAGATAGGTGTGAAGTGGTTCATTTTGTTATGTCAAATATGATGGCAGAATATAGTATTAATGGTAAGACTCTTGGCAGTGTGGAGGATCAGAGGGATCTTGGGGTCCAAGTCCATAGGATGTTCAAAGCAGCTGTGCAGGTTGACTTTGTGGTTAAGAAGGCGTATGGTGTACTGCCCTTCATCAATCACGGAACTGAATTTAGGAGCTGAGAGGTAATGTTGCAGCTATATAGGGCTCTGGTCAGACCCCACTTGGAGTACTGTGCTCAGTACTGCGCCTCAGTACAGGAAGGATGTGGAGGCCATAGAAAGGGTGCAGAGGAGATTTACAAGGTTGTTGCCTGGATTGGGGAGCATGCCTTATGAAAACAGGTTGAGTGAACTCAGCCTTTTCTCCTTGGAGCGACAGAGGATGAGAGGTGACCTGATAGATGTGTAAGATGATGAGAGGCATTGATCGTGTGGATAGTCCTTTTTCCCAGGGCTGAAATGGTTGCCACAAGAGGACACAGGTTTAAGGTACTGGGGAGTAGGTACAGAGGAGATGTCAGGGGTAAGTGTTTTACTCAGAGAGTGGTGAGTGTGTGGAATGGGCTGCCGGCAATGGTGGTGGAGGCGGATACGATAGGATTTTTAAAGAAACTTTTAGATAGCTACATGGAGCTTAGGAAAATATAGGGCTATGGGGAAGTCTAGTAATTTCTAAGGTAGGGCCATGTTCGGCACAACTTTGTGGGTCGCGAGCCCCAACAGATCTACCTGTGAGACCATAAGACATAGGAGCAGAATTAGGCCATTTGGCCCGTCAAGTCTGCTCCACCATTCAATCATGGCCAATCCTTTTTCTCATTCTCAGCCCCACTCCCTGGTCTTCTCCCATAACCAATCAAGAACTGATCAATCTCTGCCTTAAATGCACCCAATGACCTGGCCTCCACAGATGCCTGTGGTAACAAATTCCACAAACTCACCACCCTCTGGTTGAAGAAATTTCTCTGCATCTCTGTTTTAAATATATGCCACTTTATCCTGAGGCTGTGCCCTCTTGTCCTAGACTCTCCCACCATGGAAAAAGTCCTTTCCACATCTACACTGTCTAGGCTTTTCAACATTTGAAAGGTTTCAATGAGAACCCCCCCCCCCATCCTTCTAAATTTCAGCAAGTACAGACCTAGAGCCATCAAATTTTCCTTGTATGATAATCCTTTCATTCCAGGAATCATCTTTGTGAACTCCCTCTGAACCTTCTCCAATGCCAGCACATCTTTTCTAAGATAAAGAGCCCAAAACTGTTCACAATACTCAAGGTGAGGCCTCAGCATCACATCCCTGCTCTTGTATTCTAGACCTCTTGAAATGAATGCTAACATTGCATTTGCCTTCCGCATCACTGACTCTACCTGCAAGTTAATCTTCAGGGTGTTCTGCACAAGGACTCCCAAGTCCCTATGCATCAGATTTTTGGATTTTCTACCCATTTCGAAAATAATCCACACATTTGTTTCCTCTACCAAAGTGCATTAAAATGCATTTTCTAACATTATATTTCATTTGCCACTTTCTTGCCAATTCCCCTAATCTGTCTAAGTCCTTCAGTAGCATTCCTGTTTCCTCACAATACCTGCCTCTCCACCAATCTTTGTATTATCTGCAAACTTGCCAACAAAGCTATCTATTCCATCACCTAAATCATTGACAAACAGCATAAAAAGAAGTGGTCCCAACACCAACCCCAGTGGAACACCACTAGTCACTGTCAGCCAATCAGACAAGGATCCTTTTATTCCCACTCACTGCCTCCTACCAATCAGCCAATGCTCTAACCATGCTGGTGACCTTCCTGAAATACCATGGGCTCTTAACTTGGTAAGCAGACTCAAGTGTGGCACCTTGTCAAAGGCCTTCTGAAAATCCAAATGTACAACATCCACTGCATCCCCTTTATCTATCCTACTTGTAATCTCCTCAAAGAATTCCAACAGGATTGTCAGGCAAGATTTTCCTGAAGGAAACCACGCTGATTTTGTCCTCCCTTGTCCTGTGTTACCAAGTACTTCATAACCTCAACATCTTCCCAACCACTGAGGTCAGACTAACTGGTCTATAATTTCCTTTCTGCTGCTTCCTTCCTTTCCTAAAGATTGGAGAGACATTTGAAATTTTCCAGTCACCCGGAATAGTGCCAGAGTCAACTGATTCTTGAAAGATCATTACTGATGCCTGCACAATCTCTACCGCTACTTCCTTCAGAATGTTAGGTTGCAGTTCATTTGTTCCGGCTGACTTATGTACCCTTAGGTCTTTCAGCTTTTTGAGCACTTTCTCCCTTGTAATAGTAACTGTACTCACTTCTCTTCCCTCACACCCTTTAACACCTGGCACACTGCTAGTGTCTTCCAGAATGAAGACTGATGCAAGATACTCATTCAGTTCATCTGACATGTCCTTGTACCTGTTGTTATTTCTCCCGCCTCATTATCTACCAGCCCTACATCCACTCTCATCTCTCTTCTACTTCTTATACATTTGAAAAGTTTCTCTATCTATCTTGATTTTGTTTGCTATCTTACTTTCATCTTTTCATTCCTGATGATTCTTTTATTTGCTCTCTGTAGGTTTTTAAAAGCTTTCAAATGCTCTATTTTCCCACACATTTTTTACTTTGTTGTATACCCTCTCTTTTGCTTTTGCATTATCTTTGATTTCCCTTGTCAGCCACGGTTGTACTATTTTGCCATTTGAATATTTCTTCATTTTTGGAATACATCTATCATGCACCTTCCCCATTTTTCCCAGAAACTCCAGCCTTTGATGCAATGCTTTCATCCCTGCCAGCTTCTCCCTCCAATTTACTTTGGCCAGCTCCTCTCTCATATCAATGTAATTTCCTTTACTCCACTGAACCACTGCTACATCAGACTTTACTTTCAGATTTATCAGATTTATCAGATTTCAAAACTTATCAGATTTCAAGTTGAACACAATCATATTGTTATCTATGTCTCCTGAGGATTCCTTTACCTTAAGCTTCCTTGTCACCTCCGGTTCATTACATAGCACCCTATCCGATACACAGTAGCTGGTGCCCCAAGCAGTCTTAATGACAAACTGCTCTAAAAAGCCATCTCAAAGGCATTGAACAAACCCACTCTCGAGATCCATATAGCTATCCTAACATTGCCCTTTTAACATCACCTTTTCTATTTCCTGTTGTAAACTCTTGTCCACATTCCAGCTACAATCTGCAGGCCTGTATATAACTGCCATCCTTTTACCCTTGCAGTTGTTAACCCAAGCTGCAAGGATTCAACATCTTCCGATCCTATGTGACATCTTTCTACTGAATTGATGCCATTCTTTACCAGCAGAGCCACACTACCCCCTCTGCCTACCTTCCTATCACTCCGATACAATGTGTAACCTTGGACATTCAGCTCCCAGCTACAAGTATTCTTCAGCCATGATTCAGTGACGGTCACAACATCATACCTGACAATCTGTAATAGTGCAACAAGATAATCCACTGTATTTCTTACACTCCGTGCATTGAGATATAACACTTTGAGTACTGTATTTGCTACCCTTATTGATTCTGCATCACTAATACACTGACGCTCACCATGCTGGCTGCAATTTTCTCCCATCATCTGCATGCCCTTCTTGACAGCCTAACTGCACGCTATCTTTGCTTTTTTACCATCAGTCATATCTTGAGTCCTTTCACTCCATTTCCCACCCCCCTCCCAAATTACGTTAAACCCTCCCCAACAGCTCTAACAAACCTGCCTTCAAGAATATTGGTCCCCCTTGGGTTCAGGTGCACCCTGTCCCTTTTGTACAGGTCATACCTCCCACAAGACAGATCCCAATGATCCAAGAACCTGAAGCCCTGCCCCCTGCACCAGCTTCTCAGCCACACATTTATCCACCAAATCATCCTGACTGGTGCATGGCACAGATAGTATTCCCCCGGAGATCCTGCTTCTCAGCTTTATTCCTAGCTCTCTAAATTCTCTCTTCAGGCCCTCTTTGCTCTTCCTTCCTATGGCATTGGTAACAATATACACCAAGATAGCTGGCTGCTCTCCCTCCCCTTCTAAAATGCTGTGGACACGATCTGACACACCCTGACTCTGGTACCTGGGATGCAACATACCATTCAGGTGTCCCGTTCATGTCCACAGAATCTCCTGTCTTTTCCTCTGACTATTGAATCCCCTATCACCATCTGTCCCCTCTTTCCCTTCTGCACCATGGACCCATGCTCAATGCCAGTAACCCAGTCTCTGTGGCGTTCCCTTGGGAGGTCATCCGCTACAACAGTATCCAAAACGGGACACTTATAATTGAAGTGTCATTATTGAGATATCACTGTTAGTGAAAGGTGAGATGGACTGTCTGGAACACGACCATCAACAGATCTGGGTCATCACTGTCAGTGTTAATCCAGCTCCTCAGCGCAAGTTGTCCCGTCGGCAGTCAATGCCTCTTCGGAAGTTGTCCCAAGAGCTGGCCAGTTACACACTGGCTCAACACGCTGTTGCCTCTGTACTTGCGGTCTCAGCAATGAGCTTTGGAACTTTCAAAGGCTATGGATTTACTCGTCTCCGACGAGGCAACTCCACCTAATGTAAACCAGGAGTTTCAACTGGCTGTATGAATGTCACTGCCTGGCAGAATTGTTTTCAGTTTCCTCGTACAGAATCTCGACCAGGAAACCATTTTTATTTTATTTAGCAATAGGGTGCCGAGTAGGCCCTTCCGAACCTTTGTGCCACCACCTGGCAGTCCCCGGCAAACCCGATTAACCCTAACCCAGTCACGGGACAACTTACAACAGCCAACTACCCTACCCAGCAAGTCTCTGGGCTGAGCGGGGGAACCGGAGCACCAGAGAAAAGACACGTATTTCACAGGAATCACGTACAGAGACTCCTCACCGAGGACACTGGGATTGTACTCCCAAACCCGACACTCTGAGATGCAACCGTGTTGCACTGACCACTACCCTGCCGTGAAGCCCCTTTGTAACTTTTAACATTGTACTTTGTGTATCATGGCCTTTATTACAAAGTGAATTGAGTACAAGAGTAAGGAAATCCTCTTGCATTTGTACAGGGCCCTGGTGAGACCACACCTGGAGTATTGTGTACAGTTTTGGTCTCCAGGGTTAAGGAAGGACATCCTGGCTGTAGAGGAAGTGCAGCGTAGATTCACAAGGTTAATTCCTGGGATGTCAGGACTGTCTTACGCAGAGAGGTTAGAGAGACTGGGCTTGTACACGCTGGAATTAAGGAGATTGAGAGGGGATCTGATTGCAACATATAAGATTACTAAGGGATTGGACAAGATAGAGGCAGGAAATATGTTCCAGATGCTGGGAGAGTCCAGTACCAGAGGGCATGGTTTGAGAATAAGGGGTAGGTCAGTTAGGACAGAGTTAAGGAAAAACTTCTTCTCCCAGAGAGTTGTGGGGGTCTGGAATGCACTGCCTCGGAAGGCAGTGAAGGCCAATTCTCTGGATGCTTTCAAGAAGGAGCTAGATAGGTATCTTATGGATAGGGGAATCAAGGGATATGGGGACAAGACAGGAACAGGGTATTGATAGATAATCAGCCATGATCTCAGAATGGCGGTGCAGGCTCCTGGATTAGTCTCACTCAGCTTGGCTCTGAACTGGCTCTGTGACTGTGGCCTGCAGCCATCAGGCTCCTGGACTAGTCTCACTCGGCTTGGCTCTGAACTGGCTCCATGACTGTGGCCATCGGGCTCCTGGACTAGTCTCACTCAGCTTGGCTCTGAACTGGCTCAGTGACCGTGGCCATCGGGCTCCTGGACTAGTCTCACTTGGCTTGGCTCTGAACTGGCTCCGTGACTGTGGCCTGCAGCCATCAGGCTCCTGGACTAGTCTCACTCGGCTTGGCTCTGAACTGGCTCCATGACTGTGGCCTGTGGCCATCGGGCTCCTGGACTAGTCTCACTCGGCTTGGCTCTGAACTGGCTCCGTGACTGTGGCCTGCAGCCATCAGGCTCCTGGACTAGTCTCACTCAGCTTGGCTCTGAACTGGCTCAGTGACTGTGGCCTGCAGCCATCAGGCTCCTGGGCTAGTCTCACTCGGCTTGGCTCTGAACTGGCTCCATGACTGTGGCCATCGGGCTCCTGGACTAGTCTCACTCGGCTTGGCTCTGAACTGGCTCCGTGACTGTGGCCTGCAGCCATCAGGCTCCTGGACTAGTCTCACTCGGCTTGGCTCTGACCCGGTTCCGTGACTGTGGCCTTCAATCGTCAGGCTCCTGGACTGACTGAGGCACTGAACTGACTCAGTAGCTGTGAACTCACTTTTGAGGACTCTGCAGTTAATGTACTGTGTGTTATTTGTTTAATTTTTAAAAAATTATTTGTACAATTTTTTCTTTTCATTCACATGTTAGGTGTTCGATGGTCTTTGTTGTGTATGTTTCTGTTAAATGGGTTCTATGTTTCCTTGTTTTGTGGCTACCTGCAAGGTACATGATATCTTGTTGTATATGATATACTGTACACACTTTGATAATAAATGTGCTTTGAACTTGTGGAGTTTTGAACATAATTCTTATTCAGCTAGAGAAAGAGACCAATATCACTACCACAGAATCATAACACTGCCTTCCTCTCAGAATACTTGATCCAAAGGCTTTCAAGGTCCTATTCGCAAACGCAATAACTTCTACAGAGATGACTTAGGATTAAGCTGCATGTCACTCTGAGTTTCCCACAACACACTCAACGCTGCGAGGCAGCCTTGGCCAAGAGCAGATATGTGGTGTGTGGGCTCAGATCAGTCAAAGTCTGTATTGTAATCTGTTCCTGCACATCCGATCACGCTGATCAGCTTGCTGGAAGTGTTGGAAAATGGAGCAGTGCAACGTTGCCCCTATGCTACCATGCCGCCCTAATCAACCAAATCACTGGGCTTTGAAACCGGGGCACTGTGGCTCAGAGGAAGAGCAAGCAGACGATGCTTCAGTAGAGCCTCCCTTGTGTGTTTTACCACCTGGATCCGGCACCTGTCTGAATGTCACTGATGCTGAATTGGTCACTTCAGATCCCAGGTTCCCAACCGTTTTGATGCCCTGGACCAACACAACTGACCGAGGGTCCGTGGACCCAGGTTGGAAACCCCTGTTTTACAGTCTCTTCCTTGCGAAGGCAGCGGACGGGAGTTCAGTGGTCAGCTCTGCTTATCACCAAACTGAAGGTAAGCTGCAAAATGTGGAAACTGAATAGAGTGCACAGCACAATACAGGTCAGACCCCTCAACCCACAATTTTGTGCCAACCTTTTAACTGGCTCCAGTATCAACCTTCCCTCCCACACATCCCTGCAGCTGTGCCAGCTACTACCATCTGGGAAATGGCACCACACATTAAAGCCAGGACCAATGAGCTCCAGGACAGCTTCTTCCACCAGGCCATCAGACTGATTAACTCACGCCGATACAATGTGTTTCTAAGCCATGTTGTCAGTCCTGTTGTACATACTATTTATTAAAAATGACTATAAATTGCATATTGCTCATTCAGACAGACATAACATAAAGATTTTTACTCCTCATGCATGTGAAGGATGTAAGAAATAAAGTCAATTTGATTGTGCTGACACTTTAACCTGCTCCACAACCAATCTAACCCTTCCTTCCTACATAGCCCTCCATTTTTCTATCATCCATGTGCTGATTTAAAAGTCACTTAATCAGCAAGGAATCTGTCAAAGTGTAAGTAAGTTTATTATCAAAGTACATATTTTGTTCAACTGCAGACTGCAACAACCTTCATGGACTCAGGGACTTAGATTACATTTTTTTTACGTGTCTGTATTTTACTGGTATTTTGCATGTGCTATGTGTGCTTTGTGCTGAGTATGACTGTTGGTTCTGCGTTTTGCACCTTGGCCCCAGAGTAACACTGTCTTGTTTGGCTGTATTCATGGGTAGTCACTTATGATTGAATGACAATTAAACTGATACATATATGTCACCATATACAACCTTGAGATTCATTTTCTTATGGCATTCAGAGTAAATTCAAAGAAACACAATAGAATCAATAAAAAACTGCACACAGAGACAGATGCATGACCAATGTGCAAAAGACAACAAACTATGCAAATACAAAAAATGATAATAATAAATAATACCGAGAACATGAGTTGTGAGTTGTAGAGTTGTTAAAAGTGAGTTCATGGGAGACGCTGAGGTCAGCCTGCAGGTGTCACCATACACCTGTGCCAACCCAGCATGCCCACGACTCACCAACCCAGAATGCCCATGACTCACCAACCCAGAATGCCCACGACTCACCAACCCAGCATGCCCACAACTCACCAACCCAGCATGCCCACGACTCACCAACCCAGAATGCCCACGACTCACCAACCCAGAATGCCCACGATTCACCAACCCAGCATGCCCACGACTCACCAACCCAGAATGCCCACGACTCACCAACCCAGAATGCCCACAACTCACCAGCCTAGCATGCCCACAACTCACCAGCCTAGCATGCCCACAACTCACCAACCCTACCCAGTACACCTTTGGAATTTGGAAGGAAACCACGTGGTCACAGGGGAGAATACAGACTTCTTGTAGAGAGCGGTAGATTTCATAGCTAACTGCTGTAAAGCGTCACGTTAACCACTGTGCTACCATGCCACTCATAAATCAGCCATGGTCAAATGGCAGAGCAGAGTGAATGGGCCGATTCTTCTCCTGTGTCTTATGTCTAAGCAGAACCTCCTCCCTGAGGAGTGTGATACTCAGAGTAAAAGGATAGTAGTATGGGAGGGACGGGACTCAGAGGGAGGTGAAAGGCAGGTGAGAAGAGGTACAAGGTCAGAGCGGGGAACAGAAGATGAGGGAAGGGGGAGGGAATTTTTTTACTGGAAGGAGAAGTTGATATTTCTGCCATCAGGTTGTAGGCTACACAGATGGAATACAAGGTGTTGCTCCTCCCCCCTAAGGGTGGCTTCATCATGGCACAAGAGGGGGCCATGGACCAACGTGCCAGTACGGGAATCGGAATTAAAATATTTGGTCACCAGGAAGTTCCACTTCTGGCAGATGGAATCGAGTCGTTCAACAAAGCGATCCCCCAACTTACAAGGGGCTTCATCAGCGTAGAGGAATCTGCGCCAGGATCATCGGACACAATAGGCGACTCCAGCAGATTTGCAGGTGAGGTGTTGCCTCACTTGGAAGGACATTTTGGGGCCCAGAATGGAGATGAGGAGCGGGTGAATGGGCATGGGTAGCACTTTGGCTGCTTTCAGAGGTAAGTGCTAAGAAAGATTAGTGGAGAGGGAGAACTGGACAAGAGGATCATGGAGGGGGTGATCCGTGCTGAAAGTGGAGGGGGAGGAGGTAAAGATATGTTTGGTGGTGAAGCATATCCCTTTGGAGGTGGCAAAAGTTGCAGAGAATGATGTGGAGGCTCATAGGGCGGTAGGTAAGGACAAGAGGACTGTTAAGGTAGTAAGAAGACGGAGTGAATGAAAATGTCAAGAAAATGGAGGAGATGCAGGTGAGGGCAGCATCAAGGGAAGTGGAAGGGAAACCCCATTCTTTGGAGGAGGAGGACATCTCAGATGTCCTGGAAAGAAAAGCCTCTTCCTGGAAACGGATACAGTGGAGACGAAGAACTGAGAAAAGGGAATGGCATTTTTACAGGAGTCTGGGTAAGAAGAGGTATGGTCCAGATTGCCGTGGAAATCATTGGGTTTATAAAAGAAGTTGGTCGACTGCTTGTCTCAGAGATGGAGACAGAGAGATTGAGAAAGAGGAAGGAGGTGGCTCAAATGGACCAAGTGAATTTAAGGGCAGGATGGAAGTTGGAGGCAAAGTTGATGAAATTGAAATTCACTTGTCAAGTACCATGCACCGATACATTGCCATATATCTGTGGCTGGGGACTTAATGTTCACGATTCCAAGATTACAACTGTGACACCACTTTAATTATACTTCTCTGTGTCTTGGGCATTGTGAAAGATACTAAATAAATGATTCAAAAATAAACTAAATTTATATGAATTCTGGTCCACTGATCACATTTGACCTGAATACTGGTCTTTGATCCCCACTTCAATTTAAGCAATGACTGTGTTATCTTTGACAAGGAAGTAAATTAATCCGTAACAATTCTCTCTTGCACTTACCAAAACTCAGATATTAAATTCAATAAATTCTACAAACCTGTTAGAACTAGACGCATCAAGTTGTCACGGAGGAATGAAATCTTATTTATAATATCCCACATCCATTTATAGTGTGTCAATAGATAATGCACAAAAGCAGGGCTCGGCTTCAACACTGTGTAAACTCTTGTCCAGAAATAAGCTGCAATTAAAAATACATAATTCAGGAAACAGCAAAGATTGCATGAAGTACAAGAAGACAATGGCTTATAGAAGGCTACTTTTTACCTTTGTCGGATCCTGATGTTTTTGATCCAGGGTTCTTCTGGATTCTTCTAATCTGTCCAAGTCCTGCAGCCTACCTGTTTCCTCAACACTACCTGCCCCTCCACTAATCTTTGTATCATCTGCAAACTTGGCAACAAAGCCATCTATTCCATCATCTAAATCATTGATATACAGCAGAAGAAGAAGCGGTCCCAACACCGACCCCTGTGGAACACCACTAGTCACTGGCAGCCAATCAAAAATGAATCCTTTTATTCCTACTCGCTGTCTCCTACCAATCAGCCAATGCTCTAAGCATACTAATAACTATCCTGTAATACCATGGTAAGCAGCCTCGTGTGTGGCACCTTGTCAAAGGCCTTCTAAAAATCCAAATACACAACATCCACTGCATCCTGTTTATCTATCCTACATATTCCTATCCTACACCACAAAAAATTCCAACAGGTTTGACAGGCAACATCTTCCTTAAGGAAACCATGCTGACCTAGCCCCACCTTGTCTTGTGACACCAAGTACTCCATTACCTCATCCTTAACAATTAACTCTGACATCTTCCAAAACAATGAAGTCAGGATATCTGGTTATAATTTCCTTTCTGCTGCCTTCCTCCTTTCTTAAAGAGTGGAGTGACATTTGCAATTTTCTAGTCTTCTGGCACCATGCCAGAGTCCAATGATTTTTGAAAGATCTTTTCTAATGCCCCTACAATCTCTACCACTACCTCTTCAGAACCCTAGGGTTCATCTGCTCCATGTGACTTATGTACCTTTTAGCTTTTTGAGCACCTTCTCCCTTGCAACTGCACTCACTTCTCTTTCATCACACCCTTTAACACCTGGCATACTGCTAGCTCCTTCCACAGTGAAGGCTAATGCAAAATACTCATTTAGTTCATCTACCATCTCCTTGTCCCCCATTATAATTTTTCCAGCCTCATTTTCTAGTGGTCTTATATCCACTTTCCTCTCTTTTATATACTTGAAAAAGCTTTGTCTATCCACCTTGATATTGTTTGCTAGCTTGCTTTCATATTTCATCTTTTCCCTTCTAATGATTCTCTTAGTTGCTCTCTGTAGGTTTTTAAAAGGTTCCCAATCCTCTATCTTCTCAACCATTTTTGCTTTGTTGTATGCCCTTTCTTTCGTTTTTTACATTAGCTTTGACTTCCCTTGTCAGCCATAGTTGTACTATTTGGCCATTTCAGTATTGCTTTGTTTTTGGAATACATCTATCCTGCATCTTCCTCATTTTTCCCAGAAACTCACTCCATTGCTGCTCCGCTGACATCCCTGCCAGCATCTCCTTCCAATTTACTTTGGCCGACTTCTCTCTCATACCACCATAATTTCCTTTACTCCACTGAAATATTGCTATATCAGACTTTACTTTCTCTCTATCAAATTTCAAATTTGACTTCATCATATTGTGATCACAGCTCCTAAGGATTCCTTTACCTTAAGCTCCCTAATCACCTCCGGTTCATCAAATAACACCAAATCACGTATAGCTGATCCCCTCAATGACAAACTGCTCTAAAAAGCCATCTCATAGGCATTCAACAAGTTTTTTTTTTAATCAGAGAGTGCTGAGTGTGTGGAATGGGCTGCCGGTGATGGTGGTGGAGGCAGATACGATAGCATCTTTTAAGAGTCTCCTGAATAGGTACATGGAGCTTGGAAAAATAGAGGTCTATGGGAAACCTGAGGTAATCTCTGAACTAAGTACATGTTCAGCACAGTTTTGTGGGCTGAAGGGCCTATATTGTGCTGTAGGTTTTCTATGTTTCTATGTTTAGCAAGTTCACTCTCTTGGGGTCCATTACCAACCTGATTTTCGCAATCTACCTGCATGTTAAACTCTCCCATGACTATCATAACATTGCCCATCTGACAAGCCTGTTCAATTTCTCGTTGCAATCTGCAGTCCACGTTACATTTTCTTAACTCAACCCACAAGAATTCAAAATCTTCCGATCCTATGTCACATCTTTCTACTGATTTAATGCCATTCTTTACCAGCAGAGCCACACCACCCCCTGTGCCTGTCTTCCTATCCCTCCGATACAAACTGTAACCTTGGACCTTCAGCTCCCAATTACAACCATCCTTCAGCCATGATAGCACAACATTGTACCTGACAATCTGTAAGAGTGCAACAAGATCATCCACCTTATTTTTTATACTCCGTGCATTGAGATATCACACTTTGATTGGCCTATTTGCTACCCATTTTGATTCTGCATCCCTAATGCACTGATACTCACCCTGCTGGCTGCAATTTTGTTCTGTCATCTGCCTGCCCTTCCTGACAGTCCGACTGCTCACTATCCTTGCTTTTTTACCATTCATCAATTCTTGAGTCCCTTTCACTCTGGTTCCCATCCCCTGCCAAATTAGTTTAAACCCTCCCCAACAGCTCTAACAAACCTTCCTGCAAGAATATTGGTTCTCCTCGGGTTCAGGTGCTACCCATCACTGTTGAACAGGTCATACTTCTCCCAGAAGAGATCCCAATGATCCAAGAACCTGAAGCCCTGCCCCCTGCACCAGCTTCTTAGCCGCACATTTATCCACCAAATCATCCTGTTTCTACCCTCACTGGCACAGGTAGCAATCCAGAAATTACTACCCTGGAGGTCCTGCTTCTCAGCTTTCTCCCTAGCTCTCTAAATTCTCTCTTCAGGACCTCATATCTTTCCCTTCCTAAATCATTGGTACAACATGTATGAAGACATCCGGCTGCTCTCCCTCCCTCTGCAAAATGCTGTGGACACAATCTGAGATGTCCCTGACCCTGGCATCTGGGTGTCCCGTTCACGTCCACAGTCTCCTGTCATTAAGATGGAGCTGCTTTCTATTTAGCTATTTTATAGTCACAGAGGTGAAGAAAATTCCATTTAAATCGATAGATAAGAATGAACCAATTAGAAAGCACTTATTCAATACTGAAGTACCAAGTTAAGCAATGCAAAAGCACTTCTTCAAGTAATTCAGGACAAAGAAGCTTCCAGAGCTTTCCAGAATTATACTTCGTATCACCACTACAGGCTACTTCAAACACAGGTAGAAAGTTAATTGTTAAACTGCAAAGAAAATAACATTTAAACCGAGCTGTCAGTGCAGGTGATGCAAGTGATTCAATTTCAAATTTTAAGAGAAGTTTGGATACGTACATAGATGGGTGGGGTATGGATGCAATGGTCCCAGTGCAGAGTGAAGGGACTAGGCAGTTTAAATGATTTAGCATGGACTAGGTGGGCCAGAGGGCCTGCTTCTGTGCTGTAGTTTTCTATGATTCTAAACTGTCTAACCTAAGAATTAAACAGTTGGATCTAATAGCCATTGACCATTTATTAATCCCATCCGTTGTGCAAGCAACGTTAGCAAAGTATCTCCTTAGGAGTTTCTTTCCCTACACTCCACCGCCTTATGGCTACATCCACTCATGGGGATGGATCTGGGAGTAAAGTCCAAGGAAAAATCCAGAGCTGGTGTCAATAAGTCAGCCCCACATTGAGTTCATTGTTGACTGGTGACTCCTGCAACACCACTAGTGCCAAACTGTATCGGTCTCTGCTGTTCCCTTGGATTCACCAGCTGCGTGGAGAGGGGGAGCCCGCTGCACGGACAACAGCTGCTCTCCATATTGTTCTGCCCTGGCTTCCGTATCACATAGACAGCTAGGATGCAACATCCATTGTCACTCCTGGCCTCAAAATGACTACTCCTGAAGACGCCTCAGGTTTCAGCTTTAATCTTCAAAACATCTGAATCTTTATCCAATTACTGAATCCCATCACTCTCGCAATTTCTGAGAAGTTTAACACTCTCCAAAATTAAATTCACAAATTTTCAAAATTCATGAGAATGGAGCATTTGTAAGCAGTGTTTTAATTAAGATACCAAGAAGAACTTTAGAAACAGATCCGTGAATCCAACTTATCCATGCCTATCTGAGCTGGGTACATTTGCCTGTGTTTGGCTCATATCCCTCTGGGTCTTTTCTACCCCTGTACCTGTCCAAATGTCTCGTGAAAGTTGTTATCACACCTCCTCTGATAGGTCTTTCCATATACCACTGCCCTATGTGTGAAACTTGCCCCTCAAGTCTCCTGTAAATCATTCACCTCTCACCTTAAACCTATTCCCTCTAGTTTTAGATTTGACTACCCTGGGGAAAGGACTGCAACCAATCAACCATTTTATCTAGGACTCCCATGATCTTATAAGCCTCTTTAAAGATTGCTTCTCAAAGTCCTACATTCTAGGGAACAAACGTCCCAGCCTATCCAGTCTTTCCTTAAGCCCTTCAGTCCCCATAGAGATGGACCACATCAAGGAAGAGGTTTTCTCCGTTTGGATATTTAACGTGCAAAAACATTTAGGGAAAGGGACTTCCTTTTAATTACACAGTTCCATCATGACAAAACTCCAAAAATAAGTCATGCTGGTGTTTATTCAATGTTATAAACATCAAACCTACTGCTTGACTTTTAACCTCAAAACATTGAATACAACTACATTGTATAATCTTACAAAGAACTGTAATTTGAAAACAACTTACGCACGGTGCAGTTAACTCCATGATAGCCAGTGTGTGTGCAGTCACATTCATAACCTTCTAGACCAACATTAACACAAACTCCTTTATTCTGACAGGGCCAATAACAGCAGAGATTCACTGCAAAAAAAGACAAACAAAGTTAAAAGTCGATTTAAGACTGTGAGGCATAAGATATAAAAGACATACTGAGGGAGCAAATTAGGCCATTCAGCCCATCCAGTCTGTGTTGCCATTCCATCGTGGCCGATTTATTATCCCTCTCAACCCTATTCTCCTGCCTTCTCACCGTAACCTTTGACACCCCGACTAATCAAGAACCTATCAATCTCTACTTTAAATATATCCATTGACTTGGCCTCCACAACTTTCTATGCCAATGAATTCTATACATTCACTACTCTCTAGCTAAAGAAATTCCCCTCATTTCCATTCTAAAGGGACCTCCCTCTATTCTGAGGCTCTGCCCTCTGGTCCTAGACCCCCCACTGTAGGAAACATCCTTTCCACACCCCTCTGTCTGTGCCCTCTGGTCCTAGTCTCCCCCAGTATAGGAAGCATTCTCTCCACATCCACTCTATCTAGGTCTTTCGATATGGAATAGGTTTCAGATTTAAGTTCTGAGAGATTGCATTTGCCAAAAAGGTCTATTCACAAGTTTTCTCTCTATCAACTCCTGCAGCGTAGTAAAAGGAATCACCGAGAAATTAATTTGAAGATAGAACACACAGAAAGTGTTAGAGGAACTCGGCAAGTCAGGCAGCATCTATGGAGGGGAATAAACAGTCAATGGTTCAGGCTGAACTCGTTCATCTGGGCTTGCCCATTCCCTGCCTTCATTTCCCCAACAGTTATTATTGGCAGGTCTGAAAACAGGATGATGCTGGATCCAGAATCAGAATCAGGTTTATTCTCACTGGCACGTGACATTAAATTTATCAACTTAGCAGTGGCAGTTTAATGCAACACATAATCTAGCAGAGAGAGAAAAACATAATAATAAATAAAATAAAACATAATAATAAATAAATAAGTAAATCAATTACGTATATTGAATAGATTTTAGAAAATGTGCAAAAGCAGAAATACTGTATATTAAAAAAGGTTAGGTAGTGTCCAAAGCTTCAATGTCCATTTAGGAATTGAATGGCGGAGGGGAAGGAGCTGTTCCTGAATCACTGAGTGTGTGTCTTCAGGCTTCTGTACCTCCTACCTGATGGTAACAGTGAGGAAAGGGCATGCCCTGGGTGTTAGAGGTCCTTAATAATGGACACTACCTTTCTGAGACACCGCTCCCTGAAGATGTCCTGGGTACTTTGTACACTAGTCCCCAAGATGGAGCCGACTAGGTTTACAACCTTCTGCAGCTTCTTTCAGTCCGTACAACTATAGAAGCTTCTGAGTGTATTTGTTGACGTACCAAATCCCTTCAAACTCCTAATAAAGTATAGCTACTGTCGTGCCTTCTTTATAACTACTTAGATATGTAAGGACCAGGATAGATCCTCAGAGATCTTGACACCCAGGAACTTGAAACTGCTCACTCTCTCCACTTCCGATCCCTCTATGAGGATTGGTATGTGTTCCTTAATCTTACCCTTCCAGAAGTCCACAATCAGCTCTTCTGTCTTACTGACGTTGAGTGCCAGGTTGTTGCTGCGGCACCACTCCACTAGTTAGTATATCTCACTCCTGTATGCCCTCTCCTCACCATCTGAGATTCTACCAACAGTGTTTGTATCATCAGCAAATTTTTAGATGGTATTTGAGCAAAGCCTAGCCACACAGTCATGTGTATACAGAGAGTAGAACAGTGGGCTAAGCACACACCTGAGGTGCGCCAGTGTTGATTGTCAGCGAGGAGGAGATATTATCACCAATCTGCACAGACTGTGGTCTTCTGATTAGGAAGTCGAGGATCCAATTGCAGAGGGAGGTACAGAGGCCTAGGTTCTGCAACTTCTCAGTCAGGATTGTGGGATTCTGCAACTTCTCAACCAGTAGCAAAGCACAGAATTGTGTTAACCTTTTACCTTCTATTACATCAATGTATTGTTGTAATGAAATGATCTGGGTGGGTGCCATGGAAATATGGACATGGTGACATCTTGAATCATTAGTCTGCCTGGTCCCACTGATCTGCAGCCAGGCTAAAGCCCTCTCATCTATGTACCTATCCAAATTGCTCTTAAATGTTGAAATCAACCCTGCATCCACAATTGTTCTGGCAACTTGTTCCAAACTCTCTGAGTGAAAAAGTTCCCCCTCATGTTCCCCTTTCACCTTTAACTCATGACCTCTGGTTCTAATCTCACCCAACCTCAGATGAAAAAGTCTGCTGACGTCTACCCTATCCATACCCCTCGAAATTTTGTAAACCTCTGCCAAATCTCCTCTCAATCTTTTACATTATAGGGACTAAAGCCCTAACCTACTCAGACTTTCTCTACAACTCAGGTCCTCAAGTCCCAGCAACATCCTTCTCAATTTCCACTGTACTCTCTCAATCTTATTGACATCCTCTTTGGCCAGGCTGGGAACCACCATTCAAATAGCGATTACTGACAGAATAGACATTACCATGGAAGCAAACACAGTCCTTGAAGAGTAGCCTGATCTGGGATATCCTCCCTAAAGTGAATGCATTTGTACATACTTATATCAGACATTGGAGCAAGATTAGGCCTTTCGGCTTGTTGAGTCAGCTCCAACATTCCATCAAGGTTGATTTATTACTCCGCTCAACCCAATTCTCCTGCCTTCTCCTCATAATCCTTGACGCCCTGACTAATCAAGGACCAGTCAACCTCCACTTTAAATCTGAAGCAATGACTCAGACTCCATAGTCCTTTGTGGCAATGAATCCCACAGATTTGCAGCCTCTGGCTAAAGAAATACCTCATCTCTTTTCTAAATAGATGACCATGTATTCTGAGACCGTGCCCTCTGATTATAGACTACCCCACTATAGGAAACATCCTCTCCATATCTACTCTATCCAAGAACTTTGAGGCCTTCACTGAAATTTAGAGCTTACGGACAGCGAACTCAGTATCAAGACTGCCACAGTTCCCTAGGGTAGCAAATTCTGATTCACCAACCTTTGGGTGAATAAACTTCACAGGGGCCAAGAATTTGGCCAGCTTAGAAAGGAAGAGGTTTTCTCCTTTATGAAAGGGATGTACAGGATCAAGACAGAAAAATTAGTTCCACTGGTAGGTGAGGCTAGAATGAGGGGACACAGCCTTTAGATTCAGAGGAATAGATTTAGGATGGAGAAGAGTGCTTTTCCCAAAGAGTAGTGAATCTGCCTGGAGAAACAGTTTCTCTACTTCACTAAATATATTTCAGACACAGTCAGACAGATGTTTGCATAGCAGAGAGTAGCGGGTTCTGGGGAAAAGGCAGGGAGGTGGAGGCGAGTCCATGGCCAGATCAACCATGATCTTAATGAATGGCAGGGGCAGGCTTGATGGGCCAGAACGACTCCTGCTTCTAGTTCTTATGTTTCTGGATACCAACTAGGCAAACCATTATTTGCGATTTCACCCTGTTAGGACTGAGATCAGATCTCAAGAGTCCTGTTTACTCCCCCTTCATACAACAAACCACATCCAGGCTCTGATGTGGTAAACGTTAGCTGCACTCTCTCTATCGCTAGTACATCTTTCCTTAGGCAGCAAGATCAGATCTGTTCACTATTTGTAGATATGGTTTCACACAATTTATACAGTCACATTTCTTCCTTTGAACTCAAATCCTCTTTCATTATAGGCCATCAAATTGATTGCTAAGCAAATTGTTGGCTGCATCAGCACTTTAACTACAGTAACTTGCACACAAACCATCAGCCGGAGGAGCAACACCTCATATTCCATTTGGATAGCCTTCAAACTGATGGCACAAACATTGAATTATCCAACTTCCAGCAATTTAATCCCCCTTCCCTTTCCCTCTTCTTCAGTCCCCACACTGGCCTCTTACCTCTTCTCCTCATCGGCCTTTCACCTATCCCGGCGCCCCTCCTCCTTCCCTTCCTCCCATGGTCCACTCTCCTCCCTATCAGATTCCGCCTTCTCCGGCCCTTTACCGTTCCCACCCATCACATCTCAGCTCCTCAATTCACCTCCCTCCCCCACCCAGCTGGCTTCACCTATCACCTTTTAGTTTGTCCTCCCCACTCCTCCTTATTCTGGCATCTTTCCCCCCCCCCCACCCCTTCCTTTCCAGTCCTGATGAAAGGTCTCAGCCCAAAATGTCAGCTCCTTATTCAATTCCATAGCCGCTGCTTGACCTGCTGAGTTCATCTAGCATTTGGGTGTATCGCTTAGGTTTCCAGCATCTGCAGAATCTCTTGTGCGTGTAAAACCATCAAACGCCTTTGACCTGGACCCACCCTAACTGCTCCCAGTCCATTCCCTAACCCCCTCCCTTTTATACTGAATCAGAATCACGTTTATTATCGCTGGCGTATCAAAGTTCAAAGTAAATTTATTCTCAAAGTACATATATGTCGCCATATACAACCCTGAGATTCATTTCCTTGTGGGCATACTCTACAACAGAATAACAACCATAACAGAATCAATGAAAGACTGCATCAACTTGGGTGTTCAACAAGTGTGTAAAAGACAACAAACTGTACAAAAGCAAAAGGAAAGAAATAATAATAAATCAATAAATATCAAGGACAGGGAGATGAAGAGTCCTTGAAAGTGAGCCCATAGCTTGTGGGAACATTTCAATGATGGTGTAAGTGAAGTTGAATGCAGTTATCCCCTACGTTGTGGAATTTGTTGGTTTGTGGCAACAGTACAGCACAATATATAAAATGTACAATAAATCACGATAAGAATTATGTATTAAAATCATTAAATAAGTAGTTAGAAAGTGTTCAAGGGTGCATTGTCCATTCAGAAACTGATGATGGAGGGGAAGAAGCTGTTCCTGCATTTGCTATCTCCCGTTCCTTTTACCAATCCTGGTTTTTGTTCTATTTAGGGATAGAGCACAGAACAGGCCCTACCGGACTATGGAGGAAACCGAAACACCCAGAAGAAACTGAAGGAAACTCACCCAAGCACGAGGATGAACAAACTCCTCACAGCTGACCTTGCAACTGAACTCTGAACTCTGACGCTGAGCTGTAATAGTGGCACACTAACCGTCTCACTGCACTGAAGGGTCCTGAGCTGAATCATTTCTGCCCATTTCCCTCTGTAGACACTGCCCTCCAGCACGCTGTGTGTGAGTCGTCTTCACTACTCATAATGAAGAGCAGCTGAACAAGCGTTCATGGGGAGAGCATACAAGCCCTTTACAGATAGTGTCAGAACTGTGTCCAGGTATTCTGACTGCTGGAGCAATGAACCAATTGCACTAACCGCCATGCTACTGGGCACCTAGATAAAGATTGAAAAGAGTACAGAGAAAATTGACAAGGATGTTGAGTTATAGGGAAAGGCTGAATAGGGTAGGACTTTATTTCCTGGAGCGTAGGGAATAAGAAGAGATTTGATAGAGGTATATAAAATTACGAGGGGTGGACAAGTAGACTTTTTCCCCCGAGATTGGGTGAGGCTGGAATTCCAGGTTATAGGTTAAGCATGGAAGCTGAACTGCTTAAGGAGAACATGAGGGGAAGTTTCTTCACTCAGACGGTGGTTAGAGTGTGGAACCAGCTGCCAGTGGAAGTGGCGGATGCAATTTCGATTTCAACATTTAAGAGAAGTTAAGATGGGTACATGAATGGGAGGGGATCGAAGGGCTTTGGTCCAGGTACAGGTGAATGGGATAAGGCAGAATAACCATTTAGCACTAACTAGATGGGCTGAATGCCCTGTTTCTGTGCTGAAGCACGAGTAGCAGATTCATTGACAATGGAACAGGGCACACAGGGTCCTTGCACCCGTCGTCCCAACTGGTTCATGCTACCAAAGATTCCCATCTACACCGGTCCCACATGCCTGCATTTGACCCACATCTCTCTAAACCTTTCCTATCCATCTACTTGTTCAAGTACCTTTTAAATATTGTGATGTACCTGCCTCAACCAGACATTGGAGAGGGTTCACCAGTCATTGGAGAGGGAAAATGATTCCAGGATAGAAAGGCTTGTCGTATGAGATGCATTTGATGGTCCTGGCCTTTGCATACTGGAATTCAGAAGAATGAAGGGGGATCTCATTGAAAACTAATGTATGTTGAAAAGCCTTGATAGAGTGGATATGGAGAGGATGTTTCCTATAGTAGGGGTATCTAGGAACAGGGGGCACAGCCTCAGAATAGAGGGGCATTCTTTCAGAACAGAGATGAGGTAGAAGTTCTTTAGCCAGAGAGTGGTGAAACAGTGGAATTTGTTACACAGTCGGCTGTGGAGGCCAAGTCATTGGGTGTACTGAGGCAGAGATTCATAGATTCTCGATTAGTCAGGGCATGAAGTGATACAGGGAAAAGGCATGAGATTGGGGCTAGATGTAAGTGGATGATGAAATGGCACAGCAGAATCGATGGGCCAAATGGCCTAATTCTGCTCTTATATCTTATGACTTTGCAATCTAATAGTCAACTACTTCCTCTGGCAACTCGTTCCATATACTGACCACCCTCTAGGTGATAAGGTTCTCCCGCAGGTCCCTAGTGTATGTCCTTTCACTCAACTTAAACCTATGATCTCTGTTTCCTCAACCTTGGGGAAAAGTGTCAGTATTCCCCCTACGCATGACCCTCATGACTTCACACACCTCCATTAGACCTCCCGACTCCTCGACTCCAAAGAAAAAGTCCCAATCTATGCAACCTCCCTCTATAACTCAGATCCTGGAGTCCCAGAAACATCCTCATATACAGTGTCTCCCCACGCTCTTTCCAGCACCATGGCATCTTTCCCACAGCAGGGTGACCAAAACTAAATGCAATATTACAAATAGGCAGGTACCTGGACCTGTGGCATTGAATGCAGAGATCAGTCCAAAACTTTATTGTCATTCTAACTGTACATCAGCTCTGCAGGGCAGAATGAGACTGCGTTTTCCAGGAGCAGTGCAATCATAACATAACAAACGCAGCTTTTTTGTCGGCAGCACTGCAGCTGGAGTACCAGGTTGTGATGCAAAAGGTTAGCACACTCTCAACCACGCCTCTGTAGAATGTAGTTAAGATGTTAGTGGGGAGTGATGCTTGTTCAAGCTTCCTCAAAAAGTGCAATCTCTGCTGGGCTCGTTTCACAATCCCAGTGTCTTATATCTGTAAGTTTGACCTAGTTACAGAAATGCTCTCCAATGAGTAGCCAAAAGGGCTGAATGCATCACTGGCTCTAGCCCAACAGCCACCAAGGGGTTAGATGGACCATCTAGCTCCAGTCTGCAGACCAGTGGTAAGGAAGACAAACCATTTACGAAAGCAGGGACAGTGTAACCCAAGGGAGTTGTCTCTCAGTTCGGGAATGCTTCGACTGCAGAGACTGGAACCTGTCTGCAGCCAAGCAATGCATGATATGGGAAATGACTTAGAGGAATGCACCACTATGGTCATGGTCTATGTCAAATACTGCATAGACAATGTCACCAGCAATAAAAACATCAGTGCGTTCCCAATCAGTAGCCATGCATTAACAACAATGCCGGAAACCTGCTCAGGGCTCGAGATGCTGCCTCAAGATCCAGCGACGCCAGGTCAAACTTTAAAAGGCATTAAAACTGCCAAACAGCAGATAGAGACTCTCTTCAATAAGGCCACCAACCCCCGATGGTATCAAGTCCGTCACTGACCAAAAGCAAATAAGGTAAGTTCTGCTGCGACACCACACTAGCTCAGCTCTTTATTCCGGTCCAGATGAAGGGCTTTGGCCCAAAACGTTGACTGTACTCTTTTCTGTAGATGGTGCCTGGTCTGCTGAGTCCCTCCAGTATTTTGTGTGTGTTACTTTGATTTCCTGCAGATTTTCTCTTGCTTGTAAAACAACTCCTCTGCTGGGTTTGACAGAGACAGCAACGAAGGCCTAGACACGCGAGGCAGACACAATTCTGACACCGAGCACACGAGGTGAGATGTACTCTCTGCAGCATCAACACATGAAGAGCTGCTGGACCAGACTGCATAGAGGACGGGTCCTCTTTTACTGAGATCGATAACCTCTCCCTGACCCTTGCTGTGCTTCAAAACATCAATCGTCATACCAATCCCACAGTAGTCAGCAGCACCAATGCTTCAACGACTTCAGACTCTCACCCCCAGTGCCTGGAGATACTAGTTTTGCCCCATGCTAAGGAGGCAATTCCTGATACTCTGCACCAGCACCAGTTTGCCTATAAGCGAAACAGATCAACTGAGGACGCCACCTCCAATGCTCTTCACACCATACTGGAACACCTGGAGCATAAGGAAACCCATGCCAGAATGTTTTTTTTAAATCGACTGCAGTTCTGCCTTCAACACCATACTCTGCAATAAACTGACCATTAAACTACACAGTTTGGGACTGAATAACATCAATTTGCAACTGATTCTGGACTTTTTTACCAATCCCACCCAGACAGTCAGACTAGGCAGGTACTCATCAACCTCCCTGACCCTGAACGCTGGGCTACTACCCACTCTAATCACCCATGACCGCGGCTCTGCCTATGCCACCAGCTCCATCATCAAATGTACAGATGACACCACAGTGACTGGATTCATTAGAAATAACAATGAAACAGCCTACAGACAGGAAGTGCAGAAACTGTCTGAATGGTGCAAAAACCATAACTTTTCACTCAACATCAAAAAAAACAAACAAAAAATCAACTTCAGGAAATCAAGCTATAAACAAGTTCCTCTACTCATAAATGGTGAAGCAGTGGAAAGGATCTCCAGCTAAAGTTCTGGGAGGGCCTATACTATCTTACAAATTTAAACAGAGCAATTCTGCCCCAAAAGCTACCGGTAACCTTTTGCCGATGTGCCATACTGATCTACTGCAGGAGAGTATGGTACAGCAGCTACAACAAGATCAAAAAGAAAATAGCTCAAAGTTCAAAGTAAATTTTATTATCAGAGTATATATAAGTCACCACATACAACTCAGAGGCCTCGTCCACACTAGACCGGATAAATCCGTACCTAAAGCTTTTTCTTTTCATTTTGACCCTGCATCCACAATGAAATGGCATTTTCCTCCACCGAAAACTGAGCTTTTCTAAAACGCTCTCCAGAGTGTGTAAATCTGAAATGCCAGCTGAGCAGTGTAGTGTGGACGGGGTAACCAGAGCTTTTTAAAAACACTTTCATGACGTGCCGGAACAGATGGTGGCTGCAGCGCAGCATTTCATTGTTTTCTTGATCTAAGAGGAGGAAACGGAAATAGTATGCCGTTTCTTCTTCTCTTGTTTTCTGTAGCTGTGTCCTGCGCGCATGCCCAGTAGGAGGAGATTCGCCCAAATACCCATTTTAATGTGGACGGAGGTATTTTCAGAAATGCCTGGTGTGGACGCCTATCGTTTTTTCGCGACACTGGCGTTTTCAGAATTCACCTGCTCAATGTGGATGTAGACTGAGATTCTTTTTCCTGCGGGCATTCTCAGCAAATCTATAGAACAGTAACTGTAAACAGGATCAATGAAAGAGAAGAGCAAAGATGACAACAAACTGTACAAATGCAAATAGAAATAAATAGCATTAAATAACATGAGCATGAGATAATGGATAAAGAGTCCTTAAAGTGAGATCACTTGTTGTGGGATCATCTCAATAGATGAGTAATTACCCTCTTTTGTTCAAAAGCTTGATAGTTGAGGGGTAGTAACTGTTCTTGAACATGGTGGTGCAAGTCCTGAGGCTACGTCCACACTACACCGGATAAATCCATAATCGAAGCTTTTTCTCTTCGTTTTTACCCTCCGTCCACACTAAAATGGCGTTTAAGTCCCCCGAAACCGGAGATTTTCAGAAACGCTCTCCAGAGTGTGTAATTTTGAAAACACCGGATTGGCCAGAGCAGTGTGGACGGGGTAACCAGAGAAATCTAAAAATGCTGTCATGACGTGCTGGAACAGATGGTGATGGCAGGGTGCCGTTTCATTGTTTTCATGAATGAAACCTAACAATCTCAGAACAGACGGCAACGAGACTGAAGCCAGAAGAGTTAGAAATGTACTCACCAAATACTTTGACCCATAACTTACTGAATAAATAAGTATACTCACTTTGCCCTGTTTTCTGTCCTTGCTCGTATGAAGGTTTACCTATTTATGCAAGTACTTCTCTGACAATAGATGTGTAGCAGCCTAATGTAACATTGTATGGAAATACAAGATAATACTGATGCAGACATGTTTTACACATTTAACAAGGGGCTTTATTAATGCAACAGAGTTCATCAGCTTTTCAATGTTCATCATCAGCCGGGTCATACTGTCCATGAACTCCCTGTCGGTTGCCTCCATATGCTCCAGTATTTGTTTTTTTTAACTTTTAAGTCCTCCTGCGCGAGAGCCAATAGCTGTCCGTCGTTTAAGTTTTTCTAGTCTGTAACTGAACAAACGCGCACCAAGTCTTTCACAGCAAGATTCAACACCAAACATGTCGCTTGTTTTCGGTAGATGTGTCCTGCGCATGCACAGTAGGAGGAGATTTGCTGAAATATCCACTTTAATGTGGACAGAGATATTTTGAAAAACGCCTAGTGTGGACGCCTATCGTTTTTACGCGAAACCGGCGTTTTCAAAATTATCTGGTCTAGTGTGGACGTAGCCTGAGACTCTTGTACCTTCTACCTGATGGCAGCATTGAGAAAAGAGCACGGCCCGGGTGGCGGGGATCTCTGATGATGGATGCTGCTTTCAATAGACAATAGGTGCAGGAGTAGGCCATTTGGCCCTTCTAGCCAGCACCGCCATTCACCGTGATCATGGCTATTCGTCCACAATCAGTACCCTGTTCCTGCCTTCTCCCCATATCCCTTGACTCCGCTATCTTTAAGAGCCCTATCTAATTCTTTCTTGAAAGCATCCAGAGAATTGGCCTCCACTGCCTTCTGAGGCAGAGCACTCCACAGATCCTCAGCTCCCTGGGTGAAAAAGTTTTTCCTCAACCTCGTGCTAAATAGCCTACCCCTTATTCTTAAACTGTGGCCTCTAGTTCTGAAGCTCCAACAATACACAGAATGGTGCCGGAAAAGATCCAGTAACATCATAAAGGATTCCACCCACCCTGCTCATGGACTGTTTGTCCCACTCCCATCAGGGAGGAGGCTACATAGCATCCACTCCAGGACCACCAGGCTCAAAAACAGTTACTTTCCCCAAGCAGTAAGACTGATCAACACCTCCACCTACTGACCCACCCCTCCACACCCCCAATCACCACTACTTTATCATTTCCTGTCACCTTATGTACAGACACTTCTGTGCCTAGTGTCACTTTATAGACATACAATACATAAGCTATCTTAAGTACTTTTATCTATTGTATTTTTTAATTATTACTGTGCTCTTTATCTTATTGTGTTTTTTGTGACGCATCAGATCCAGATTAACAATTACTTTGTTCTCCTTTATATTTGTGCACAGAAATTGACATTAAACAATCTTAAATTTAACATTTTAATGTTATGTAAATATTGCTGCCAAGTATAATTGGTTGATATAAAACGGAGTTTCATGTCCTGTGGGTGGAATTGTGTTTAAAGAATGCTTACCTCTGTACTTAGGGAATGTGTTCTCAGTTAATTATATTTGATTTTATGTAACTTTCTGGAACTATTTTATCTCTGATTCAGTTGGTCACATCGAGTATAGACATGCCAATGGATGTACAATCAATATTTATGTATAAGCTATCATATTTTCAATCAATGTGTTTTTTATTATGACCATAAGACGTAGGAGCAGAACTGGGCATTCAACCCATCCATTCTGTCCACCCTTTGATCATGGTTGATCCATTGCCTCTCAACCCTGTTCACCAGCCTTCTATCCATAATCTTTCAATCCTTTACTAATCCAGATCCTATCAACCTCCAGTTTAATTACACATCAAATAACCTGGCTTCCACAACCATCCACGGCAAGGAATTCTACAGTTTCACCACCCTCTGACTATCATCACCATCCTCTTCGTGTATGTCCCTCTATTCTGAAGCTGTGCCCTCTGATCCTAGACTGTCCCAGTACAGGAATCATCCTCTCCACATCTACTCTATCTAGGCCTTTCAACACTTGATAGGTTCAAGGAGATCCAACCTTATTATTCTGAACTCCAGTGGGAAGAGACCCAGAGCCATCAAACACTCCTCATATGACAAGTATTTCATTCCACAAATCATTTTCATGAACCTCCTTTGAACCTGCTTCAATATCAGCACACCCTTTCTTAGATAAGGAACCCAAAACAGCTCACAATTCTCCAAGTGAGTCCTCACCAGTGCTTTATGAAGACTCAACATTACATCCTTCCTTTTACTTTCTAGTTCTCTTGAAATTAATGCTAAAATTGCATTTGCCTTCCTTACCCCCGATTTGGCCCACAAGTTAACCTGCATGAGGACTCCCAAGACTCTGCACCTCATATTTTATAATTTTCTCCGTTTAGAAAATAGTCGCTCAGTAAGGAGTCGTTAAGGAATCGACGGGAAGAGAGAGTGAGAGTGAAGATTGCAGGCTTCGAACGAACCCAAAGGATTGGGTTAGCTGGCAGCCCTCTGTGCATTTCAAATGTGACTGACATTTCGTATAGTCCATACCTGGATTGCGACACACACTTTTGGTTAACCCCTGCATGGTCTCGGGTGTCGTGTAGTGACCATTTCGGTGAAAGGGACATTCCCTGTCAGTTACACTGTGAAATCTCCGGAAAACATACTCTGCGGCTGCAAACTACGGTAACTGTTTATTCCATCTCTGTAAGATTGCTACTCTGCTGTATTGTGAATCTCCAAGATCATCTCTTCATTGCATCGTAAACATACAAGTCTCTGCTCTCACTGATTTCATGAATCACCTGGACTTTCTAAACTGCCACTCTAAGACTGCGCTTGAGTAAGACTTGGTTAAGAATTGTTTCTAAGTTTGACTGGGAGCTATAGATGCATAACACCGTTAACTTCTGTTTAATTTAGTCATTTGTTTAATTGTCTATATTTCTGCTTAAATGTTAATAAATTTAGTTGTTCTGCAATAAGTCCATGACTCCATTCTACATCTATTGCTGCTGGTCCGTAACACATGTCTTCTTTATCTTATTGTTAGTTTTTTAAGCTGCATCAGATGTTGAGCAGCAGTTGTTTCATTCTCCTTTACACTTGTGCACTGGAAATGCCATTAAACAATCCGAATCCTGAAAAGCAGACAGGCCTGGAGAAAAAGTTCAGAAATCAGGGGACCCGGCGATACAAGATTAAGAGGTAATTAGCAATGACCTAGAACAAACTGCTTGCAAAAGAATCATTGTCAGAACCATAGCGGTAATGAGAGGAAATAATGCAGATTCAGACTAAATATATTTCTTCTTAGAAATTGGGTGGAACTATGGTGATGCACGAGGCTGCTTGGCAGAATAAGAGGCCATTGAATTACAGGAAAGATACTAACCCGGACAGAAGATTAGCTGACTGGTAGGAGACAAAGAGTCAGGATGAAGGGGGCCATTCTGATTGGCTGCGGGTGACTAGTGGTGTTCCGCAGGAGTCGGTATTGGGACCACTTCTCACTTTATACTGTATACCATTGACTTGCATGCTGGAATTGACTACTTTGTGGCCAAGTTTTCAGATGATACAAGGATAGGTGGGGGCACACATATTGCTGAGGATGCAAGGAGTCTGCAGAATGGGTAAATAAATAGCAGATGGAATATAGTACAAGGAAGGGTATGGCCATGAGAAGAAATAAAGGTTATTTTCTAAATAGGGAGCAAATTCAAAAGTCAGAGGTACAAAAGGGCTTGGGAGTCCTCGCACACGTTTCCATAAAGGCTAACTTGCAGGTTGAGTCAGTAGTAAAGAAGGCAAATGCAATGTTAGCATTCGTTTCGAGAGGACAAGCATATGGAAGCAAAGATGTAGTGCTGAGGATTTAAGGCACTGGTCAGACTGCACTTGCGATATTGTGAGCAGTCTTGGGCCCCTTATCTAAGGAAAGATGTGCTGGCATTGGAGAGGGTCCAGAGGAGGCTCACAAGATTCCAGGAATGAAAGGGTTAAATTGTGAGGAGCATTTGATGGCTCTTTGCCTGTACTCACTGGAGTTTAGAAAAAGGAGGCCAACCCATTGGCTATATTTAGAGCAGAGGCTGACAGCCCTTGATTAGTCAGGGTGTCAAAGGATAATGCAGGCAGGAGAATGGGATGGAAAGGGATAATAAATCAGCCATGATGGAGTGTGCTGAATTATCTAATTCTGGTCTTATGATCTAATCTAGAATCTAGATCTCGAATCTAGATCTCTAACCTACTGCCCCACCAAACTCCCCAGTCAGTCCCCTTCTACCACTGGACAGTAAGGTTACTTCAGGTGAGAAGGAGTGAATGAGAAACTTGGCAGTCTAGAGAAGAGTACTCAAATTCTACATTTTAGGAACTGTTTCTTCCACTCCCCCATGGTCCATGAACACCCCCTCACTATTTTTGTCTATATAGTGGCCACTTTATTAGATATACCGGTACACGTGCTCTAATCAGCCCAACGTGTGGCAGCAACTCAATGTATAGAAGCATACAGACATGGTCAAGAGATTCAGTTGTTATTCAGACCAAACATCAGAATGGGGAAGAAATGCGATGTAACGGACTTTGACTGTGATCTAAGTGAGTTTGACCATGGAATGATTGTTGGTGCCAGGTGGGGTGGCTTGAGTATCTCAGAAACAGCTGATCGCCTGGAATTTTCAAGCACAACAGTCACTAGAATTTACAGAAAAACAAAAAAAAATCCAGTGAGCAGTCATTCTGTGGACAAAAATGACTTGCTACGGAGAGAGGTGAATGGCCTGGCGGGTTCAAGCTGACAAGAAGGTGATAGTATCTCAAATAACCACACATTACAACAGTGGTGTGCAGAAGAGCATCTCTGAACGCACAACACATCGAACCTCGAAATGGACGGGCTACAGCCACAGGAGACCACACCTGGTTCCACTCCTGTACCTGATAAATTTGCCAGCGAGCGTGGTGTGCGTGTCTGTCTAACACAAATTTTACAATGTATATCAGTGACCCTAAACCTGATCCTGATGCTGAGTGTAGAATTGATTCAGCAATTAGCGAGGCAAAGTGCTGGCATGCAGAAGAGTTGGGACATAAAATCCAGGGAAGTGCAAAGACCTTTTAGGAATAGGGAGAAGGAAGGAGGTTGAAACTGAAGAGAGTTGGATCTTTCGGATCAAACAGATGATGAGAGTGCAACAGCAGCACCCAGTTCAAAACTTCCAGCCTATCTCAACTACAGAACAATGCTGGTAACTATTGACTTGGGAGGAAGGGTGTGAAATAATAGATAAGGTAAAAATAGAGAGAGGAGTATTATTAAGTGAAGTAACTAATGAGGCCTGCTCAGAGGAGTGATGGGGATTATATTGATATCCAGCCACTCATGGATTCCGAGTTCAAACTTCCATATGTACACGTCCCCAAAAACTACATTGAGTTTCATTTTCTTGCAGGCATTCACAGTAGAACAGGAAATGCAATAGAACCGATGAAAAATTACACACAAGATCAACAAACAACTAATGTGCAAAAGACAAATCAAAAAACAAATAATAAATAAATAATATTGAGAAGACGTGTTATGGAGTCCTTGAGAGAGAGTTAATTTGTTCTGGAATCAGTTCAGAGTTGAGGCGATTGAAGGCAAATGTACAAGATTAAGGGAGGGAAGTTTAGGGGAGACATCAGGGGTAAGTTTTTTTAGGGTCACCGAGGGTTGTGTGTCCTGTTTCTGTGCTGTAATGTTCTAAGGTTCTAAACATTTCACTCTTAACCCATGACCTCTAGTGGTAGTCTTACCCAACCTCAGTGGAAAAAGCCTGCTTGCATTTACCCTATTTATACCCTCATAATTTTGTATATCGCTATCAAATCTCCTCTCAATCTTCTACTTTCAGAGGAATAATGGTCTAACCTACTCAGTCTTTCCTTATAACTCACATCCTCTGGTCGTGGCAACATCTTTGTACATTTTATCAGCACTCTATCATTCTTATTTACATCTTTTCTGTAGGTAGGTGACCAAAACGGCACACAATACTCCAAATTAGGCACCACTAACATCTTATACAACTTCAACATAACATCCCAACTCAATACTTGATTTATGAAGGCCAATGTGCCAAAAGCTTTCTTTACGACCCTATCTACCTGTGGTGCCACTTGCAATGAATTATGCACCTATATTCCCAGAACCCTCTGTTGTACTGCACTCCTCAGTGCCCCACCCCTCACTGTGTAAGACCTACCTTGGTTGGTTCTCCCAAAGTGCAACACTCACACTCATCAGTCAGCATGAAATTCCATGTGCCACGTTTCAGCCTATTTTTTCCAGCTGGTCCAGATCCCATTGCAAGCTTTGATAGTCTTTCTTGCTGTCCACTACACCTCCAATCTTACTGTCATCCACAAATTTGCTGATCCAGTTCACCACATCATCATCCAGTTCATTGATATAGAAGACAAACAACAATGGACCCTACACCGATCCCTGCGGCACTCCACTGGCCACAGGCATCCAGTCAGAGAGGCAACCGTCTACTACCGCTCTCTGCCTTCACCCGCAAAGCCAATGTCTAGTCCAATTTTCACATTGAACGCTGAGTGATTGAAGCTTCCATGCAGAACCTTGTCAAATACTTGCTGAAGTCCACATAGACAACACCCACTGCCTTGTCTTCATCAACTTTCCTGGTAACTTCCTCAAAAAATTCTACAAGGTAGGCAAGACACGACCTACCACGCACAAAGCCAAGCTGTCCAAATACTCATATCGGCCTCATAGAATACCCTCCATTAACTTTCTCACTACAGGCGTCTGGCTCAATGGCCAATAATTTCCTGCTTTATTCTTCAAACAGAATAACATTAGCTATCCTCCAGTCCCTCACCTGTCACCAAAATGACTTAATTATCTCTGCTGGGGCTGCTACAGTTTCTGCACATGCTCCCTGCAGGGTCCAAGAGAATGCCTGATCAGGCTGTGGGGATTTGTCTTCCCTGATTGGCCTCGAGACAGCAACTAACCAGTATTGAGACCATGAAGTTGATGATGCTTTGCCTCACTTCTATAGACTCTGTGTCCAAATCCCGAGTGAATACTGATGCAAAACATCCATTTAAGATCTCCCCCATCTCTTTTGGCTCCACACGTGGATTAGCATTCTGATCTTCCAGAGGATCAATTTTGTCCCTTGCAGTCCTTTTGCTCTTAATGTATCTGAAAAATCCCCCAGGATTCTGCTTCACCTTGTCCGTTAAGGCAACCTTGTGCCTTCTTTTAGCCCTCCTGATTTCTTTAAGTGTCCTCTTGTATTTCTTGTACTCCATAACACCTCATTTGTTCCTACTTGCATGTACCTGCTATGCACCCTATGCACCTTTTTTCTCATAACCATGGCCTCAATATCTCTTGAAAAGCAAAGTTCTCTAAACGTGTTGTCCCTGCCTTTTATACACACACACACACACACACACACACACACACACACACACACACACACGCTCCAACTTGTGCTATGCAAATATATCTCATTATTTTTAATTTATTTGTGGTAGTATTACTTCATGGTGTTTTGGATGAGTTATATGTACTGTGTTGTACACCTTGATCCAAAGGAATGTTGTTTCATTTGGCGCTGTATCCGTGTACAGTTGAAATTACAATAAATTTTAACTTGAATTGATACATGAACAGCCTTACCACTGGATAAGAGTGCAGGAATCGGTACACACCGGTGATGAGGTTCACAAAATGGGCACAAATCCAAATCCCGTCTAAGTATTTAACAATAAGACCATAAAACATAGGAGCAGAATTGGGCCATTTGGCCCATCAACACTGCTCCACCATTCCATCATGGCTGATTTATTATCCCTCTCAATTCCATTTCCTGCTTTTTCTCCATAACGTTCGATGCCCTTACTAAAGGCCTCAGCAGCCCTCTGATTCAACATCCTCTGACCAAAGAAATTCCTCATCTCTGTTCAAAATGGATACCCCTCTATTCTGAGGCTGTGCCCTCTGGACCCAGACTCCCCCACTATTAGAAACATCCTCTCCACATCCAGCCTTTCAACATCTGATAGGTTTCACTGAGAACCCCAACCCCGTGCTTGTACCTCCAGCCGGTGCAGACCCAGAACATCAACCACACCTCACCCAGCTGTGTCCCTTTTGCCAATCACCTGTCTGGCTCTCAGCTTCACCCCACCCCCTCCGGTCTTTTCCTATCATTTCGCATTTCCCCCTCCCTCTCCTACTTTCAAATCTCTTACTATCTTTCCTTTCGGTCAGTCCTGACGAAGGGTCTCGGCCCGAAACATCGACAGCGCTTCTCCCTATAGATGCTGCCTGGCCTGCTGTGTTCCACCAGCATTTTGTGTGTGTTTGCTTGCATTTCCAGCATCTGCAGATTTCCTCGTGTGTGCAGACCTCATATATTAACCCTTACATTCCTTTATTCATTCTTGTGAACCTTCAATGGAGCCTTTCCAACGCCAGCACAACTTTTCATAGACAAGGGGCCCAAAGCCATTCACAGTACTGCAAGTGTGGACTGATCAATGTCTTATACACACTCAGAATTATACCCTTGTTTTATATTCTAGACCTCTCGAAATGGACGCTAACTTTGCCTACGGCCAATAAGAGTCAAGCGCCTTGGCAAGGTTAATTACAGCCACCATAGATGTTTAAGGCGCTGCAATTCCCCGCGGAGCACTGCCCTCGCGGAGTGGGACATTGAACCTGGATGCTGAGTGCGGACGGGGATGGCCCGAGCGAACTGCGGACACTCCCTTGCCTGGAAACGGAGCGGAAGCCGCGAAACAGCGGAGGGCAGCAGCTCCGCAGTCCCGTCCTCTCCCCGCGGGAGGGAAGGAGAGACACAGATAGCCGATGCGCCCCTGGTTCCCGGACAGTGCTGGAACAGGCGCTCCCCCGGACTTGTCGCTGACAAGTGCAAGAGCGACTTGGGGTCGCAGTGCCCGTTGTCCCGCCCGAAGAGCGCAAAGCTCTAGGTGCGCCCACCCCCTGGGGAATCTCCCTTGGGTGGCCCCTGCCCCATGCGCCAGTCCGCGATTCCCGACACCGGACTCTCAGGAAACTCACCGGCTGCACACACCTCCAGCACACTTAGCAGAAACAACAGGCTCTTGGCGGCTGAAACACAGACCACAAAAAATAGTAAAGATGAGGCGAAGCCCGAGTCCAAGCTCCCCGCCCCTACCTCCCCGAGGGGAAGAAAGTTGGGACCCTACCATCCATTGGCGCAGAGACCGCTCTCATCCGCCGCCTAACCAAGCGTTGCCTCCCGCGCAACTCGTGTAGACAAGTGGCTGCGGCGCCGGATACCCACCCCCACACATACACACTCCTTGACGAGTGGCCAAAGAGGCGGGATCCCTCCTCCCACATCGCTGCAACCCCCACCCACTCCCCAACGCTTTGACCTGCACGTCTCGTCCTGACTCGGGGACGGTAAACTTGTTGTGAACCGAGCGAGGGTCTCCCTAACGCCCCCATTCTGGGCAGTTTGGGGGAGTCAGAATCGGGTTTAACCAGACTGCTATATGAACTATGTGGTATTACGCGGTAGTACACTACAATCCATAATGATTTCTACACCCTATCAATTACAAAAAGAGTATACATTTAAAAAGAAATTCAGGAGTGAAAAGAGAGAGAACAAAAATAGTGTTCATGGGTTCAATGTCGGTTCAGAAATCTGACGGCAGAGGGGAAGAAGCTGTTCCTCAGTCACTGAGGGTGGGTCTTCAGGCTCCTGTACCTCCTCCCCGACGGTAAGAATGAGGGAAGAGAACCTGTCCTGGGTGATGGAGGTCATTACTGAAGATGCCACCTTCTTGAGGCATTGCCTACTGAAGATACCCCGGAGTCTGGGGTGGGGGGGGGGGGGTAGTGCCTGTGGTGGAGCTGGCTGAATTTACAACTTTCTGCAGCTTTTCCCGAACCTGCACCCCCTTAGTAGGTGGTGATGCAGCCAGTTCGGATGCTCTCTGTGGTATATCTGTAGAAATTGCGAGTGTCTTTGGCGACAAACCAGATCTCCTCAACTCCTAATGAATAAAGCCACCGCCACACCTTCTTTGTATCAGTAGATTGGACCCAGGATAGATCGTCAGAGATGTTGAGACCCAGGAATGTCAAACTGCTCACCATTTCCACTGCTGATCCCTCAATGAGTTCTCACCACGCACAAGTGAGGGCAGTTCTGTGGTGCCCTACTCACAGACGCTCTGTAGGGAGGGATGAGGGTATTGTTGTAAACCTGTTCCTGGGGCTGACAAAAATGGGTCCTGGAAGCTGGTAGTGGTGGGTCTGTCTGGGGATGTCCTGGTGGTATGTGCATGCCCGGGTAACCATGGAGAGGGAACAGGCAGTGCCCATGGCTGTTGGGCACCACAGGGGTTAAACTGTCATCCGGGACAGAGATGCCCATGGCTGTTGGGCACCACAGGGGTTAAACTGTCATCCGGGACAGAGATGCCCATAACTGTTGGGCACCACAGGGGTTAAACTGTCATCCGGGACAGAGATGCCCATGGCTGTTGGGCACCACAGGGGTTAAACTGTCACCCGGGACAGAGATGCCCATAACTGTTGGGCATCATAGGGGTTAAATTGTCACCCAGGACAGAGATGCCCATGGCTGTTGGGCACCACAGGGGTTAAACTGTCACCCGGGATAGAGATGCCCATGGCTGTTGGGCACCACAGGGGTTAAACTGTCATCTGGGATAGAGATGCCCATGGCTGTTGGGCACCACAGGGGTTAAACTGTCATCTGGGACAGAGATGCCCATGGCTGTTGGGCACCACAGGGGTTAAACTGTCACCTGGGACAGAGATGCCCATAACTGTTGGGCATCATAGGGGTTAAATTGTCACCCGGGACAGAGATGCCCATGGCTGTTGGGCACCACAAGGGTAAAACTGTCACCCGGGATAGAGATGCCCATGGCTGTTGGGCACCACAGGGGTTAAACTGTCATCTGGGACAGAGATGCCCATGGCTGTTGGGCACCACAGGGGTTAAACTGTCACCCGGGACAGAGATGCCCATAACTGTTGGGCATCATAGGCGTTAAACTGTCACCCGGGACAGAGATGCCCATGGCTGTTGGGCACCACAGGGGTTAAACTGTCAGCTGGGACAGAGATGGGAACATTTAAATTCAGTTCACGATGGTGATTGCGTTAGTTATTGTCGCTGAGTTTGTTGTAGTCTTGTCAAATGTAACTTGTGTAATAGAGTGCCAATAGCATGAAGGGTCACAATCTTGGAAAATGTCCCCCTGAAATACTGAAAAAACAAAAACACTACAGATGCTGGAATTCTGGTTGCCCCATTACGGGAAGGACGAAAACACATGAGATTTTGCAGATACTGGAAATCAGGAGAAACCTATTAAAAATGCTGGAGGAGCTCGACAGGTCAGGTAGCATCAATGGAGACTGTTAAAGAGCCTGTGATTTGGTCCTGATGAAGGGTCTCAGCCCGAAACATCAGCTCTTTACTCCTCTCCACAGAAGCTGTCTGACCTGCTGAGTTCCTCCAGCATGTTGTGTTACCCAGGAAGGTCAGAGGCTTTAAAGAGGGTGCAGAAGAGTTTCGCCAGGATGTTGTTTGGTTAGGGAGGATTAACTATAACAAGAAGTTGCTTTCTCTGGAGCAGTGGAGGCTGAGGGGAGACATGATAAAGGTTTATAAGGTTATGAGAGGCAATGATAAAGGAAGAGCTGGTATCTTTTTCCTTGGCTGCCAGAGGGCTTGATGAGAGGGGACAAGTTGAAAGGAGACGTGTGGAGCAAGTTTTTTTCACACAGAGGGCTGTGGGCTATGTTCCCTCTAAGCTGTGTGTGTTTGCGCCTACACACGTTTTTCAACCAGCGCACCAAGGAAATTAATGTGCGCACAAAAGGTTAGTTACCTAAAATAATGGAGTAATTAATAGTTATACATTGTTAGTCTAGATAGAGTTTACAAAGAATGGGTAAACAGGAGAGAGAAAAAATAACTGAGTGACTTAAATATGTATGCTATTTTGTTATTCTGTGCAGTTTTATGTCAAATATTTTGTAAATCTACATAAACTGTGCCATGTGTGCATTCAGTGCACACATACCTTTGTCACAGGAAAAAAATTTACACAACAGAAGATTTTTGCGCACACTGACTACTAAAAATTAGAGGGAACATTGGTTGTGGGTGCCTGTAATACATTGCTGGGGTTGGTGGGGAAGGCGGAAGTGAGAGTGATGTTTACGACAAACTTCCGCCGCTGTCTGTAAGGAGTTTCTACGTTCTCCTTGTGACTGCGTTAGATTTCCTCTGGTGCTCCAGTTCCACCCCCGTTCCAAGGACATACATGTTAGTGTTAGCAAATTGTGGGCATGCGATATTGGTGCTGGAAGTGGGAAGACACTTGCGGGCTGCCCCCGCAAATCCTCAGACTGTGTTGGTCGTCGACACAAACAATGCGTTTCACCGTATGTTCCAGTGTACGTGTGACAAATGAAGCTCATCTTTCGATAGCCAAATGAATGTGTTGAAATTGAAGGGACATTAAAGAGATTGGACAGTAGGGATTATAACAGCTAGGCATTTAATTACTAGTTTAATCAGTTCCAGTAGTTACCCTTTTCATAGGTAATAATGAAGGGTCTCGGCCCAAAACGGCGACTCCTTATTCCTTTCCATAGATGCTGCCCGAATGGCTGAGTTCCTCCAGCAGTTTGTGTGTGTTTCTCAATGCTGTAAAAACAGCTTCTTCACCTCCACTACCCTGCTCTCTTTTTGAGTTATATTCTGTGGCTGTCCCCTCTGGTCATAGACTCCCCCACTATAGTAAATACCCTCCTTTCATCCACTCTACCAAGGCCTTTAAGTATTTAATAGGTTTCAATAATATCCCTCCTCATTCTTCCAAACTCCATTGAGTACAGGCCCAGAGCCATGAAATGATTCTCATATGTAAACCCTTTCATTCCCAGAATCATTCTTGTGAATTTCCTCTGGACTCTCCATTGCCAACACATCTTTTCTTAGATCAGGGGCCCAAAACTGCTTACCAAAATTGCTCAAAGTGCTGTCAGACCAGTGCCTTATAAAGCCTCAGCATTATGTCCTCACTTTTATATTCTAGTCCTCTCGAAATGAATGCTAACATTGCATTTGCCTTCTTCACCACTGACTCAACCTGCAAGTTAGCCTTTAGGGATTCCTGCATGCAGACTCCCAAATCCCTTTGCACCTCTGGTTTTTAAATGTTTTCCCCATATGGACAAGTACCAGGACAAACAGGTCTGTGCTTTCCAGTTTCTCTGTTGGTTGCCCTCTGAAACTTCTGGGTATCGTTGCTGAGAATTGTCGGCAGTTTCACATCCAACAGCAGTGGACAACATCTGGACCAGTGGATCTGTAGGTGGAGAGGGATTACAAGTTCAAATTCAGGCTTAATTGTCATTCAACCATACACGTGTATACAACTAAACAGCTCAGTGTTGCTCCGGGGCAGAGATGCAAAACCAGCACATTCTGTCACACCAGCACACATAGCTATGGTCGCTCACCAGGCCCTCCATTGGTCAAGCTCAACCAAGGATGTTGGGGTGAATACACAAGCTAGGGCTGTATGATGCGGAGGGGAGGGGAAGCTGTTGTCCATGTAGCTGACTCACCCTCTCCACACAGCTGGTGAAGGAATGGCAGAGGCTGAAACAGTTGGGCACCTGTGGTGTTGCAGGAGTTGCCAGTCGGTGTCGAACTCAACTGTAGGGCTGGTTTAGAAACCCCTGTTGCGGATTTTTCTCTCGGGGTTTTCTCCCGAAGCCCTCCCCATGGGTGGGTCTGGCCATAAGGGAGCGGAGGTGTGAGATCGGAGTTTTCCTTCTCCTTGATGAGCTGCCAGCCACGGCTGATGGCTCCCATCTGCCCAAAGTCGCTGGTTTTAAGGTGCCAGTCATCCGCCTTTGCACCTTCTCCTGTTTGTAGAAACTGTTCTGCTAGGCCACACGTGGAGGCCAGGAGCTGGACTTGGTTGTCAGAGGCTAGTTGAGGCGCGCGCCGTTGGGAGCACTTGTCCTCAGGTAGTGGGGGCTTGTCCTCATTACCACCCACGGCTAAGATAACCTTCAGGAATCGTGATAGCACATACAGTCACAAAATAATATCAGCACAGGTCCCTGAGTGTCATGGCCTGATGGTGCATGGGGTGCTGTACAGGAGCCATGTTTCTACAAGGACAAGCACGCAGCAGTTCCTCATCTCATGCTTGGTTGCCACAAGTGAAGGCAAATCAGCCTGTCACCCAAGCTGTGATACGGAGATCACTCCAGGGATACGTAGTCGAATACTCAGCCCATTCCAGCTGATTAGTTTTCTGGGTTTACGGGCAGTCAGTTCCTGTTTACACCACGGGGGAGATGGTGAAATCCAGGGGCAAGAGTTCAAACCTCACTGAAGCAGCTGAGGGACTCAAGCTCAACTAAATAGATAAATAAATTTAAAACATAAAGGCCTGCAAGTAACGTGACACTCGGAGATAAAATAGGTCCGGTAATTTAAGGAGAAAAGCACAAAACATGAAAAACAAGCTATGAAACGACGAGAGAGAAGAAAATATCTGTCTTCAGGCAGTTTGGCCTACACTTGACTTCCAACCCACTGAATGATTGACATTTAAGTATCTTTAGTTCAGGAATTGTCAATAAATGCCAGAGACAGACACATCCCATAGACAAATATATTTAGATAGTCACGTGTCTGATCAATCCTACTCATGAGCTGTATATCAGTGAGACCCGATGCAGATTGGGAGACCACTTCACCGAGCGCCCATGCTCTATCTGGCAGGATAAGCAGGATCTCCCAGTGGCCACCCATCTTAATTCCACCTCCCATGCCGAGATGTCCATCAATGGTCTCCTCTACTGTCGCAATGAAGCCACACTCAGGTGGGAGGGACACCACCTTATATTCCGTTTAGGTAGCCTCCAAACTGATGGCATGAACTGTGATTTCTCAAACTTCTGGTAATAGCCCCTCCCCCCACTTCACCAACCCCCATCCCCTTTTCCCTTTCTCACATTATCTCCTTGCTGCCCATTGCCTCCCTCTGGTGCTCCTCCCCCCTTTTCTTTCTTCCACGACCTTCTGTGCTCTCCTATCAGACCCCCACTTCTCCAACCCTGCTTCTCTTTCACCAATCAACTTCCCAGCTCTTTACTTCACCTTGCCCCTCACAGTTTCACCTATCACCCTGTGTTTTTCACTGCCCTCCCCCAACCTTTTAACTCTGCTCCTCATTTTTTTTCTCCAGTACTGATGAAAGGTCTTGGCCCGAAGTACCGACTGTTTACTCTTTTCCACAGATGCTGCCTGACCTGCTGAGTTCCTCCAGCTTTTTGTGTGTTGCCTGGATTCCCAGCAACAGCAGATTTTCTCTTGTTCATGAGCTGTTTATCCCACTCCCATCAGGGAGGAGGCTATGTAGCATCCATGACAGGACCACCAGACTGAAAAACAAACATGAGGAAATCTGCAGATGCTGGAAATTCAAACAACAATACATACAAAATGCTGGTGGAACACAGCAGGCCAGGCAGCATCTATAGGGAGAAACTCTGTCGACGTTTCGGGCCGAGACCCTTCATCAGTCCTGTTTCAGTCTACAGACTGAAAAACAGTTACTTTCCCCAAGCAGTAAGGCTGATCAACCCCTCCACCTACTGACCCACCCCTCCACACCCCCAATCACCGTTACTTTATCATTTCCTGTCAGTCACCTTATGTACGGACACTCCTGTGCCTAGTGTCACTTTATAGACATACAATCAAATTATATAAGTCTATCTTATATATTTATACTTATTGTGTTTTGACAATTATGGTGTTCTTTATCATACTTTTTTCTTTACGTTATTGTGATTTTTTTGTGCTGCAACAGATCTGGAGTTATAATTATTTGTTTCCTTTACACTTGTGTACAGGAAATTGACATTAAACAATCTGGAATTTAACATTTTAATGTTATATAAATATTGCTGCCAAGTATAATTGGTTGATATAAAATGGAGTTTCTTCATGTCCTGTGGGTAGAATTGTGTTTAAAGAATGCTTACATCTGTAATTAGGGAATGTGTTTTCAGTTAATTATATTTTTATTTATGTAACTTTCTGGAACTGTTTTATCTCTGAGTATGATATTACTCACTGGCCTTTTCTGTATTTTTAATGTTTTAGAGATGAGGCATGGTAACAGGCCCTCCCCACTCAAAGTGCCTCACGCCACCCAATTACCGTACTTTCTTAGAGTCTGTGAAGATTTAATATGCTACCTAAGACTTGGGCGAACTTCTGCAGATGTACAGAGGGGGAGTATATTGACTGGCTGTATCACAGCCTGGTATGGTAATACCAATGTCTTTGTATGGAAAAGTCTACAAAAAGTAGTAGATCTGGCCTAGTCCATCATGGGTAAAGCCCGTCCTATCATTGAGCACAGCTACGTGGAGCGCTGGCCCAGGAAAGCAGCATCCACTATGAAGGATCGCACCATCCAGGCCACACTCTCTTCTCACTGCTGCCACCAGGAGGAAGGTTCCGGAACCTCAGCACCCTCACCAACACGTTCAGAAACAGTAAGTCTCTTGAACCAGTGGGGATGACTTCGCTCAACTTCACCCAACCCAACACCGAACCGTTCCCATAAACTTTGAACTGTCATTAAAGCATTCTTCATCTCATGTTCTCAGTTTTTTAAATTTCCTATTTATTTATCTATCTGTCCATCCATCTTACTATTTATTTATTCTTTCATTGTATTCGTTTGTTTATTTGTTAGTTGTTTCTCTCAGCTCAAGTTGGTAAAACCTGAGGTATGGGCAGAGCCAAACACACTCACTTCTCAATTGCCAGGAACTTTCGGACTGTTCTTGTGGTGTTTAGCATTGCAGCTTTCTGGAGATTTGCATAAATATTGCTGTGTGGGCCTAGTTGCTTAATGTTATTGTGTAGTGCCTTTGGGACGAGGCCAGTTGTAGATATTACCATTGGGACAAGGGATACATTGTTTATGTTCCAAAGTCTTTCAATTTTCCCTTTTTAATTCAATGTATTTCTGGTGTTTGACACTTAATTGATTTCTGTAAGTTATGTGTGTTTGGAATGGCGATATCTATTAAGAAAGGTGATCTTGCTTGTTTTTCCTGTAATATTCTATCCAGATGGTTATTATGAATTGTCCCTACTGTAATAATGGATTGGTTGTAATATAATTTGTGGGACTTTGACTCTGAAACTGGATCAGGCTTGTGTTTATAGTAAGGAATGGTGAGTTTGTATTTTAAAGCAAGAGTTTGGTGAGTGACGTTTGCCACTCGATTGTGCCTGTGTACGTAATCAGACTGAGTTTAACTCCTGGCAGATCCTGTAACGTGTTGGATTGTTTCTGTTTTTTCATGGCATTTTCTACATCTATCATCTTGAATTTGCTGTTCTTTTATCGCGTTTTTTTGATAATTTTTATGTTAACCTCCTGGTCCTGTATTGCAGCAAGGAGCCCTTCTGTCTCGGGGAAGAGGTCCCCAACTCTGAGCCGGCGTTTGATGCTCCCGTGCTGACAGCTGGTTTCTTCAGATCGTGATGATGTTGGTTGACATTTGATAATGTGATAGTGTCTTCAGTTTCCTGCGTCATACTTTTATTTAAGTTGAGTGGTGTTATTATTGTTAATATTGTTTCTTTGTATTTACTGTGAATGCCCACAAGAAAGCGAATCTCAGGTTGTATATGGTGATATGTATATACTTTAATAATAAACTTACTTTTAACTTTGACGTGTCTCCGGAATGAGGGAGGAAACCGGAGCACTGGGAAGCAACCCTCGTGGTCACGGGACCAGTTTCAGATAGTGCTGCTGGACGCATGCGACAACTTACAGGTGGTTCCCAAGTCAAGAAATACAACTAAATACTTTATTAAAAACACTTTTTCTTTAAAGGATTATGGCAAACGATCACTGCAAGCAATGAAGAGGCAAACTAAGGCAAGGGTGACACGAGGGCCGAGGCGTGCAGATGTGGTGCAAAGTCAAAGCAAGGTCGGGCGTGCGGGGCAGAGGAGATTCAAACCCGTCCATCTAAACTGAGAGAGAGGTTTGCTTGATCCAACTGCAGGCCGATTTGGAAAGGTCAGACGCGAGCCCAGACTTGGCAGTGAGGTCCAGGTCCAGAGTGTATCGACAGGGCCCATGTCTTAGAACAAGGAATGACCTGAATGCTGAGGCTGACAAGTTAAAAGCCAGGCTGGATGGATTGAAAAGGCAGGGTGTGGGGGCCAGAGGGTCAGGCCAGTTCTGCTTGCTGCTCCACTATGAGTTGTTCCGCTGCGTGATGAACTGAGTTAGGCTGTTGGCCTGCTCCAGGCTTCATGTCTCTGGACTCGGAGACGATTCATCCCGCTGTGTGATGAACTGAGTCAGGCTGAGGGCCTGCTCCGGGCTTCGTGTCTCTGGACTTGGAGACGATTCATCCCGCTCTGTGATGAACTGAGTCAGGCTGAGGGCCTGCTCCGGGCTTCGTGTCTCTGGACTCGGTGACGATTCACCCCGCTGTGTGATGAACTGAGTCAGGCTGAGGGCCTGCTCCGGGCTTCGTGTCCATGGTCTCGGTGACGATTCACCCCGCTGTGTGATGTGCTGAGTCAGGCTGAGGGCCTGCTCCGGGCTTCGTGTCTCTGGATTCGGTGACGATTCACCCCGCTGTGTGATGTGCTGAGTCAGGCTGAGGGCCTGCTCCAGGCTTCGTGTCTCTGGACTCGGTGACGATTCATCCCGCTGTGTGATGTGCTGAGTCAGGCTGAGGGCCTGCTCCAGGCTTCGTGTCCATGGACTTGGTGACGATTCATCCCGCTGTGTGATGTGCTGAGGCTGAGGGCCTGCTCCGGGCTTCGTGTCTCTGGACTCGGTGACGATTCATCCCGCTGTGTGATGTGCTGAGGCTGAGGGCCTGCTCCGGGCTTCGTGTCTCTGGACTCGGTGACGATTCATCCCGCTGTGTGACGTGCTAAGTCAGGCTGAGGGCCTGCTCCAGGCTTCGTGTCTCTGGACTCGGTGACGATTCATCCCGCTGTGTGATGTGCTGAGGCTGAGGGCCTGCTCCAGGCTTCGTGTCTCTGGACTCGATGACGATTCATCCCGCTGTGTGATGTGCTGAGTCAAGCTGAGGGCCTGCTTCGGGCTTCGTGTCTCTGGACTCGGTGATGATTCACCCCGCTGTGTGATGAACTGAGGCTGAGGGCCTGCTCTGGGCTTCGTGTCTCTGGACTCGGTGACGATTCACCCCGCTGTGTGATGAACTGAGGCTGAGGGCCTGCTCCGGGCTTCGTGTCTCTGGACTCGGTGACGATTCACCCCGCTGTGTGATGAACTGAGGCTGAGGGCCTGCTCCGGGCTTCGTGTCTCTGGACTCGGTGACGATTCACCCCGCTGTGTGATGAACTGAGGCTGAGGGCCTGCTCCGAGCTTCGTGTCTCTGGACTCGGTGACGATTCACCCCGCTGTGTGATGTGCTGAGTCAGGCTGAGGGCCTGCTCCGGGCTTCGTGTCTCTGGACTCGGTGACGATTCATCCCGCTGTGTGACGTGCTAAGTCAGGCTGAGGGCCTGCTCCAGGCTTCGTGTCCATGGACTCGGTGACGATTCATCCCGCTGTGTGATGAACTGAGTCAGACTGAGGGCCTGCTCCGGGCTTCGTGTCTCTGGACTCGGTGACGATTCATCCTGCTGTGTGATGAACTGAATCAGGCTGAGGGCCTGCTCCGGGCTTCGTGTCTCTGGACTCGGTGACGATTCACCCCGCTGTGTGATGTGCTGAGTCAGGCTGAGGGCCTGCTCCGGGCTTTGTGTCTCTGGACTCGGTGACGATTCACCCCGCTGTGTGATGAACTGAGGCTGAGGGCCTGCTCCGGGCTTCGTGTCTCTGGACTCGGTGACGATTCACCCCGCTGTGTGATGTGCTGAGTCAGGCTGAGGGCCTGCTCCGGGCTTCGTGTCTCTGGACTCGATGACGATTCATCCCGCTGTGTGATGTGCTGAGGCTGAGGGCCTGCTCCAGGCTTCGTGTCTCTGGACTCGGTGACGATTCATCCCGCTGTGTGATGTGCTGAGGCTGAGGGCCTGCTCCAGGCTTCGTGTCTCTGGACTCGATGACGATTCATCCCGCTGTGTGATGTGCTGAGTCAAGCTGAGGGCCTGCTCCAGGCTTCGTGTCTCTGGACTCGATGACGATTCATCCCGCTGTGTGATGTGCTGAGGCTGAGGGCCTGCTCCAGGCTTCGTGTCCATGGACTCGGTGACAATTCATCCCGCTGTGTGATGAACTGAGTCAGACTGAGGGCCTGCTCCGGGCTTCGTGTCTCTGGACTCGGTGACGATTCATCCTGCTGTGTGATGAACTGAATCAGGCTGAGGGCCTGCTCCGGGCTTCGTGTCTCTGGACTCGGTGACGATTCACCCCACTGTGTGATGAACTGAGGCTGAGGGCCTGCTCCGGGCTTCGTGTCTCTGGACTCGGTGACGATTCACCCCGCTGTGTGATGAACTGAGGCTGAGGGCCTGCTCCGGGCTTCGTGTCTCTGGACTCGGTGACGATTCACCCCGCTGTGTGATGAACTGAGGCTGAGGGCCTGCCCCAGGCTTCGTGTCTCTGGACTCGCTGACGATTCATCCCGCTGTGTGATGAACTGAGGCTGAGGGCCTGCTCCGGGCTTCGTGTCTCTGGACTCGGTGACGATTCACCCTGCTGTGTGATGAACTGAGTCAGGCTGAGGGCCTGCTCCGGGCTTCGTGTCTCTGGACTCGGTGACGATTCATCCCGCTGTGTGATGTGCTGAGGCTGAGGGCCTGCTCCAGGCTTCGTGTCTCTGGACTCGGTGACGATTCATCCCGCTGTGTGATGTGCTGAGGCTGAGGGCCTGCTCCGGGCTTCGTGTCTCTGGACTCGGTGACGATTCATCCCGCTGTGTGATGTGCTGTGGCTCTGCCTGCTCCGGGCTTCGAGTCTCTGGACTCTCACCCTAAAGCCTGTTGCTTGCTTTTGGTGTTTGTACAATTTGTGTTTTTTTTCTCTGTGTGTTGGGTGTTTGTGTTTCTTTTTAAGAGGTTCTTTTGGTTTCTTGTTTTGTGGCTGCTTGTAAAGAGACAAATCTCAAGGTATATACAGTATATTTTGATAGTAAACACACGTTGAACTTTGGGAGAATGTACAAGCAGTGAGCCCGGGTTGATGGTGCTGTAGAGTGATGCTCTAACTGCTTTCCCCCCACCTCCCTCTCTGTGCCTGTCAACAGGGGGTGTGCACCTACTGTGAGGCGTTACCAGATTCACCCTGACTTTGTGGGAAGAGATGAAGAGATGGAGAGAACTCAGACCAGATAGAAATGTAATCGTCAAGCCTTATCAAAGCTGAAATCAGTATGTTTTCGGGGGAGTGAAAGGAGATATGAAGGTTGTGGGGAACAGAGTCAGGTGTGTCACAAGAGATCTTCAGAATCAGAATCTCTGGCATCCGTCTGTTTTATGGTAGCAGTACATTGAAATGTATAATAATAATAAACTATAAATTACAGTAAGAAGTAGATATAAAAGAAAAAATTAAATTAAACATGTAGTGCAAAAATAGAAGGGAAAAATTACTTGGGCAGTGTTCATGGGTTCATTGTCCATTTAGAAATCTGATGGTGGGTGGGAAGAAGCCGTTGAATTGCTGAGTTAGTGCCTTCAGGCTTCTGTACCTCCTCCCTGATGGTAACAATGATATGAGGGAATGTCCTGGGTGACGGGGGTCCTCAATGGCCAATAACTGAATCAATAAGAACATGAATCTCAGGGTAGCATATGGTGACATGTACATACTTTGATAATAGATTTACTTTGAACTTTGAACTATTAAGAGCGTTAAAGGTTAACAGAGAGGTGAGAGAATGGGATTGAAAGAATAATAAATTTGCCGTGATGGAATGGCAGAGCAGACTCGATGGGCCGAATTCTGCTCCTATGTCTTTTTCTCATATGGTCTTACGGGTCAGGATCTGATTGGCTTTGGTAGAGTTAGGATCTGATTGGCTATGGCAGTTTTGGAATCTGATTGGTTGTGCTAGTTTTGGAAGCTGATTGGCTATTGTAGGGTTGGTATTTGATTGGTTAGGGTAGGTTTTGGGATCTGATTAATTTGTGGTGGGGTTGGGAGTTTATTGGCTGTGGTGGGCTTTGGATGTGAGTGACTGAGGTTGAGTCCAGTCTGGATTGGCCATGCTCTGGTTTAAGACTGATTATCGTTGGGTTCCGTTTCGATTGGCTGATGTCAGATTTTAATTTTACCAACTCATTTGGGTTTGGAATGAGGGACCTGAGCATCACCTTGGATTTGACCCAAATGAGCCCTGTCCTACGATGGTCAATATCATCCATGGGTTACTAGACACTAGACGCTGGAACACCACAGCACAGTACAGGCCCTTCAGCCCTCGATGTTGTGCCGACCCATATATTCCTTAAAAAAAGGTATTAGACCCACATAACTCGTAACCCTCTATTTTTCTTTCATCCATGTGCCTGTCCAAGAGGCTCTTAAATACCCCTAATGTTTTAGCCTCCACCACCATCCCTGGCAAGACATTCCAGGCACTCACAACCCTCTGTATAAAAAATTTACCCCTGATATCTCCCCTAAACATCCCTCACTTAACTTTGTACATATACCCTCTGGTGTTTGATATTCGTGCCCTGGGAATCAGGTACTGGCTATCCATCCTATCAATGCCTCTCATAATCTTATAGACCTCTATCAAGTCCCCTCTCATTCTTCTATGCTCCAAAAAGAAAAGTCCCAGCTCTGCTAACCTTGCCTCATAAGAGTTGTTTTCCAATCCAGGCAACATCCTGGTAAATCTCCTCTGCACCCTCTCCATAGCTTCCATATCCTTCCTATAATGAGGTGACCAGAACTGAACACAATACTCCAAGTGCGGTCTCACCAGGGTTTTGTAGAGTTGCAACATGACCTCTCTACTTTTGAACTCAATCCCCCTGTTTATGAAGCCTAGCATCCCATAGGCCTTCTTAACTACCCAATCAACCTGCACAGCGACCTTGAGGGATGTATGGATTTGAACCCCAAGGTCCCTCTGTTCATCCACACCCTTCTGGTTTGTCCTTCCAAAGTGCATCACATCACACTTATCCGGATTGAACTCCATCTGCCACTTTTCTGCCCAACTCTGCATCCTGTCTATATCCTCTTGTAACCTTCGACAACCTACAGCTCCATCCACAACTCCAACCTTTGTGTCATCTGCAAACTTACTCACCCATCCTTCTGCCTCTTCATCCAGGTCATTTATAAATATCACAAAGTGCAGGGGTCCCAGGACAGATCCTTGCAGCACTCCAATAGTCACCGACCTCCAGGCGGAATACTTTCCTTCCACTACTACCCTCTGCTTTCTTCCTGTAAGCCAACTTTTTATCCAAACAGCCAAGGTTCCACTGATCCATGGCTCATGACTTTCTGGATGAGTCTCTCGTGGGGGACCTCGTCAAAGGCCTTGCTAAAATCCATGTAGACCACATCTACCGCCCCACCCTCATCAACTTTATGACAGAGTTAAATCTGGATCCCGTGTCATAATGTTGAGACAACATCTCTATCTTTACCAATGAGGAGAGCTTTGCATGAATTAACCCACAGTTGGATAACTTACCAATGAAGTTCTGTGGATTATGAGAATTTTGGTGCTTTTGGCTTGAATCAGAGGTCTGAGAGTGAGGAACAAGCCAATGATTGACCATTACTGGAGTGGACATGGAGCCGATTTGAAGCGGCAGACCTGAGGTGAGGTGGAGAAAAAGAGGTAGGGCCCAGGTCTGGGAGTGAGGAATGAGCCAGTGTTTGGCCAGATTGGAAAGGTCAGGGTGTTGGGCCGCCACCAGAGAGGACTGAAGCTTTGGGCCCAGGTCTGGGAGTGAGGAACGAGCCAGTGTTTGGCTGATTTAAGCACTAGGCCAGATTGGGAAGGTCAGGGTCAGGCTGAATCAAGGAGGCAGGCCACCACCTGAGAGTATTGAAGCTTTGGGCCTGAGTCTGAGAGCAAGGAATGGGCCAGTGCTTGGCTGATTTAAGCAGCAGGCCAGATCGGAAAGGTCAAGGTGTCAGGCTCCGAGGTGAGCTGGTGTTCAGCTTGCTGAACTGGGGCTGTAGCCTGCAACTAATGGGCTCCTGGATCAGCTTTGGCTTTCGATTTACGTTCGTGAACTTCTGTCATTTGCTTACTTTTATTGCTTGTGCAACTTGTCTTCTTTCTGAACATTGAGAGTTTTACAGTCTTTTCTTTAATGGCTTCTATTGGGTTTCTGTGTTTCGTGACTCCTATGAGGAGATGAATGTCAACGTTTTATATAGTACACATGCTTTGATATATATGTACTTTGAACTTTGATTATCCGTGCCTTTTCAATTCACACTTCAGACACTTCATACCCGTCTGTAAGATTCTGATTTCTGTTGCTGTTTGTTATGACAGGAAGATTTACTGTACGGTGCCTAAAAACCTTATTAGACTGTTCTAGAAACATAGAAAACCTACAACACAACACAGGCCTTTCAGCCCACGAGGCTCTGTCGAACATGTACTTACTTTAGAAATTTTCCTGGGGTTACCCATAGCCCTCTATTTTACTAAGCTCCATGTACCTATCTAGGAGTCTCATAAAAGACCCTATCGTATCTGCCTTCACTACCGTCACTGGCAGCCCATTCCACACACTCAAAAAACTTACCCCTGACATCTCCTCTGTACCTACTTCCAAGCACCTTAAAATTATGCCCCCTCGTGTTAGCCATTTCAGCCCGGGAAAAAGCCTCTGACTGTCCACACGATCAATGCCTCTCATCATCTTATACACCTCTATCAGGTCACCCCTCATCCTCCATCGCTCCAGGGAGAACAGGCCAAATTCACTCAACCTATTCTGATAGGGTATGCTCCCCAATCCAGGCAACATCCTTGTAAATCTCCTTTGCACCCTACATCCTTCCTGTAGCGAGGTGACCAGAATTGAGCACGGTACTCCAAGTGGGGTCTGACCAGGGTCCTTTATAGCTGCAACATTAACTCTCGGCTCCTAAACTCAATCCCACGATTGATGAAGGCCAATGCACCATACGCCTTCTTAACCACAGAGTCAACCTGCGCAGCTGCTTTGACCATCCTATGGACTTGGAGCCCAAGATCCCTCTGATCCTCCACACTGCCAAGAGTCTTACCATTAATACTATATCCTACCGAAATGAACCACTTCCCACTTAGTCGAAGTTCTAAGTCTCTCCGTGTCCTTAAGGGAGCAACTTGGATCCAGCTCTGTTCTGAAGTTGCAGACGCAGGTGAACGCATCCCCGGTGCTGCAGTTCTGCCACCCTGCCCATGGACTGTCTGTCTCACTCCCGTCAGGGAGGGGGCTACTTAGCATCCACACCAGGACCACCAGGCTCAAAACAGTTAGTAGGAACCGAATAAACAGTCAACATCTCAGGCTGGGACTCTTCATCCCAGCCCAAAGCATTGACTGTGTATTCATTTCCATAGATAATGTCTGACCTGCTGAGTTCCTTCAGCATTTTATATGTCACTCTGGATTTCCAGAACAATCTCTCAAGCTTATATAAAAAAAATTATTTACCCCAAGCAGCAAGGCCAATCAACACCTCCACCCACTAACCCCCCCCCCCACACCCCAGCCACCACTAGTTCAACATTTCTTGATTGTCTCCTTGTGTGCAGACACTCCTGTGCCCAGCGTCACTTTACAATCAATCTATGTATACAAACTATCTTATGTATTTAAATATCCAGGACTAAAATCCATGCACCATCAATCTACAGGCCTGACACTCAGGGACTGAAGCTATATAATTATTTTTCAATATTTTTTGTAATATTTTCAATACTTTTTCCTGCTGTCCTAATTAAATCTGACACAGCTGTGTGTAACAATGGTTCTGTGTTTTGTCCCTTGGCCCAGGAGGGACACTCTTTTGTTTGGCTGTACAACATTCATGGTTGCATGACAATTAAATTTCAACTTGATTTATATTTATCGTGTTTTTTTTATTATTATTGTGGATTTTTAATCTTGTGTATTTTTGTGCTCTATCAGATTCGGAGCAACAATTATGTCGTTCTCCTTTACACTTGTGTGCTGGAAATGACATTAAACAACCTTGGATCTTGATTCTTTTCAGACTGGGTTAACGAGACAGCCGACTTTTGTGAATTTGGTCACCTTGGCCAAGGAGAATTGAAACCTGCGCTCTGCCGCCACCCAGTGGCGCTTTAGAGAACTGCCGGCAAGTCAGAGAGACAAGAACAGTCGGTCACAATCAGGATATTTATTATCACAGAAATATCTGCTATTTTGCAGCAATACAGTTCAACACAAAGCATTCACAATGAATTAAAAAAATAAATAAGTAGAGCAAAGAAAAGGAATAGTGAGGACTTGTTTATTTATTTAGAGATACAGCCTGGAACAGCCCAGTAACCAATTGATTTAACGGCAGCCTAATCACAAGACAATGTTCAATGACCAATTAACCAACTTTAGACTTTGGAAGGAAACTAGAGCATCTGGAGGGAGGCCACATGCTCACAGGGAGAATGTACAAACTCTTACTGACATCACCGGAATTGTGCTCTGAACTCCAAAGTCCCGAGCTGGAATAGCGCAGAATTTGAAAGGAGTGGATGTGGAGAGGATGTTCCCTATAGTGGGGGAGTTTAGGACCACAGGGCACAGCCTCAGAATAGCTGGACGTCCATTTAGAACAGAGATGAGAGGGTGGTGAATGCATGGGATTTGTTGCCACAGACAGCTGTGCAGGCAGTCACTGGGTGTATTTAAAGCTGAAGTTGATAAGTTCTTGATTAGTCAGGGTGTTAAAAGTTACAGGGAGAAACCAGGAGAATGGGGTTGAAAGGGATAATAAATCAGCCATGATGGAATGGTGGAGTAGACTCGATGGGCCAAATGGTCTAATTCTGCTCCTAAGTCTTATGCTCACGCTAACCACATGGACCTTTCAGAGCCCTGACAGCAGAAGGAAAAAAAAAGCTGTTCTTAAAACATTGAGTGTGGATCTTCAGGCTCCTGTGCCTCTTCCCCAGTGGCAGTAATGAAAAGAGGGCGTGTTCCTGATGGTGAGGGTCCTTAGTGATGGGCGCTGCCTTCTTGTGGCATTGCCGTTTGAAGGTGTCCTCGATGCTGGGGAGGCTGGTGCCCGTGATGGAGCTGGCTGAGTTTGTAAACCCCTCTGTACCAGATGGTGATGGAGCCAGTTAGAACATCACCACTGGGAAATCCTCCTCCAAGTCACCCACCATCCTGACTTGGAAACATATCGCCGTTCCTTCACTGTCACTGGGCCAAGATCATGGAATTCCCTCCCTAACAGCACTGTGGGTGTTCATACACCTCAGGGACTGCAGCAGAAGGAGCTCATCACCACCTTCTCAAGGGCAACTAGGGAGCGGCAATAAATGCTGGCTGAGCTGGTGGCACCCACCTCCCATAAATTAATAAATTAATAAAGAATGTTTACTGCGGTGTTTCTTTGAAATTTCCAAGAGTCTTTGGTAATATCAAGTCTTCTCAGGCCCCTAATGCTGACATTCCTTCTTTCTGATTGCATCCATGGGTTGGGCCCAAGATGCTAATCCAGCCCCAGCATAGACATTCCCAAGCCTGGTTGTGAAGGGAGGAGGTTTGGACATGAGGTTAGCCACACCATCCCGTAAAAATCCACAGCTATAGGAATGCCAACCGAAGCTCCACAGACCTCACCCCTGGGAGAGGAAGGATCTTTGCCTGGGAGATGTATAGCTGGGGGACAACCTGAAAGACTTGGCCAGAACAGAGGACACGGGCAAGCTGCTGTCAGTGGCCCGTGCCCTAGTAGGGGTGATGGGCTTAAATAAGTAAGAGAGATGTTATTATGTTGGATCTAGAAGCTTCTTGTTCTTTCTACCACTGACCTCTGAATAAGGATTGGCAAAGTTCTCCCAACTTCCCCTTCCTGAAGTCCACTATTAACTCCTTGCTGACAACGTAGTCTTCCTGAGCTGGTCCCATTTGCCAGCCTGGGGTCCACTGATCCCTTGGTGAAAGGTAGGGGTCCATGGCATAAAAAAGGTTGGAAACCTCGGCTCAAAACCATCCCTGTCTGTTATGTTTTGCAACTCCAAACCATTAAATTAATTGAAAGAAAAACTCTGAGCTACAGACACATGTGTTTACTTCGTTTTTACTTTTGTCAGGTGCAGAATAAGTGCCTTTACAGATAACCCATAAAGAATTATGTAATTGACAAAGAATGAGTAATCAAACAATATTCTCAATATTACTCAAGTATTAAATACAACACTCTTTCCCGCTTAACTACAAACTCCAACTCAATAGAGAATGCATAATAAAAATACTATATAGACATCCACGGCATAGTAAATTTTAACTTGCACCATTCAGGTTCAAGATATAATCACTGTTGTATGACAATGTCTTCCCCAGTGGAGGTGGAGGGGGTGGAATCACTCTGCTTGGCAGGTGAGACTTGTGGCTGTGAAACAATCCCAGGTTCTGGGGCTTGCTCTGTGCTGGTTGTCGGAGTTGACTCTGGGACTACAGGAAGTGGTTTTGACACCTACGGGCAAATTTCTTTTCTGACAATTGACCACAGGAGCATTGATCACAGGTGCCATCTTGACCGGACAATCTGTCAGCACTTCCATGATTAGCCGTCCTCTTGAATTTAGCTGCTCGCATCACTTCTGGCAGCAGCTTGTTCCACTTTCTCACAGCCTCTGAGTGAAGAAATTTCCCCTCACGTTCCCCTTAAATTTCTCACCTTTCACCCTTAATCCACGACCTCTAGTTGTAGTCCTACCCAATCTCAGTAGAAAAAGTCTGCTTGCATTTAACCTATCTATACACCTAATAGTTTTGTATACCTCTATCAAATCCCCTCTTTTTCCTATTCTCCAAGGAATAAAGTTCTAACCTTTTCAACCTTTCCCTGTAACTCAGATTCTTAAGTCTTGACAACATCCTTGTCAATTTTCTCTGTACTCCTTCAACCATATTTACATCTTTCCTGTAGGTAGGTGACCAAAATTGCACACAGTGGTCCAAATTAGGCTATTATACAACTTCAACGTAACATCCCAACTCCTGTACAGAATACGTTCATTTATGAAGGTCGATGTGAAGAAGCTTTCTTTGCGAGTTTATCTACCTGTGACACCACTTTTAATGAATTATGTACCTGTACTCCCAGATCCCTGTGTTCTACTACATTCCATAAGACCATAAGATATAGGACTAGAGTTAGGCCATCCAGCCCACTGAGTCTGCTCTGCCATTCCATCATGGCTCATCCCGGATCCCACTCAACCCCATACACCTGCCTTCTCACCATATCCTTTGATGCCCTGACCGATCAGGAAACAATCAACTTCTGCCTTAAATATACCCACAGACTTGGCCTCCACTGCAGTCTACGGCAGAGCTTTCTGCAGAATCACTACTCTCTGGCCAAAAAGTTCCTCTCTACCTCTTTTCTAAAAGGTCACTCCTCAACTTTCAGGCTGTGGTTTCTAGTTCAGGATACCCCACCATAGGAAACATCCTCTCCACATCCACCCTATCTAGTCCTTTCAATATTGGGTAGGTTTCAATGAGATCCCCCCCACCTCCACCTCTGCATTCTTCTAAATTCCAGTGACTACAGGCCCAAAGCTGCCAAACGCTCCTCATTTGTTAACCCCTTCATTTCTGGAATCATCCTTGTGAACCTCCTTTGGACTCTCTCCAATGACAACACATCCTTTCTGAGATATGGGGCCCAAAACTGTTGACAATACTCCAAGTGCAGCCTGACTAGTGTCTTATAAAGGTTCAGCATTATCTCCTTGTTGTTATATTCTTTTTCCCTTTGAAATAAATGCCAACATTGCATTTGCCTTCTTTATCACAGGCTCAACCTGTAAATTAACCTCCTGAGAGTCTTGCACGAGGACTCCTCAGTCCCCCTGCACCTCTGAAGTTTGAACCTTCTCCCCATTTAGATAATAGTCCACACTATTGTTTCTTTTACTAAAATGCACTATCATACACTTATCAACACTCTATTCCATCTGTCACTTTTTTGTCCATTCTTCCATTTGTCTAAGTCCTGCTGCAATCACATTGCTTCCTCAGCACTACCTACCCCTCCACCTATCTTGGTATCATCTGCAAACTTTGCCACAAAGCCATCAATTCCATTATCCAAATCATTGACAAACAATGTGAAAAGTAGTGGTCCCAATACTGATCCCTGAGGAACACCACTAGTCACTGGCAGCCAACTGGAAAAGGCCCCCTTTATTCCCACCCACTGCCTCCTGCCTGTCAGCCATTCCTCTATCCATGCCAGTATCTTTCCTGTAACACCACAGGATTTTATCTAGTTTAGCAGCCTCATGTGTGGCACCTTATCAAATGTCTACTGAAAATCCAAGTAAATGACATCCACTGCCTCTCCTTTGTCCACCCTGCTTGTTACTTCCTCGAAGAATTCTAACAGATTTGTCAGGCAAGATTTCCCTTCACAGAGACCATGCTGACTTTGAAATACAAACCCCATTTCCAGAAAAGTTGGGATATTTTCCAAAATGGAATAAAAACAAAAATCTGTGATATGTTAATTCACGTGAACCTTTATTTAACTGACAAAAGTGCAAAGAAAAGATTTTCAATAGTTTTACTGACCAACTTAATTGTATTTTGTAAATATACACAAATTTAGAATTTGATGGCTGCAACACACTCAACAAAAGTTGGGACAGAGGCATGTTTACCATTGTGTTACATCATCTTTCCTTTTAATAACATTTTTTAATCGTTTTGGAACTGAGGATACTAATTGTAGTAGATTTGCAATTGGAAATTTTGTCCATTCTTGCTTGATATAAGACTTCAGCTGCTCAACAGTCCGTGGTCTCCGTTGTCTGATTCTCCTCTTCATGATGCGCCATACATTTTCAATAGGAGATAGATCTGGACTGGCAGCAGGCCAGTCAAGCACATGCACTCTGTGTCTACAGAGCCATGCTGTCGTAGCCTGTGCAGAATGTGGTCTGGCATTGTCCTGCTGAAATAAGCATGACGTCCCGGGAAGAGACGTCGCCTTGATGGCAACATGTGTCTCTCTAAAATCCTAATATACGCCTCAGAGTCAATGGTACCTTCACATACATGCAATTCACCCATGCCGTGGGCACTGATGTACCCCCATACCATCAAGATGCTGGCTTTTGCACCTTTCGCTGATAACAATCAGGATGGTCGTTTTCATCTCTGGCACAGAGAACTCAACGTCCATTGTTTCCGAAAACTAGCTGAAGTGTGGACTCATCTGACTACAGCACACGGTTCCACTGTCTTTCGGTCCATCTGAGATCTCGGGCCCAGAGAACTCGCTGGAATTTCTGCATAGAGTTGATGTATGGCCTCCTCCTTGCGTAATACAGTTTTAAGTTGCATTTCTGGATGCAGCGACCGATTGTGTTAAGTGACAATGGTTTCCCGAAGTACTCCCGAGCCCAGGTGGCTATAATTGTCACAGTAGCATGACGGTTTCTTAGGCAGTGCCGCCTGAGGGCTCGAAGATCACGCACATTCAACAGTGGTTTCCGACCTTGCCCTTTATGTACTGAGATGTTTCTGAATTCTCTGAATCTTTTCACAATATTATGTGTTGTAGATGTTGAAAGAAATAAATTCTCTGCAATCTTGCATTGGGAAATGTTCCTTTTGAACTGACTAACAATTCTCATGAAGTTTAGCACAAAGGGGTGAGCCACGACCCATCCTTGCTTGCAAAGACTGAGCCTTTGATGGACGCTACTTTTACACCCAGTCATGATACCTCACCTGCTACCAATTAGCCTGCTTAATGTGGAGCCTTCCAAACCGGTGTTACTTGAATATTCTGTGCACTTTTCAATCTTATTTTAACTGTGTCCCAACTTTTGTTGAGTGTGTTGCAGCCATCAAATTCTAAATTTGTGTATATTTACAAAATACAATTAAGCTGGTCAGTAAAACTATTGAAAATCTTTTCTTTGTACTTTTGTCAGTTAAATAAAGGTTCATGTGAATTAACATATCACAGATTTTTGTTTTTATTGCATTTTGGAAAATATCCCAACTTTTCTGGAAATGGGGTTTGTACTTTATCATTAGACTCCAAGTACCTTTAAACCTCACCCTTAATAATAGAATCCAACACTTTCCCAACCACTGAGGTCAGGCTAACTGGCCTATAACTTCCTCTCTTTTGCCTTCCTCCCTTCTCAAAGTCCTCCAGGAGCATGCCAGAATCAAATGATTCTTGAAAGATCATGACCAAGACTACCATTATCTCTTCAGTAACCTCGTTCAGGACTCTGGGATGTAGTCCACCTGGTCCAGATGACTTATTTACCTTAAAACTTCTGAGTCTGCCCAGAACTTTTTCCTTTGTAATCGCTATGGCGCTCAATCCTGCTCCCTGACACTCATGAACCTCTGGCACACTGCTAGTGACTTCCACAGTGAAGACTGATGCAGAGTACTCATTAAGTTCATCTGCCATTTCTTTGTTCCTGTTACTACCTCACGAGCATCATCTCCAGTGGTCCAATATCAATTTTCAACTCCCTTTTACTCTTTATATAACAAAATCTTTTGGTACCCTGCTTTATATTATTGGCTAGTCAGCCCTCATATTTAATTTTTTTCCCTTCTTTTAGCTTTTTAGTTGCCTTTTATTGGATTTTAAAAGCTTCCCAATCATCAAACTTCCCACCAACTTTTGTTACATTATGTACCCTTTCCTTGGCTTTTATGCTGGATGTTGTCAAATGCCTTACTAAAGTCCATGTAGACAACATCCACAGCCTTGCTTTCACCTACTTTCCTGGTAACTTCCTCAAAAAACTGTATAAGATTAGTTAGACATGACATAGAAAGTACAAAGCCTTACTGACTATCCTTAACCAGTCCATGTCTATCCAAAAATTGATATATCCAGTCCTTTAGATTTTCGTTTAACTCTATTTTACCCTTGATAGGTCTGAAGATTTCCAATGCCGCCCTTGATAATCAAGTACATTTCTTAATTCACATTCAGTCAATGCTTTTGCAGTGGATGTGGCATGCAAATGACAAATGGATCACCAATCAAATTGTAGTTGTTCCAGCCAATCACGTCCCCACACTACTGGCCCTCCTGTTTTTACCACATACAAGCCCAGTGTGACTTGTTGGTTGTTGTGTTTCACTGTTATAAATGTCATTCCCATAGGAGTTAACTTTTCTCCAGGATATGTTCTTAGTTGGATATCTGCAGGCTTCAGAAATGCCATTCAAACTCATCTTGTGGAACAACTGAAACAGTCGAGCCAGCATACAATTCCATTTTAATTAATTTGCCATTACTTCTGATGTGTCATACTGCTTGTTTATTGTTAGTTTGCACTTTGTAAATCTTAAGGCTACTCAGTGCTGTGTCACTCTTCATTATCAGGTCTTTCATCAACAGCAGTGCTCTTTTTGAAACTGTAACTTGACATTTTATCTTTTTCTTGTCCCGGTGCAGTACATTGATTTTTGTCTACTGACATGCTCTTAGTTCATTGCATTTTCTGCCAGTTTCACCTCGAGACCTGCATTGGTCTGGTGCATGTGAACCCCTGGTTAGGCCAGACAGATTTCTGTCTAGACATTGCAATTTTCTTTACACTCACTATCATTCTTGGCCAGAACTCAATTGTGTCTCTGTCAGCTGTTTTCATTGATACAGCAATTTCACAGTTCTTTTAGTTTCAGTTCTTCAGTTAGGATCCATTTTTGAATGCTTTCTTGTAAAATTCCAAAAACTAAGTGATTTTCCATGCATCATTAAGTCCATCACTGAACTGACAATGCTCAGACAATATCTTCAATTCAACCACGTAAGCTGAAATGGATTCCCATTCCTTTTGATTCTGCTTATGAGACCTAAAGTGTTCTGCAATCAACAACAGTTTTTGTTCTAAGTGCTCCTACATTACTTCCACAATATCAGCAAAGCTCGTTTCGGCTGGTTTGGTTGAAGCAGTCAAACTTGTAAGTAAACTGCATGCTTTCCACTCAATTGCATTCAGCAAAACTGGCGCTCACTTTTCATTGCCTATTCCATTTGCCTTAACCTACAGGTAGTCCCTGAGTTACGAACGTCTGACTTACGAACAACTCATATTTATGAACCAAGGAAGGAGAATGCCATCTGCCATTTTAAGTTGGATCGCGATGCCATCCACCATTTTAAGTCGGATCACGGCGCCTTCTGCCATTTTAAGTCGTTGCCGTCAACACTGTGTTGAGTGTCTAACTTTGTATTTAGCTTAAATTTTTCTTAGCAAGATTCACCCTGATCCCCCCACCCACCCCTGCATTTTCCAGTCGGCTGGTGGCACAGTGAGATCAGTGCCGGGCTTGAGAACGGATTTTCCCGAGTTCGATCCAGTGACAGACCGCTCCCGAGCGTGCCGGATTGATGTCGAGCTCACAACTCAACCTTGTAAAAAAAAAACACTGCCACCTCCAGTTTAAATTCCCATGTGGAATATTGAGGAGGATCAAATACCCAAAACCGAGCACAGCCCCCACTTGTCCCAATTAACCTGGCTCAGTGTGGTGGACTTTAGGACCCGGGGAATTCAGTGTGGAGGTCCTTAGGACCCAGCGGACCTCGGGAGCCGGCGCAGGTCGGGACCCACCGCCTGTAGTGTTTCTGTTCCATTGACGGGAAGCGATCGCAATTGAAAATAAAGTGGAAATAATAAAGCATTTGGAAAGAGGTGAAATGCCATCGGTCATTGGAAAACCGTTAGGCTACAGTCGGTCAACGATTGGAACAATTTTAAAGGATAAAGGATAAAGTGAGAATAATGGAGCATGTGAAAGGCCCTGCCCCGATGAAAGCTACAATTATTACTGAGCAACACAGTGGTTTAATTATTGGAATACGTATGTTTCTTAAGTGTTTTATATGCATAGAAAGGTAAAATATATACTATATACTAAGACAAACGTTTGACTAACTGACGCTAAATAATACCTGATGTACTTGTTCTGACTTATGTACAAATCTGACTCAAAGACGGACTCAGGAACGGAACCTGTTCGTAACCCGGGGACTGCCTGTACTATGCAATTCATTCAGTATTCACGAGCCAGCTACCTGTTGTGCAATTGAACACGTCTACCTTTCCAATGTAGCCGACTATTTCCGCTTGTTTTTATTTATTATTGTTATTATTATCACCTGGTACTCACTGTTTATGAACCCGTGAACTTTGCCCACTTTTTGCCTTTTTTAAAACTCAAATGCCTCACTGCGTGTCTGTCCGGGGTTGGGGTGGGGGGGGGGGTGGAAGGTACAAACCATTCATCAGTGGAAAAGAAGCAGGCTTTGAGCCTGCTGGTATGTGGTTTCAGGTTTTTGTATCTTGTGGCCGATTGGAGAAAGAATGTCCAGGGTTGGGGGGTGGGGGGGGGGGTCTTTGATTACACCGGCTGCTTTACTGAGCCAGCGACAAGTGTACACAGAGTCGACGGAGGGGAGGCTGGTTCCTGTGAAGCGCTGAGCTGCGTCCACAATTCTCTGTGGTTTCTTGTCATCACAGGCAGAGCAGTTTTCCACAGTGATGATGACTGTAGTCACTATCATTATGTACTGTGTCTGTGACCTGGGCAATCAGGGCAACCATAATTGTTTTTGGCAAATGTTTCTACAGAAATGATTGCCATTGCCTTCTTCTGGGCAGTGTCCTTACAAGACAGATGACCCCAGCCATTTTCAATACTCTTCAGAGATTGTCTGCCTGGTGCCAGTGGTTGCATAACCAGGACTTGTGATATGCACCAACAGTGCGGGGTAAGTGAACTATGAGTTAGGTGGTAGTGGGTGGGAGTTCTCCAGAGTTGATGAGGTCAGTGATTGTGTCAGAGACAGTTTTCCAATGGTCTGGAGTGGGATTCTTTTCGAGGGGTACGTGTGAGGAGGTGTCTGAGAGTTGCCACCCCTTTATCTGCCAGTTTGATGGAAAGGTTGAGAGTGGAGGGAAATGGGTTCAGAAAGGGTAAGGTTTGAGAAGGAGGGATATGCACCAGCTGCTCATATGACCATCTATCAGCTGCTTCAGGTGACCTGATCGGGGGCGGGGGCTCACCTTGCCCAAGGGAGACCTGCAGGTTAGCGGGGTGGAGCACCTTACACCTCCTTTTGTGGAGACCTGTCCCCACCCCGCCATCATAAATGTCTATAGTAATACTGTTGTTGCTGCTCTTTCACACTTGGTGGCATATCGGGCAGCATTTTTGCTGTTCCTCTAGCATTTGTCTGTTATTTTACGAGGCTGAATTGCCAGCTCGACACTCAACCCAGCGCAGATGGAAAGTGTACAAAGAGCTTCGAACTTGGTTCAAACCATTCGCCTCAAAGTCCGGTGCTGATGTCCCAACACCAGCATCTAGCAACAGTAATACAGTACATGTCAATATTTCTCCCTGTCCTACTCTCTGTCTCCTCCCCAGTAATACAGTACATGTCAACATTTCTCCCTGTCCTACTCTCTGTCTCCTCCCCAGTAATACAGTACATGTCAACATTTCTCCCTGTCCTACTCTCTGTCTCCTCCCCAGTAATACAGTACATGTCAACATTTCTCCCTGTCCTACTCTCTGTCTCCTCCCCAGTAATACAGTACATGTCAACATTTCTCCCTGTCCTACTCTCTGTCTCCTCCCCAGTAATACAGTACATGTCAACATTTCTCCCTGTCCTACTCTCTGTCTCCTCCCCAGTAATACAGTACATGTCAACATTTCTCCCTGTCCTACTCTCTCTCTCCTCCCCTTCTGTGTTACGTGTCACTTACTGATTCACAGCATCACCCCCCAACCCCCATCCTCAGATGATCCACTGTGCAGAACAGCAAGATGGACTATCAAAGTTTTCAGTAGGATCTGGATCAGCTGCAAAAATGGGCAGATGAAATTTATTGCAGAAAAGTGTGAGTTTTGGCACATTGGGAAGACCAACCAGGGTAGGACTCACCCAGTGAGTGTGAGGGCAGAGGGATCTGGGAATACAGATCCCTAATTCCTTACAAATGGCCTCACAGGTAGATACGTAAGGTCATAAAGAAAGCTGTTGACACATGGGCCTTTGTAAGTCAAAGTACTGAGTACAGGAGTTGGGATATTGAAGTTGTATAATATGTTGGTGAGGCCTAATCTGGAGTATTGTGTCCAGTTTTGGTCACCCACCCTACAGGAAAGATGTAAATAAGATTGAAAGAGCGCAGAGAAAATTTACAAGGATGTTGCCAGGACTTGAGAACCTGAGTTACAGGGAAACTTGAACAGGTTAGGACTTTATTCTCTGGAGCATAGAAGATGGAAGGGAAATTTGATAGAGGTATACACAATTATGAGGGACATAGATAGAGTAAATGCAAGTAAGATTTTTCCACTGAGGTTGAGAGGGCCTGCAACTAGAGGTCATGGTTTAAGGGTGAAAGGTGAGAAGTTTAAGGGCACCATAAGGGGAAACTTCTTCACTCAGAGTATGGTGTGAGTGTGGAACAAGCTGCTAGAAATGGTGGAAGAAGGGTTGATTTGAACATTTAAGAGAAACTTAGATAGATGCATGGATGGGAGGGATATGGAGGGCTTTGATCCAGGTGCAGGTGGATGAGACTAGGCAGATTAATAGCTTGGCACAGACTAGATGGGCTGAAGGGCGTGTTTCTGTGCTGTACTTTTCTATCACTCTAACATTATCGTCCGTGAGTCTGTCCCCTCTGATGCAACACAAAAAACACAGTAAGATAAAGAACACAATAAAAACACAAGAAATATAAATACATAAGATAGCTTATATACATAGGTTGATCATATTGTCCATAAAGTGACTGTATATAAGGTGACTCTGACAGGAAATGATAAAGTAGTGGTGGTTGGGGATGTTTTGGGGTGTATTAGTGGGTGGAGGTGTTGATCAGCCTTACTGCTTGGGGAAGGTAACTGTTTTTGAGCCTGGTGGGCCTGGTCTGGGTGCTACAGTAGCCTCCTTCCTGATGGGAGAAGGACAAACAGTCCATGAACAGGGTGGGTAGGATCCTTCATGATGTTACTGGCCCTTTTCCATCACCTTTCAGTATCTATAGTATCAGTTGGACAAATGTGTGTTGTTTTCTCTGCAGCAGTGGAGACTGAGAGGCAAAGACAGAGTGGACAACTCTCTCTCCCCCACTGTGAGCCTCTCTTTCTCCCTCCTTCCTCCCCCTCCTCTCTCTCCCTCCCTCAACCCTTCTACCTCTTGCCCTCATTCCACCCTCCAGAATCCAAATACAAATCAAAATCTGGTTTAATGTCATTGGTATATGTTGTGAAATTTATTGTTTTGGGGCAGTAGTACATGATAAACAATACATAATTAAACAAACTAATTACAACAAGAAACATATATAGAATTTAAATTAAATGAGAAGTGCAAAAGTGGAGCCAAAAAATAGTGATGTAGCGTTAATGGGTTCATTGTCCATTCAGAAATCGGGTGGCAGAGGGGAAGAAGCTGTTCCCGAATCACTGAGTGTGTGCCTTCAGGCTTCTGTACCTCCTCCCAGATGGTAGTAATGAGAAGAGGGCATGTCCTGGGTGATGAGGGTTCTAAATAATGGATGTTACCTTTTTGAAGCATTGTTCCTTGAAGATGTCCTCTGTGTAGATGATTCTAAGATAGGTGGCATTGTGGATAATGAAGTAGGGTTTCAAAGCTTGCAGAGAGACTTAGGCCAGTTAGAAGAGTGGGCTGAACAATGGCAGATGGAGTTTAATGCTGATAAGTGTGAGGTGCTACATTTTGGTAGGAATAATCAAAATAGGGCATACATGGAAAATGGTAGTGCATTGAGGAATGCAGTAGAACAGAGTGATCTAGGAATAATGGTGCATAGTTCCCTAAAGGTGGAATCTCATGTGGATAGGGTGGTGAAGAAAGCTTTTGGTATGCTAGCCTTTATAAATCAGAGCATTGAGTATAGGAGTTGAGATGTAATGTTAAAATTGTACAAGGCATTGGTAAGGCAAAATTTGGAGTATTGTGTACAGTTCTGGTCACCGAATTATAGGAAAGATGTCAACAAAATAGAGAGATTACAGAGAAGATTTACTAGAATGTTACCTGGGTTTCAGCACCTAAGTTACAGGGAAAGATTGAACAAGTTAGGTCTTTATTCTTTGGATTGTAGGAGGTTGAGGGGGGACTTGATAGAGGTATTTAAAATTATGACTGGGATAGACAGAGTTGACGTGGATGGGCTTTTTCCATTGAGAGTAGGGGAGATTCAAACAAGAGGACATGAGTTGAGAGTTAGGGGGCAAAAGTTTAGGGGTAACACGAGGGGGAATTTGCTTACTCAGAGAGTGGTAGCTGTGTGGAACGAGCTTCCAGTAGAAGTGGTAGAAGCAGGTTCGATATTGTCATCTAAAGTAAAATTGGATAGGTATATGGACAGGAAAGGAATGGAGGATTATGGGCTGAGTGTAGGTCAGTGGGGCAAGGTGAGAGTAAGCATTCAGCACGGACTAGAAGGGCCGAGATGGCCTGTTTCCGTGCTGTAATTGTTATATGTTTATGCGCTGAAGAGGCCAGTGTCCATGATGTAGCTGGCTAAGTTTACAGATTTCTGCAGCTTTTTCCGATCCTGTGCAGTGGCCCCTCCGTAGCAGATGGTGGTGCAGCCAGTTACAATGTTCATCGTGGTACATCTGTAGAAATTTGCTCAAGTCTTTGGTACCATACCAAATCTCCACAGACTCCCAATGAATTAAAGCTGCTGTAGTTCCTCCTTTGCTTTTCCCCGTCCCCTCCCACAATAGAAAAGGGGTTTGCCCCCCTCTCATTCTGACCCCCACTTCTGCCCCTCCCAACAGGCGGAAGCTGGGCGATGAGCTGCAGACTCGTTAACTCACGGAAACTTCGAGGAACGACAGGGTTAAGCATGGTGAGTGCTGACAAAGGGTTGCTTTGAAGTCCTGGTGTTTTCTGTGGTAAGGCCTTCACTGAAGTGTTTCCGTGACTACAGGAGGGGATCTGTTGGCGACACCTGTGTTGTTTGCCGCTCTGTTTTTACACGGTGTATCCTGGCAGTGATAATGGGCCGGGGAGTGACAGGAAACTAACTCAGACAAGACTGTAAAGAAAGCAGCCTTATCGCACAGAGCGATCAGCTGCTCCAGAGCATAAACCTGCCGAGCAGGTGACTGGTACAAAGACCTGTCTGTGGCCCCAAAGAACCTCTGTGGTGTAGAGTCAGAATCAGACATGAGTCCTGAAATCTGTTGTTCGGAGGCAACGGCACAGTACAATACAGACTATAAGGTATATACTGTACACATCATCAGGTACACCTGCTCCATAATGCCGTTCGTTGGGACACAACTGGAGCAGTACATTAAGCAACTGCTCTGATAAACCAAATCTTCATAAAAATTGTTAAAAAGATTTAAAAAAGTCAAATTACTCTTTAACTGAGCAGCAAATCATGAATATAAATGCACAGAGCAAATTAGAGCATTGCAAATACTATTCGCTCATTAAGGCCGTGTTGTATGACATGGGCAAACATGGTCTTTTCCTACAGAAGGCTTGCCATTGCCTTCTTTTGGGCAGTGTCTTTACAAGGTGGGTGACTTCAACCATTATCAATACTCGTCAGAGATCGTCAGCCTGACCTCAGTGGTTGTATAACTTGTGATCTGAACCGGCTGCTCATACGACCATCCACTACCTGCTCCCGTGGCTTCACATGACCCGATCGGGGGGCTAAGCAGGAGTTACACCTGCCCAAGGGTGACTTACTGGCTAGTGCCCTTCACCTCCCATACCAATACTATTACAGTACTATAAAACTATGAATTAGTTCCTAATACAAACGTAGTTCCTAATTTCGTTCCTAATTTTCCAGTCCTCTGGCACCATGCCAGAGTCCTAAGATTTTTGAAAAATCATTCTATTGCCTCCACGTTAGATTGTGGGGGCATTAGAATGATTTTTCAAAAATCCTCTTTCACTACTCTCATCTCTCTTTTATTTTTTACATACTTGAAAAAACTTTTACTATCTACTTTGATATTGTTTGCTAGCTTGCTTCATATTTAATCTTTTCCCTCTTAATGATTCTTTCAGTTACTCTCTGTAGGTTTTTGAAAGCTTCCCAATCCTCTGTCTTACTAACCATTTTTGCTTTGTTGTATGCCCTCTCTTTTGCTTTTACAATAGCTTTGACCTCCCTCGTCAGCCACAGTTGTAATATTTTGCCATTTAAATATTTCTTCAATTTTCAAATACATCTATCATGCACCTTCCTCATTTTCCCCAGAAACGCACACCGTTGCTGCTCGTCATCCCTGCCAGCAGCTCCTTCCAATTTACTTTGGCCGACTTCTCTCTCATACCACTGTAATTTCCTTTACTGCACTGAAATACTGCTACATAAGACTTTACTTTCTCCCTATCACATTTCAAGTTGAACTCAATCCTATTGGGATCACTGGTTCTTTTACCTTAAGCTCCCTAATCGCCTCAGGTTCATTACGTAACCCCTAATCCAGTATACTGTATACTTAGTGGCTGCTTCATTGGATACAGGGTGTATAAAGCAACTATTGAGTGTATAATGTAAAAAATAACTAAGTTGTGCAAAAAGAGAGCAAAGTTGGTGAGGTGCTGTTTGAGAGATAATTGTCCATTCAGCAATCTGATAGCAAAGGGTAAGAAGCTGTTCCTTAAATGTCATAGAGCACCACTACACAGAAACAGGCCCTTTGGCCCATCTAGTCTGTGCCTTACTATTATGCTGCCTAGTCCCATTAACCCACACCCAGACCATAGCCCTTCAAAGCCCTCAAGTCCCCTGCAAATGTTACCATTGAATCTACATGCACCACTTCTGCCGGCAGCTTGTCCCACAGCCTCACCATCGTCTGGAACACACATCTATGGAGAGAAATGGACAGCTGACGTTTCAGGTTGGGAGCCCCCTCAGGATATGTGGATCATTGCCTCCACCCTAGACTACCCTGGACACCACTCACAGATGCTTACCAGAGTCTTTATGGAAGTTATATCAAAAATGCATGTTATCTAAATACAGGGGGTGCTGGAAATCCAGAGCAACACACACAGAATGCTGGAGTATGTTAGCTCAGCAGATATGGTAGCATTTGCGGAGGGGAATTAACAGTCAATGTTTCAGACCAAGACCCTTCATCAGCACCCAGGGCTACCATGAAGGAGCTTAAATCATCTGCTGCCCTGCAACTTCAACATTTTCAAGATTCAAGATAAGATTGTTTAATGCCATTCCCAGCACACAAGTGTAAACGAGAACAAAATAATTATTACTCCAGATCCAATGCAGTACAAAAACACAATTAGAAAAGAACACAATAAAAATAATTTAAAAACATAATTAATATAAAAGTGTAAGCTAGTTTATACACATAGCTTGATTGTGTGTCCATAAAGTAATGTTAAGCACAGGTGTGTCTGTACACAAGAGGGCTCTGATAGGAAATGATAAACGTTAGAAATTTACAGCACGTGACAGGCCATTCGGCCCACAATGTTGTGCTGACCATGTAAGCTACCACGAAGCTGCCTAGAATTTCCCGACTGCATAAAGTAGTGGTGGTTGGGGTGTGGAGGGGTGGTGGTGTTGATCAGCCTTATTGATTGGGAAAAGTTACTGCATTTGAGTTTGGTGGTCCTGGTTTGGATGCCACACGGCCTCCTCTCTGATAGGCGTGGGTCTTTCCCCGTTCTTTCAAATACTATATGACCTCAGTACTAATGCATAGTACCTCCTGTACTCACAAACAATTCCCTCCGCCTTTTCTGATTTTACTTCTAACATGGGTGGGGGCACAACCAGTGGTCATGGGCTAAGGGTGAAAGGTGAAATGTTTAAGGGGATGATGAGGGAAAACTACTTCACTCAGAGGGCTGTGAGAACGTGGAACAAGCTGCCAGCACAAGTGGAGCAAGTGAACTTGATTTCATTGTTTAACAGAGGTTTGGATGGGTACATGGATGGTAGGGGTATGGAGGGTGATGGTCTCATGCAGGTCGATGGGAGTAGGCAGTTCAAATGGTTTCAACATGGACTAGATGGACTGAAGGGTCTGTTTCTTTGCTATACTTCTCAACACCGATGCTCTAGAAATGAAAGTCCTAAAAAAATAGTTGGTGTGGCCCAGCCAATCACCAGCAAGGCCCTCCCTACAATTGAGCACATCTACATGGAGCGCTGTTGCAAGAAAGCAGCGTCCATCATTAGAGATCCCCACCATCCAGGCCATGCCCTCTTGTTGAAGCTGTCATCAGGAAGGAGGTGCAGAAACCTCAGTGCCCCAACCACCAGATACGGTTATTACCCCTCATTCATCATGCTTTTGAACCCGAGGGAACAACTTCACTCAGCTTCACTCACCCCAAATCTGAACTGTTCCTACAGCCTGTGGGCTCGCTTTCAAGGACTCTTTATCTAAAGTCTTGATATTTATTTCTTATTTATAATTATTTTTCTGTTTCTTTGTATTTACCGTGAATGCTCTCAAGAAAATGAATTTCTTGGTTGCATGTGGTGACGTATATGTACTTTGTTAATAAATTTACTTCAAACTTTGAGATTGTCTGATTTCCCTTTATTTCTGTAATATTGTGAACCACCACCGGAGGGAGTCCTCCACCACCTGGTGTTCAGCTGAAGGCAAATTTCCAGTGACCAGGAGCAACGCCCAGACCTCTTTCAGCACAAAGGAGTATTTCCAGTGCCTAGAATTCCTCGCCTCACTGATAACTGCATCAACAATCCACATTCCCCAACTTCCAGACAAGCTGCTCCTGGGTCTGTAAACCAATCATGCTCAAAACACTCAGCAGCTCAGGATGAGTCTGCGAAAGGTGCAAGTCAGAGACATCAGAATCAAGTTTAACATCACTGGCATGTGTCTGAAATTTATTGTGACATGGCAGCAGGTCACTGCAATACATAATAATAACAACTGTAAATCACAGTGAGTGGATATATAAAAAAGTAAAATAAGTAGTGCAAAAACAGAAAAACAAAGTAGTTCATGGGTTCAATGTCCATTTAGGAATCGGATGGCGGAGGGGAAGAAGCTGTTCCTGAATCGCTGAGTGTGTGCCTTCAGGCTTCTGTACCTCCTCCCTGGTGGTAATCGTGAGAAGAGGGCCCGTCCTGGTGATGAGGTCCTTAGTATTGGATGCTGCCTTTCTGAGGCATCACTCCTTGGAGACAAATGACCATAAGACATAGGTACAGAATTAGGCCATTCGGCCCATTGAGTTCATTCTGCCATTCAGTCATGGGTGATTTATGAATCTTCTTAACTCCATTGCTATTTCTAAGTGCCGGGATGTGTGGTGATGCTTGTGGGCAGACACCAGTGTTGGTTATTAATGGAAACAGCAGCTTCCACCAACCCGGAGGGAAATAAATAAACAAATATACAGATAGTAGATAGCTAGATAAATAAATAGATCAATCTACCAATAAATAAATAGAATGAATGAAATGAAATATCAAGTCAGGTTTACTACAGCTCTGCAGTTTGTTGCTGTCACAGGCCAGCTCTGTGTCTGACTGTATCGTGGAAGAACTTTCCATGGCAATGTCCTGTTCAAGAGCTCTGTTGACAGAGGCCGACGTTTCTGCCACCAGTGTGGAACAGGTAAGTAACGGGGAGACTCAGCAGGACAGGCAGCATCCACGGAGTTGGTGCTTCATCTCAGTATTCCGTGTCTCAGGTGCACGGTATCTGCTGTTATTTTGCTTGTCAGAGCAAATGGGTGTTAGTCCGGTCCTGGCATTTAGATGGATTCATCCCAGTGGATGAACATCTACGGGAACTATTGACTGTATTCAAAATCATTGTCAAGTTCATTGTCATCTGTACGTTCACGTGTGCACAGATGCAATGAATATCTTCGTTACAGCAGCATCGCAGGCACAGGCTGTCAGAAACACAGAGGAAACTATGTAAAAACACAAATTATACAAAACGACAAAGGAAGGGACACAAGCAGAACAAAAGAAAAAGAATAAAATAATAAAAATGTATAATCACCAATTAACCTGCTAACTGGTACAGCTTTGGACTTTGGGAGGAAACCAGAGCACCCGGACGAAACCCACAGGGTTCAAGGGAGAACGTACTTACAGACGACGTTGGAACTGAACTCCGACTCGGACGTCCTGAGCTGTAATAGTATTGAACTCAAAAAGCCTAGATAGAGTGGATGTGGAGAGGATGTTTCCTATGGTGGACAAGTCTAGGACCAGAGGGCACAGCTTCAGAATAGAGTGACATCCATTTAGCACAGAGATGAGGAGGAATTTCTGTAGCCAGAGGATGGTGAATCTGTGAAATTAATTGCTACAAGCAGCTGTGGAGGCCATATCACTGGGTATATTTAAGACAGAGTTTGATAGGTTCTTGATTGGTCAGGGCATGGAAAGTTATGGGGAGAAGGCAGGAGATGGGGTTGAGAGGGAAAATAAATCAGCCTTGATGAAATGGTGGAGCAGATTCGATGGGCCAAATGGCCTAATTCTACTCCTGTGTCCAATGGTCTAGTGATGAGGCTCCTCAGAGGATGCAGATCACGGGAACCACTGACACAGTCCTGATCTCAGTACAGCAGCACTATGAGCTGTGTGCTGTGCAGCAAATGAAAGGCTCCCGCGCACATCGCCTTTGTTACTGTGCAGCCGAAACTTTCTCTTATATAACGTTAGAATAAAGCGCAGCACAGTTTGCAGGCCACGTGAACATTTCCTGCTCAGTGCAATGCTTGGTCCGTGCAGCTGTAAAAAATATTGGAGGGACACTGACTACGATCACACTATTCACTTTGCACTGAAATAGATTTTATGTTGTTTTGTTCAAATTGTGGAATGGAATTGGTTTATTGTGACATGTACAATGAAAAGACTGTCTTGCCTACTGCTCATTACACAGTACACTATGGTAGAACAGTAACAGGATTAGAAAGGACAGAAGCCTCCACTTCCCAAGGAGACTGAGGTGAGTGAGGCTCCTTCACGGCTGAACGACAACGAGCTGAATTTAAACTTGAAATATCAACCTTGTTTACATCTGTCCTGTAGGTAGGTGACCAAAACAGCACACAACACTTCAAATTAGGCCTCACCAACGTCTTGTACAACTTCAACATAACATCCCAACTCCTGCACTCAATACCCTGACTTATGAAGACCAATATGCTAAAAGCTCGCCTTAGAACACTATCTACCTGTGACAGGTCTGTGTTGGGGATGGGGGGGGGCCCAGTGGTGACACACTTTCAAACAAAGATGGTCTTCTTGTTGGACGGAAGCCTGCTGCCTGTGGTCTCCCATCGCCCAGTACCCTTGTCCTTCCTCACTGAGTTCACTGGAGGTCGGAGAGTACTGTAGTACTCTTCAGTACTACAGTACCTTAATTACTTTGTACTGTAGTTAAAGAACTCTGTGTGTGTGTGTGTGTGTGAGTGTGCGTATGTGTTTGTGTGTGTGTGTCTGTGTGTGCGTGTGTGTGTTTGTGTGTGTATGTGTGTGTGTATGTATGTGTGCGTGTGTGTGTTTGTGTGTGTATGTGTGTGTATGTGTGTGTGCGTGTGTGTATGTGTGTGAGTGTGTGTATGTGTGTGAGTGTGTGTGTATGCGTGTGAGTGTGTGTATGTGTGAGTGTGTGTGTATGCGTGTGAGTGTGTGTATGTGTGTGTGTATGTGTGTGTGAGTGTGTGTATGTGTGTGTGAGTGTGCGTATGTGTGTATGTGTGTGAGTGTGTGTATGTGTGTGCGTATGTGTGTGCTGTGCGTATGTGTGTGAGTGTGTGTATGTGTGTGTGTATGTGTGTGTGTATGTGTGTGTGAGTGTGTGTATGTGTGTGAGTGTGCGTGAGTGTGTGTGTATGAGTGTGAGTGTGTGTATGTGCGTGTGTATGTGTGTGAGTGTGTTATGTGTGTGTGGTGTGTGTGTATGTGTGTGTGTGTGTGAGAGTGTGTGTATGTGTGTGTGTGTGGTGTGTGTGTGTGTCTGTGTGTGTTTGTGTGTGTGTCTGTGTGTGTGTGTGTGTGTGTGTGTATGTGTGTGTGTGTGTGTGTGTGTGAGTGTTGCGCGCGCGCGCGCGTGTGTGTGTGTGTGTGTGTGTGTGTGTGAGAGAGAGAGAGAGTTGTGGAAGTTTAGAGAGACTCCTACTTTATTTTGTTCACACATGGTTTTAAAACTTGAAATCCCTCTAAAATCCTTCCGGTTACCATGGGAAAGTATTATCCAAACAGATGCATCTTCTGCTTTAAGACCTCTGAAGCAAAGAACAAGTTACTGTTGAATTACTTTGCAGCTGATCTTAAATTCTTTATTCATTTCCTGATTTCCGAACCCATCATGTAATGAACATCGATTTCTCTAGCTGGTAATTTATTACCCCACCCCTTTCTCTTTTTTCCATTCCCCACTCTGGATCTCCTCTTACCCCTTTGCCTCTCCTCACCAGCCCATCACCTTCCTCTGGTGTCCCTCCTCCACATTCTCCTGTCCATCCGATTCCTCCTTCTCAGCCCTTTTCTGCCTGTCACCTCCCAGCTTCTTATTTCTTCGCCACCCACCCACTTCCTGCTGACCTGGTCTCACCTATCACCCGTCAGCTTGCCCTTGGCCTGAAACGTCGACTGTTTGTTCAATTCCATCGGTACTGGCTGACCTGCTGAGTTTCTCCAGCATACTGTGTGTTGCTCGGGATCTCCAGTGTCCATGTTTATCTGATGCCCCTGCCTTCGTGACCATTTCCACCAAAGAAAACTATTTCTTGTTATTGCTGTGTTGATATTTAAAATTCCAAATAACTTTAATTAATGAACTCCAACGTTCCTTGTCGACCTTCAAAAACCTTTATCGATGCATCTCATAAAGCACTCTATCCGAATGAATCCCGGCTCGGTATGGCCACTGCCCTCCCGCGACCACAGGACACCGCAGAGAGTTGTGGGCGGAGCTCAGCACGTCGCGGAAACCAGCCCCCCTCCATGGACTCTCTCTATCCTTCTTGCTGCCTCAGCAGAACAGCCAGCGTCATCGAAAACCTCAGCCACTCCAGACATTCCCGTACCACCAGGTCCAAGGACAGTTTTTATCCAGCTGTTATCAAACAGTTCCCTGGTATGATAAGGTAGACTGTTGGCCTCACAATTTACCTCATTATGAACCTTATATCTTACTGTCTGTCTGCACTACACTCTCTCTGTGGCTGTCACATTTTATTCTACATGTGAAGCCCCAATGGTTAAATCTGGCAAAGTCCAGAGGGCGAAGTCAAAGGTAGAAACTCAGAGCTTGACAAGTCTGCAGGCAGAAGCCTAGAAGTTATCGACCAACGGTAGAGGCCTGAAGCAGCCATGAGGGCCCAGATCACTGGGGTTGGAGATTGATGCGTCCAGAGGCCAAGGGAGGCCCAAAAGTCAAACCCATCAGCACCAAGTTGGAGGCCTGACCTCTGCAAATCCGTGAACGCAGGCCCAGCGGCGGCTTTTCTCTGGGGTTGAACGCCTGTCTGCGTGTGGGAGAGGTGGGTCAAGGGTTTGTTTTGCTGTTGTTTGTGTTGTTCTGCTGAACATTGCTGACAGGTCAGGTCGTGCGGTGCCACATGCCCCAGGGCATCACTAGTTGTGTTGGTTGTTAAACACAATTCACTAGATGTTTCGATGCACATCTGATTAATAAATCTGAATCTAATGACCAGGATCTTGGACATGAGCAACACACACAGAACGCTGGAGAAACCCAGTGGGTTAGTCAGTATCCATGGAAATGAATAACAGTTAACGAGCAGGTCGAGACCCTTCATCAGGACCAGAAAGGAAGGGGCAAAGGTGCCAGAGTAACAAGGTGGGGGTGGGGGAAGGCAGCCAAGGGCTGGAGATGAAGGAATATGATAGGAGAGGGGAGTGGACCATGGGAGAAAGGGAAGGAGGAGGGAGGTAATAGGCAGGTCAGGAGAAATAGTCAGAGTGGGTAATTGAAGTAGAGGGAAGAGGGAGGTGGGAAAAAATGACCGGAAGTTAGAGAAATCAATGTTCGTGCCATCAAGTTGGAGGCTGCCCAGACGGTGACGCTCCCCCCTCTTGAGAGAGGACAGGTTTAATCTTCGCTGTTCAGATCGCCATGTTCGATCTTTCAAAAGCGCCACATTCTTGGCTAACTGCCCATTGATAGTTGCTGCCGCCAAAAGGTCTGTTTATTTATTTTGAAATACAGCACAGAATCTAACCATGAGAACCATTTTCTTGCAGGTGTTCATGGTAGAACAAAGAAATAGACTAAAGTAAATGAAAAGCGAGATAAACAACCAATGTACAAAAGAATATAAACAGTGAAAATACAAAAATAAAGTAATAAATGATATTGGGAACACGAGTTGTTGAGTCCTTGAAAGTGAGTCTGTAGGTTGTGGGATCAGTTCAGAGTTGAGGTGAGTGAAGTTATGGTTTAGGAACCTGATGGTTGAGAGGTAATAACTGTTTCTCAAGCTGGTGGTGAGGGTCCTACGGCTTCTGTACCTCCTTCCTGACAGGAGGCATATCGTGGGTGGTGGGGGCCCTTGGTGAAGGATACTGCTTTACTCTGGTAGCATTCCGTGTGGATGTGTTCAACTATAACTCAACAGAAAGCCTTTCAGCCTTGGCCATCATACACAACAAATGGAGATTTCTGACAATTGGGTTCCATTCGTCTCAATTCTTTATCTGCAGGCATGAAAGGTAATCCCCCGGACTGCAATTTACACTCAATTGCATTGTTAGATCCTTGAATGAGAGGAACTATCGCAGCCGATCATTTTTCCTAACTGTGTCCCACAGTCTGTTTCAGCGGTGTGAAGGTACAGATTGGCCCACCTACAGAGCTGAATAAGTCACCAGTGGGGGTTCCTGTGACCAGATCAGAGTCCCCCATCCCTCCACCGACCTGAGAGCACTTTAATCGTGTAAGTATCGTGATTACTTGAGTTAGTTATAATGTCCTAGTAAAGAGTTGTCTATTAGTGCCTGCAGGGGCCGATGTGGGAACCACATATCCTGGTGCAGTGTGGGCGAGTGTAAATGGTGGCTGTAGTTAGAGGTTAGGTCTTTTGGTCGTTCCGTCTCTCCTTTCACAGCTGCCACTTGTTCTCTGCATCACAGCGGAGGTCGTTCTCACACAGCACAGCTCCCTCTTGAACAGATTTCCTCCAGGTGCATCTGCTGAGTGCAATGTCTCCCCAATGCTTAGATGACAGGGTGGTTAAGAAGGCAGACGGCATGCTTGCCACTATTAGTCGGAAAGTTATGTTGCAGCTTTATAAACCCAGTTGGGCCCCCATTTGGAGTATTGCAAACAGTTCTGATGGCCCTGTTTATAGGAATAGATATCAAGGCTTTGGAAAGGGTGCAGAAGAGGTTTACCAGGATTTGCTGCTTGGGTTCGGGGAGGCCAGGACATCTCTCCATCTTCTCCAGCTCCTCTGTCCACTCAGACCCTCTCCCTAGATCAGAGCTGTCTATATTTTGGTGATGGTGGAGAGGTTCCAGAGATAACATCAGGGACTCTTCATAACTAATCCCCTCCCACGACTTCCAGTGCACTTGGTCCCAAAGTGTGTGTTACGTTAGTCCATTCCTTTGCAGACTGGTCCAGCTGGGTTCCATCAGTTTGGTGTCCTGATTCCAAAGAAGAGCTTTACTGGTCATAGGCACTTCAAAACATTCAGTGAAAAGCATCGTCTGCATCGACAAACCACACAGTCCGAGGATGTGCAGAGGGCAGCCTACAAGCATCATCGTGTTTCCTGTACCAACACATCATGCCCCACTGACTACGGAAACGTTGTGCCTGGTTATCAAATCTATCCACGCTATCCTCAACAGTCACATACTTACAGATACTGACTGCAATGCTTCAACAGTACACGTGACCGTCTTTCTCAGCCACAAGTTATTCAAGTAACATCCCCACTGATTGGCTGGAACTGAATCGCCTATTCCTGATTCATTAGTTTGTTCTGACTGGTTGATATTTTAGGCCAAACCCCCGTTAGAGATGTGTGGTCCCAGACTGGACCTCTCTCCACACACTTTGAATGGACATTTAGCTCTCCCACAAGCTCCATCTCCAGTGATTCCCTAGTCTTTCTCTGGCAGGCGTTTCCTTCTCTGCCAAGGATGCTGGCCTCAGCAAACTCTACGCGAACATCCCAGGCAGTGTTCAGTGACCGCGCTTTGTTTTGCTCTCAATTTTTTAGGGCTCTCTTATGTTCTGCAATCCTGGTGTTCAATGGCCACCTGAATTCACCAACGTAGATGTTTTGTCATGGTGACAGAGGAATGAAATACATATGCTGAGAGCTGGCACCAGAAAATGTAACGCTACCTAAAACCAAAAGTGTTAGGATAAGAATAAGGCCATTCGAATGACCTTAGCATTTTGCCTGCTCCCTCCTGATGGCAATTTTGCTTGCATTCTGTTGGTTTTTATAAGCTTCCCAATCCTTCAGCACCCACTAATTTTTGCTCTGTTATATGCCCTATGTTATGGTTTTATGTAGCCTTTGACTACCTTTCTCAAACACGGTGGCATCATCCTATATTTATTTTTCAATGGCAGGGATTCGTCTAACACTATCACAATTGCTCTCAAAAACTCCAGCCATTGCAACTCGACCATCATCCCTGCATCTGTTAGCTATGACAACAGAGATATTAACAAAGGCACCAAGGACAAAACAATTCATTTCTCTCTGTGAGGCAAGGAAAGTAATCACAGTCAGATCATCAAAAAGTCGTCAGAGAGGTTGTACACCCGGTCAGTGTATCAGTGTAATATCAGAGTGATTGTACACCAGGTCAGTGTATCAGTGTGATATCAGAGTGATTGTACACCCGGCCTGTGTATCAGTGTGATAGCAGAGTGACTGCACACCTGGTCAGTTTATCAGTGTGATATCAGAGTGATTGTACACCCGCCCAGTGTATCAGTGTGATATCAGAGTGATTGTACACCTGGTCAGTGTCTCAGAGTGATATCAAAGTGATTGTACACCCGCCCAGTGTATCAGTGTGATATCAGAGTGATTGTACACCTGGTCAGGGTGTCAGTGTGATATCAGAGTGATTGTACACCCAGTCAGTGTAACAGTGTGATATCAGAGTGATTGTACACATGGTCAGTGTATCAGAGTAATATCAGAGTGATTGTACACTCGGTCAGTGTATCAGTATGATATCAGAGTGATTGTACACCTGGTCAGTGTGTCAGTGTGATATCAGAGTGATTGTACACCCGGCCAGTGTATCAGTGTGATATCAGAGTGATTGGACACCCAGTCAGTGTAACAGTGTGACATCAGAGAGCTTGAACACATGCTCAGTGTTTCAGTGAAATTTCACTGTGACGGTACACATGGTCAGTGTGTCAGTGTGATATCTGAGTGATTGTACACCTGGTCAGTGTATCAGTGTCATATCAGAGTGATTATAAACCTGGTCAGGGTGTCAGTGTGATATCAGAGTGATTGTACAGCTAGTCAGTGTAAAAGTGTGACATCAGAGTGATTTTACACCTGGTCAGTGTATCAGTGTGATATCAGAGTGATTGTACAGCTGGTCAGTGTAAAAGTGTGACATCAGAGTGATTTTACACCTGGTCAGTGTATCAGTGTGATATCAGAGTGATTGTACAGCTGGTCAGTGTAAAAGTGTGACATCAGAGTGATTTTACACCTGGTCAGTGTATCAGTGTGATATCAGAGTGATTGTACAGCTGGTCAGTGTAAAAGTGTGACATCAGAGTGATTTTACACCTGGTCAGTGTATCAGTGTGATATCGGAGTGATTGTACACCTGGTCAGTGTATCAGTGTGATATCAGATTGATTGTATATCTGGTCAGTGTGACAGTGTGATATCAGATTGATTGTACATCTGGTCAGTGTGACAGTGTGATATAAGAGTGATTGTACACATGGTCAGTGTCTTAGTGAGATATCAGAGAGATGTGTACACCCGGTCAGTGTATCAGTGTGATATCAGATTGATTGTATATCTGGTCAGTGTGACAGTGTGATATCAGATTGATTGTACACCTGGACAGTGTGTCAGTGTGATATCATTGTGATTGTACACATGGTCAGTGTAAAAGTGTAATATCAGAGTGATTGTACACCAGGTCAGTGTGATATCAGAGTGAATGTACACCGGGGTGGTGTATCAGTGTGATATCAGAGAAATTGTACACCCGGTCAGTGTGTCAGTGTGATATTGGAGTAATTGTAGACTTGGTCAGTGCGTCAGTGTGATATCAGAGTGATTTTACACCCGGTCAGTGTGTCAGTGTGATATTGGAGTAATTGTAGACTTGGTCAGTGCGTCAGTGTGATATCAGAGTGATTTTACACCCGGTCAGTGTGTCAGTGTGATATTGGAGTAATTGTAGACTTGGTCAGTGTGTCAGTGTGATATCAGAGTGATTTTACACCTCGTCAGTGTATCAGCGTGATATCACAGTGATTGTACACGTGGTCAGTGTTGCTGTGTGGTATTGTAATGATTGTACAAATGGTCAGTCTCTCAGTGTGATATCACAGTAATTGTACACCTGGTCAGTGTGTCAGTGTTATATCAGAGAAACTGTACACAAGGTCAGTGTATCAGTGTGGTATCAGAGAGATTGTACACATGGCCATTGTGTCAGTGTGATATCGGAGTGATTGTACACCCAGAAAGTCTGTCAGAGTGATATCAGAGTATGTGTACACCTGGTCAGTGTATGAGTGTCATATCAGAGTGATTGCACACCTGGTTAGAGTGTCAGTGCAATATTTGAGTGATTGTACATCTGGTCAATGTGTCAGTGTGATATCAGAGTGATTGTAGACCTGGTCAGTGTCTCAGTGTGATATCACAGTGATTGTACACCTGGTCAGTTTGTCAGTGTGATATCAGAGAAACTGTACACCAGGTCAGTGTATCAGTATGATATCAGAGTGATTGTACACCTGGTCAGTTTGACAGTGTGATATCAGAGTGATTGTAGACCTGGTCAGTGTCTCAGTGTGATATCGGAGTGACTGTACAACTCATCAGTGAGTCAGTGTGATATCGGAGTGATTGTAGACCTGGTCAGTGTCTCAGTGTGATATCAGAGTGATTGTACACAAGCCCAGTGTATCAGTGTGATATCAGAGCGATTGTACACCTGGTCAGTGTGTCAGTGTGATGTCAGAGTGATTGTAGACCCGGCCGGTGCATCAGTGTGATATCAGTGTGATTGTAGACCCAGTCAGTGTATCAGTGTGATATCAGAGTGATTGTACACATGGTCGGTGTATCAGAGTAATATCAGAGTGATTGTACACTCGGTCAGTGTATCAGTATGATATCAGAGTGATTGTACACCTGGTCAGTGTGTCAGTGTGATATCAGAGTGATTGTACACCCGGCCAGTGTATCAGTGTGATATCAGAGTGATTGGACACCCAGTCAGTGTAACAGTGTGACATCAGAGAGCTTCAACACATGCTCAGTGTTTCAGTGAAATATCACTGTGACTGTAAACATGGTCATTGTGTCAGTGTGCTATTGGTGCGATTGCACACCCGGAAAGTCTGTCAGAGTGATATCAGAGTCATTGTACACCTGGTCAGTGTATCAGTGTCATATCAGAGTGATTGTACACCTGGTCAGGGTGTCAGTGCGATATCAGAGTGATTGTACATCTGGTCTGTGTAAAAGTGTGACATCAGATTGAATAGACACCTGGTCAGTTTGTCAGTGTGATGTCAAAGTGATTGTACACTGGGTCAGTGTGGCTGTGTGATATCAGAGTGATTGTACACCCGGCCAGTGTATCAGTGTGATATCAGAGTGATTGTACACCCAGTCAGTGTAACAGTGTGATATCAGAGTGATTGTACACATGGTCGGTGTATCAGAGTAATATCAGAGTGATTGTATACTCGGTCAGTGTATCAGTATGATATCAGAGTGATTGTACAGCTGGTCAGTGTGTCAGTGTGATATCAGAGTGATTGTACACCCGGCCAGTGTATCACTGTGATATCTGAGTGAGTGTACAACTGGTCAGTTTGTCAGTGTGATATCAGAGTGATTGGACACCCAGTCAGTGTAACAGTGTGACATCAGAGAGCTTGAACACATGCTCAGTGTTTCAGTGAAATTTCACTGTGACGGTACACATGGTCAGTGTGTCAGTGTGATATCTGAGTGATTGTACACCTGGTCAGTGTATCAGTGTCATATCAGAGTGATTATAAACCTGGTCAGGGTGTCAGTGCGATATCAGAGTGATTGTACAGCTAGTCAGTGTAAAAGTGTGACTTCAGAGTGATTTTACACCTGGTCAGTGTATCAGTGTGATATCACAGTGATTGTACACCAGGTCAGTGTGGCTGTGTGATATTGGAGTGATTGTACACCTGGTCAGTGTCTCAGTGAGATATCAGAGAGGTGTGTACACCCGGTCAGTGTATCAGTGTGATATCAGATTGATTGTATATCTGGTCAGTGTGACAGTGTGATATCAGAGAAACTGTAAACCAGGTCAGTGTGTCAGTGTGATATCATAGTGATTGTACACCCGGTCAGTGTATCAGTGTGACATCAGAGTGATTGTACACCCGGTCAGTGTATCAATGTGATATAAGAGTGATTGTACACCTGGACAGTGTGTCAGTGTGTTATCAGAGTGATTGTACACCTGGACAGTGTGTCAGTGTGTTATCAGAGTGATTGTACACCTGGACAGTGTGTCAGTGTGTTATCAGAGTGATTGTACACAAGGTCAATGTATCAGTGAGGTATCACAGTGATTGTACACCTGGACAGTGTGTCAGTGTGATATCAGAGTGATTGTACACCTGGACAGTGTGTCAGTGTGTTATCAGAGTGATTGTACACCTGGACAGTGTGTCAGTGTGATATCAGAGTGATTGTACACCTGAACAGTGTGTCAGTGTGTTATCAGAGTGATTGTACACCTGGACAGTGTGTCAGTGTGTTATCAGAGTGATTGTACACCTGGACAGTGTGTCAGTGTGTTATCAGAGTGATTGTACACAAGGTCAATGTATCAGTGAGGTATCACAGTGATTGTACACCTGGTCAGTGTATCAGTGTGACATCAGAGTGATTGTACACCTGGTCAGTGTATCAGTGTGACATCAGAGTGATTGTACACCCGGTCAGTGTATCAATGTGATATAAGAGTGATTGTACACCTGGACAGTGTGTCAGTGTGTTATCAGAGTGATTGTACACCTGGACAGTGTGTCAGTGTGTTATCAGAGTGATTGTACACCTGGACAGTGTGTCAGTGTGTTATCAGAGTGATTGTACACCTGGACAGTGTGTCAGTGTGTTATCAGAGTGATTGTACACAAGGTCAATGTATCAGTGAGGTATCACAGTGATTGTACACCTGGACAGTGTGTCAGTGTGATATCAGAGTGATTGTACACCTGGACAGTGTGTCAGTGTGTTATCAGAGTGATTGTACACCTGGACAGTGTGTCAGTGTGTTATCAGAGTGATTGTACACCTGGACAGTGTGTCAGTGTGTTATCAGAGTGATTGTACACCTGGACAGTGTGTCAGTGTGTTATCAGAGTGATTGTACACCTGGACAGTGTGTCAGTGTGTTATCAGAGTGATTGTACACAAGGTCAATGTATCAGTGAGGTATCACAGTGATTGTACACCTGGTCAGTGTGTCAGTGTGATATCATTGTGATTGTACACCTGGTCAGTGTATCAGAGTGATATCAGAGAAATTGTACACCCGGTCAGTGTGTCAGTGTGATATTGGAGTAATTGTAGACTTGGTCAGTGTGGCAGGGTGATATCAGAATGATTGTACACCTGGTCAGTGTATCAGTGTGATATCAGAGAGATTGTACACCTGGTCAGTGTGTCAGTGTGATATCAGAGTGATTGTACAGCTGGGCAGTGTAAAAGTGTGATATCAGAGTGATTGTACACGTGGTCAGTGTTGCTGTGTGATATTGGAATGATTGTGCACATGGCCAGTGTCTCAGTGTGATATCAGAGAGGATGTCCACCCGGTCAGGGCATCAGTGTGATATCGCAGTGATTGTACATCTTGTCAGTGTGTCAGAGTGATATCAGAGAAACTGTACACCAGGTCAGTGTATCAGTGTGATATCAGAGAGATTGTACACATGGCCATTGTGTCAGTGTGATATCGGAGCGATTGTACACCCAGAAAGTCTGTCAGAGTGATATCAGAGTCATTGTACACCTGATCAGTGTATCAGTGTCATATCAGAGTGATTGTACACACGGTTAGTGTGTCAGTGCGATATTTGAGTGATTGTACAGCTGCTCAGTGTAAAAGTGTGATATCAGAGTGATTTTACACCTGGTCAGTGTGACAGTGTGATATCAGAGAGATTGTACACCTGGTCAGTGTGATATCAGAGTGATTGTACACCCGGCCAGTGTATCAGAGTGATTGTTCTCCTGGTCAGTATATCAGTGTGATATACGAGTTATTGTACACCTGGTCAGTGTATCAGTGTGATATCAGAGTGATGGTACACCTGGTCAGTGTAAAAGCGTAATATCAGAGTTATTGTACACCGGGACAGTGTTGTTATATCACAGTGATTGTACACCTGGGTGGTGTATAGAGTTTGATATCAGAGTGATTGTACACCTGGTCAGTGTGTCAGTGTGATATCAGAGTGAATTCACACCTGCACAGAGTATCAGTGTGATCTCAGAGTGACTGTTCACTTGGGCAGTGTATCAGTGTGGTATCAGATTGATTGTGCACCCGAACAGCGTGTCAGAGTGAGATCAGAGTCATTGTACACCTGGTCAGTGTGGCTGTGTGATATTGGATTGATTGTACACCTGGGCAGTGTATCAATGTGGTATCAGAGTGATTGTGCACCCAGTCTGTGTATCAGTGTGATATCAGAGTGATTGTACACCTGGTCAGTGTGTCAGTGTGATATCAGAGTGATTGTACACCCAGCCAGTGTATCAGTGTGATATCAGAGTGATTGTACACCCGCCCAGTGTATCAGAGTGATTGTACACCCGGCCAGTGTATCAGTGTGATATCAGAGTGATTGGACACCCGGTCAGTGAAACAGTGTGACATCAGAGAGCTTGAACACATGCTCAGTGTTTCAGTGAAATATCACTGTGACTGTACACATGGTCAGTGTGTCAGTGTGATATCTGAGTGATTGTACACCTGGTCATTGTGTCAGTGTGATATCGGAGCGATGGCACACCCGGAAAGTCTGTCAGAGTGATATCAGAGTCATTGTACACCTGGTCAGTGTATCAGTGTCATATCAGAAAGATGTACACCTGGTCAGGGTGTCAGTGCAATATCAGAGTGATTGTACATCTGGTCAGTGTGACAGTGTGATATCAGAGAGACTGTACACCACGTCAGTGTGTCAGGGTGATATCAGATTGATGGTACACCTGGTCAGTGCATCAGTGTGATATCAAAGTGATTGTACACCAGGTCAGTGTGGCTGTGTGATATCGCAGTGATTGTACACCTGGTCAGTGTCTCAGTGAGATATCAGAGAGATGTGTACACCCGGTCAGTGTATCAGTGTGATATCAGTGTGATTGTACATCTGGTCAGTGTGACAGTGTGCTATCAGAGAGACTGTACACCATGTCAGTGTGTCAGGGTGATTGTTCACCTTGTCAGTGTGGCTATGTGATATCAGAGACGATGTACACCCGGTTAGTGTAGCAGTGTGATATCACAGTGATTGTTCACCTGGTCAGTGACAGTGTGATACCACAGTGATTATACACCTGGTCAGTGTGTCAGTGTGATGTCAGAGAAACTGTACAACAGGTTAATGTATCAGAGTGATTGTACACATGGTCATTGTGTCAGTGTGATATCGGACTGATTGTACACCCAGAAAGTATGTCAGAGTGATATCAGAGTCATTGCACACCTGGTCAGTGTGTCAGTACGATATTTGAGAGATTGGACAGCTGGTCAGTGTAAAGGTGTGATATCAGAGTGATTTTACACATGGTGAGTGTATCAGTGTGTTATCAGAGTGATTGTACACCTGGTCAGTGTATCAGTGTGATATCAGGGTGAATGTACACCTGCTCAGTGTAAAGGTGTGATATCAGAGTGATTGTACACCTGGTCAGTGTGAAATCAGAGTGATTGTACACATGGTCAGTGTCTCAGTGTGACATCAGAGAGGTGTGTACACCCGGTCAGTGTATCAGTGTGATTGTACATCTGGTCAGTGTGTCAGTGTGATATCAGAGAAACTGTACACCAGGCCTGTGTGTCAGTGTGATATCAGGGTGATTAAACACAGGGCCAGTGTATCAGTGTGATATCCGAGTGATTGTACTCCCGGCCAGTGTATCAGAGTGATATCAAAATGATTGTACACCTGATCAGTGTATCAGTGTGATATCAGACTGATTGTACACATGGTCAGTGTGTCAGTGTGATATCAGTGAAATTGTATACCAGGTCAATGTATCAGTGAGATAGCAGAGTGATTGTACACCTGGTCAGTGTGATATCAGAGTGCTTGTACACCAGGTCAGTGTATCAGAGTGATATCAGAGTGATTGTACACCCGGTCAGTGAGTCAGTGTGATATCGGAGTGATTGTAGACATGGTCAGTGTATCAGTGTGATATCAGAGTGATTGTAGTCCTGGACAGTGTCTCAGTGTGATATCAGAGTGATTGTACACCTGGACAGTGTGATATCAGAGTGATTGTACACCCGGGCAGTGTATCAGAGTGATATCGGAGTGACTGCACAACTCATCAGTGAGTCAGTGTGATATCGGAGTGATTGTACACATGTTCAGTGTATCAGTGTGATATCACAGTGATTGTACACATGGTCAGTGTGTCAGTGTGATATCAGAGTTATTGTACACCAGGTCAGTGTGTCAGTGTGATATCAGAGTGATTGTACACCTGGTCAGTGTGTCAGTGTGATAGCAGTGTGAATTCACACCTGCTCAGAGTATCCATGTGATCTCAGAGTGACTGTACACCTGGGCAGTGTAAAATCAGAGTGATTGTACACACGGCCATTGTATCAGTGTGATATCAGAGTGATTGTACTCCCGGCCATTGTATCAGTGTGATATCAGAATGATTGTTCACCTGGTCAGTGTATCAGTGAGATCCTAGTGTGATTGTACACCTGCTCAGTGTGGCTGTGTGATATCAGATAGGATGTACACCCGCTGAGTGTATCAGTGTAATATCACAGTGATGGTACACATGGTCAGTGTCTCAGTGTGATATCACAGTGATTGTACACCCGGTCAGTGTGTCAGTGCGATATTTGAGTGATTGTACACCAGGGCAGTGTGGCTGGGTGATATCAGAGTGATTTTACACCTGGTCAGTGCATCAGTGTGATATCAGAGAGGTGTGTACACACGATCAGTGTATCAGTGTGATATCAGAGTGATTGTACATCTAGTCAGTGTGATATCAGAGTGATTGTACAGCTGGTCAGTGAATCAGTGTGATATCAGAGTGATTGTACTTCCGGCCAGTGTATCAGTGTGATATCAGAGTGATTGTACCCCTGGGTGGTGTATCAGTGTGATATCAGAGTGATTGTTCACCTGGTGAGTGTGTCAGTGTGATATCAGAGTGAATTCTCACATGCTCAGTGTATCAGAGTGATCTCAGAGTGACTGTACACCTGGGCAGTGTATCAGTGTGGTATCAGAGTGATTGTACACACGGTCAGTGTGGCAGTGTGATATCAGAGTGATTGTACACCTGGTCAGTGTGTCAGTGTGATAGCAGTGTGAATTCACACCTGCTCAGAGTATCCGTGTGATCTCAGAGTGACTGTACACCTGGGCAGTGTGAAATCAGAGTGATTGTACACTTGTTCAGTTTGTCAGTCTGATGTCAGTGTGATTGTACACACGGCCATTGTATCAGTGTGATATCACAGTGATTGTACATATGGTCAGTGTCTCAGTGTGACATCAGAGAGGATGTACACCTGGTCAGTGTATCAGTGTGATATCACAGTGATTGTACACCCGGTCAGTGTGTCAGTGCGATATTTGAGTGATTGTACACCAGGGCAGTGTGGCTGGGTGATATCAGAGTGATTTTACACCTGGTCAGTGCATCAGTGTGATATCAGAGAGGTGTGTACACACGATCAGTGTATCAGTGTGATATCAGAGTGATTGTATCCCTGGGTGGTGTATCAGTGTGATATCAGAGTGATGGTACACATGGTCAGTGTCTCAGTGTGATATCAGAGTGATTGTACACCTGGTCAGTGTCTCAGTGTGATATTACAGTGATTGTACATATGGTCAGTGTCTCAGTGTGACATCAGAGAGGATGTACACCTGGTCAGTGTATCAGTGTGATATCACAGTGATTGTACACCCGGTCAGTGTGTCAGTGCGATATTTGAGTGATTGTACACCAGGGCAGTGTGACTGGGTGATATCAGAGTGATTTTACACCGAGTCAGTGCATCAGTGTGATATCAGAGAGGTGTGTACACACGATCAGTGTATCAGTGTGATATCAGAGTGATTGTACCCCTGGGTGGTGTATCAGTGTGATATCAGAGTGATTGTTCACCTGGTGAGTGTGTCAGTGTGATATCAGAGTGAATTCTCACATGCTCAGTGTATCAGAGTGATCTCAGAGTGACTGTACACCTGGGCAGTGTATCAGTGTGGTATCAGAGTGATTGTACACACGGTCAGTGTGGCAGTGTGATATTGAAGTATAGTAGACTTGGTCATTGTGTCAGTGTGATAACAGTGTGGTTGTACACCTGGTCAGTGTGTCAGTGTGATATCAGAGTGATTGTACACCTGGTCATTGTGTCAGTGTGATAAAAGTGTGTTTGTACACCTGGTCAGTGTGTCAGTGTGATATCAGAGAGATTGTACATCCGGTCAGTGCATCAGAGTGATTGTACACCATTTCAGAGTATCAGTGTTATATCAGAGTGATTATACAACTGGTCAGTGTGTCAGTAAGATATCAGAGAGACTGTACACCACGGCAGTGTTTCAGGGTGATATCAGAATGATGGTACACCTGGTCAGTGCATCAGTGTGATATCAGAGAGATTGTACACCTGGTCAGTATGTCAGTGTGATGTCAGAGTGAGTGTTCACCTTGTCAGTGTGGCTCTGTGATATCACAGACGATGTACACCCGGTCAGTGTATTACTGTGATATCACAGAGGTTGTACACCCGATCAGTGACTCAGTGTGATATCACAGTGATTATACACCTGGTCAGTGTGATGTCAGAGAAACTGTACAACAGGTTAATGTATCAGTGAGATATCAGATTGATAGTACACCTTGTCAGTGTAAAATTGTAATATCAGTTTGATTGTACAGCTTGTCAGTGTGATATCAGAGTGATTGTACACTCGGTCGGTGAGTTGGAGTGATATCGGTGTGATGGTAGACCTGGGCAGTGTATCAGTGTGATGTCAGACTGATTGTACACCTGATCAGTGTCTCAGTGTGATATCAGAGTGACTGTACACCTGGTCAGTGTGGCTGTGTGATATTGGAATGATTGTACACATGGTCAGTGTCTCAGTGTGATATCAGAGAAACTGTACACACGGTCAGTGTATCAGTGTGATATCAGAGTGATTGTACACATGGTCATTGTGTCAGTGTGATATCGGAGCGATTGTACACCCGGAATGTATGTCAGAGTGATATCAGAGTCATTGCACACCTGGTCAGTGTATCAGTGTCATATCAAAGTGATTGTACACCTGGTCAGTGTGTCAGTACGATATTTGAGAGATTGGACAGCTGGTCAGTGTAAAGGTGTGATATCAGAGTGATTTTACACATGGAGAGTGTATCAGTGTGATATCAGAGTGATTGTACACCTAGTCAGTGTCTCAGTGTGACATCAGAGAGGTGTGTACACCCGGTCAGTGTATCAGTGTGATTGTACATCTGGTCAGTGTGTCAGTGTGATATCAGAGAAACTGTACACCAGGTCTGTGTATCAGTGTGATATCAGGGTGATTGTACACCTGCTCAGTGTAAAGGTGTGATATCAGAGTGATTGTACACCTGGTCAGTGTGAAATCAGAGTGATTGTACACATGGTCGGTGTCTCAGTGTGACATCAGAGAGGTGTGTACACCCGGTCAGTGCATCAGTGTGATTGTACATCTGGTCAGTGTGTCAGTGTGATATCAGAGAAACTCTACACCAGGCCTGTGTGTCAGTGTGATATCAGGGTGATTGTACACCTGCTCAGTGTGGCTGTGTTATATCAGAGAGGATGTACACCCTCTCAGTGTATCAGTGTGATATCACAGTGATTGTACACATGGTCAGTGTCTCAGTGTGATATCAGAGAGGATGTATACCCGGCCGGTGTATCAGTGTGATATCAGACTGATTGTACACTTGGTCAGTGTATCAGTGTGATATCACATTGATTGTACACATGCTCAGTGTGTCAGTGTGATATCAGAGTGACTGAACAGCTGGACAGTGTAAAAGTGTGATATCAGAGTGATTGTACACCTGGACAGTGTGAAATCAGAGTGATTGTACACATGGTCAGTGTCTCAGTGTGACATCAGAGAGGTGTGTACACCCGGTCAGTGCATCAGTGTGATTGTACATCTGGTCAGTGTGTCAGTGTGATATCAGAGAAATTCTACACCAGGCCTGTGTGTCAGTGTGATATCAGGGTGATTGTACACAGGACCAGTGTATCAGTGTGATATCCGAGTGATTGTACTCCCGGCCTGTGTATCAGAGTAATATCAAAATGATTGTACACCTGATCAGTGTATCAGTGAGATTTCAGTGTGATTGTACACCTGCTCAGTGTGGCTGTGTTATATCAGAGAGGATGTACACCCTCTCAGTGTATCAGTGTGATATCACAGTGATTGTACACATGGTCAGTGTCTCAGTGTGATATCAGAGAGGATGTACACCCGGCCGGTGTATCAGTGTGATATCAGACTGATTGTACACTTGGTCAGTGTATCAGTGTGATATCACATTGATTGTACACATGCTCAGTGTGTCAGTGTGATATCAGAGTGACTGAACAGCTGGACAGTGTAAAAGTGTGATATCAGAGTGATTGTACACCTGGACAGTGTGATATCACAGTGATTGTACACCCGGCTGGTGTATCAGTGTGATATCAGAGTGATTGTACACCCGGCCAGTGTATCAGTGTGATATCAGACTGATTGTACACATGTTCAGTGTATCAGTGCGATATCACAGTGATTGTACACATGGTCAGTGTGTCAGTGTGATATCAGAGTTATTGTACACCAGGTCAGTGTGTCAGTGTGATATCAGAGTGATTGTACACCTGGTCAGTGTCACAGTGTGATATCAGAGAAGATGTACACCCGGTAAGTGTATCAGTGTGATATCACAGTGATTGTTCACCTGATCAGTATGTCAGTGTGATGTCAGAGAAACTGTACACAAGTTCAGTGTATCAGTGTGATATCAGAGTGATTGTACACATGGTCAGTGTATCAGTGAGATTTCAGTTTGATTGTACACCTGCTCAGTGTGGCTGTGTTATATCAGAGAGGATGTACACCCTCTCAGTGTATCAGTGTGATATCACAGTGATTGTACACATGGTCAGTGTCTCAGTGTGATATCAGAGAGGATGTACACCCGGCCGGTGTATCGGTGTGATATCAGACTGATTGTACACTTGGTCAGTGCATCAGTGTGATATCACAGTGATTGTACAGCCGGCTGGTGTATCAGTGTGATATCAGAGTGATTGTACACCCGGCCAGTGTATCAGTGTGATATCAGACTGATTGTACACATGTTCAGTGTATCAGTACGATATCACAGTGATTGTACACATGGTCAGTGTGTCAGTGTGATATCAGAGTTATTGTACACCAGGTCAGTGTGTCAGTGTGATATCAGAGCGATTGTACACCTGGTCAGTGTCACAGTGTGATATCAGAGAAGATGTACACCCGGTAAGTGTATCAGTGTGATATCCAGTGATTGTTCACCTGATCAGTATGTCAGTGTGATGTCAGAGAAACTGTACACAAGTTCAGTGTATCAGTGTGATATCAGAGTGATTGTACACATGGTCATTGTGTCAGTGTGATATCAGAGGGAGTGTACACCCGGAAAGTCTGTCAGAGTGATATCAGAGTCATTGTACACCTGGTCAGTGTCTCAGAGTGACATCAGAGAGGTGTGTACACCCGGTCAGTGCATCAGTGTGATTGTACATCTGGTCAGTGTGTCAGTGTGATATCAGAGAAATTCTACACCAGGCCTGTGTGTCAGTGTGATATCAGGGTGATTGTACACAGGGCCATTGTATCAGTGTGATATCCGAGTGATTGTACTCCCGGCCAGTGTATCAGAGTAATATCAAAATGATTGTACACCTGATCAGTGTATCAGTGAGATTTCAGTGTGATTGTACACCTGCTCAGTGTGGCTGTGTTATATCAGAGAGGATGTACACCCTCTCAGTGTATCAGTGTGATATCACAGTGATTGTACACATGGTCAGTGTCTCAGTGTGATATCAGAGAGGATGTACACCCGGCCGGTGTATCGGTGTGATATCAGACTGATTGTACACTTGGTCAGTGTATCAGTGTGATATCACATTGATTGTACACATGCTCAGTGTGTCAGTGTGATATCAGAGTGACTGAACAGCTGGACAGTGTAAAAGTGTGATATCAGAGTGATTGTACACCTGGACAGTGTGATATCACAGTGATTGTACACCCGGCTGGTGTATCAGTGTGATATCAGAGTGATTGTACACCCGGCCAGTGTATCAGTGTGATATCAGACTGATTGTACACATGTTCAGTGTATCAGTGCGATATCACAGTGATTGTACACATGGTCAGTGTGTCAGTGTGATATCAGAGTTATTGTACACCAGGTCAGTGTGTCAGTGTGATGTCAGAGAAACTGTACACAAGTTCAGTGTATCAGTGTGATATCAGAGAAACTGTACACCAGGTCTGTGTATCAGTGCGATATCAGGGTGATTGTACATCTGGTCAGTGTAAAGGTGTGATATCAGAGTGATTGTACACCTGGTCAGTGTGAAATCAGAGTGATTGTACACATGGTCAGTGTCTCAGTGTGACATCAGAGAGGTGTGAACACCCGGTCAGTGCATCAGTGTGATGGTACATCTGGTCAGTGTGTCAGTGTGATATCAGAGAAACTGTACACAAGGTCAGTGTATCAGTGTGATATCAGAGTGATTGTACACATGGTAATTGTTTCAGTGTGATATTGGAACGAGTGTACACCCGGAAAGTCTGTCAGAGTGATATCAGAGTCATTGTACACCTGGTCAGTGTATCAGGGTCATATCAGAGTGATTTTACACATGGTCAGTGTATCAGTGTGATATCAGAGAGGTGTGTACACCCGGTCCGTGTATCAGTGTGATATCAGGGTGATGGTACACCCGGTCAGTGTGTCAGTGCGATATTTGAGTGATTGTACACCAGGGCAGTGTGGCTGGGTGATATCAGAGTGATTTTACACCTGGTCAGTGCATCAGTGTGATATCAGAGAGGTGTGTACACACGATCAGTGTATCAGTGTGATATCAGAGTGATTGTTCATCTAGTCAGTGTGATATCAGAGTGATTGTACAGCTGGTCAGTGAATCAGTGTGATATCAGAGTGATTGTACTTCCGGCCAGTGTATCAGTGTGATATCAGAGTGATTGTTCACCTGGTGAGTGTGTCAGTGTGATATCAGAGTGAATTCTCACATGCTCAGTGTATCAGAGTGATCTCAGAGTGACTGTACACCTGGGCAGTGTATCAGTGTGGTATCAGAGTGATTGTACACACGGCTGGTGTATCAGTGTGATATCAGAGTGATTGTACACCCGGCCAGTGTATCAGTGTGATATCAGACTGATTGTACACATGTTCAGTGTATCAGTGCGATATCAGAGTGATTGTACACATGGTCATTGTGTCAGTGTGATATCGGAGGGAGTGTACACCCGGAAAGTCTGTCAGAGTGATATCAGAGTCATTGTACACCTGGTCAGTGTATCAGTGTGATATCAGAGAGGTGTGTACACCCGGTCTGTGTATCAGTGTGATATCAGGGTGATGGTACACCTGGTCAGTGTAAAGGTGTGATATCAGAGTGATTGTACACCTCGTCAGTGTGAAATCAGAGTGACTGTACACTTGTTCAGTTTTGTCAGTCTGATGTCAGTGTGATTGTACACACGGCCAGTGTATCTGTGTGATATCAGAGTGATTGTACTCCCGGCCATTGTATCAGTGTGATATCAGAATGATTGTTCACCTGGTCAGTGTATCAGTGAGATCTCAGTGTGATTGTACACGTGCTCAGTGTGGCTGTGTGATATCAGAGAGGATGTACACCCGCTGAGTGTATCAGTGTAATATCACAGTGATGGTACACATGGTCAATGTCTCACTGTGATCTCAGAGTGACTGTACACTTGGGCAGTGTATCGGTGTGGTATCAGATGGATTGTACACCCGGAGAGCGTGTCAGAGTGAGATCAGAGTCATTGTACACCTGGTCAGAGTGGCTGTGTGAGATTGGATTGATTGTACACATGGTCAGTGTCTCCGTGTGATATCAGAGAAGATGTACACCCGGGCAGTGTAAAGGTGTGAAATCAGAGTGATTTTACACATGGTCAGTGTATCGGTGTGATATCAGAGAGGTGTGTACACATGGTCAGTGTATCAGTGTTAATGTACATCTGGTCAGTGTGTCAGTGTGATATCAGAGAAACTGTACACCAGGTCTGTGTATCAGTGCGATATCAGGGTGATTGTACATCTGGTCAGTGTAAAGGTGTGATATCAGAGTGATTGTACACCTGGTCAGTGTGAAATCAGAGTGATTGTACACATGGTCAGTGTCTCAGTGTGACATCAGAGAGGTGTGAACACCCGGTCAGTGCATCAGTGTGATGGTACATCTGGTCAGTGTGTCAGTGTGATATCAGAGAAACTGTACACAAGGTCAGTGTATCAGTGTGATATCAGAGTGATTGTACACATGGTAATTGTTTCAGTGTGATATTGGAACGAGTGTACACCCGGAAAGCCTGTCAGAGTGATATCAGAGTCATTGTACACCTGGTCAGTGTATCAGGGTCATATCAGAGTGATTTTACACATGGTCAGTGTATCAGTGTGATATCAGAGAGGTGTGTACACCCGGTCCGTGTATCAGTGTGATATCAGGGTGATGGTACACCCGGTCAGTGTGTCAGTGCGATATTTGAGTGATTGTACACCTGGTCAGTGCATCAGTGTGATATCAGAGAGGTGTGTACACACGATCAGTGTATCAGTGTGATATCAGAGTGATTGTTCATCTAGTCAGTGTGATATCAGAGTGATTGTACAGCTGGTCAGTGAATCAGTGTGATATCAGAGTGATTGTACTTCCGGCCAGTGTATCAGTGTGATATCAGAGTGATTGTTCACCTGGTGAGTGTGTCAGTGTGATATCAGAGTGAATTCTCACATGCTCAGTGTATCAGAGTGATCTCAGAGTGACTGTACACCTGGGCAGTGTATCAGTGTGGTATCAGAGTGATTGTACACACGGTCAGTGTGGCAGTGTGATATTGAAGTATAGTAGACTTGGTCATTGTGTCAGTGTGATAACAGTGTGGTTGTACACCTGGTCAGTGTGTCAGTGTGATATCAGAGTGATTGTACACCACGGCAGTGTTTCAGGGTGATATCAAAATGATGGTACACCTGGTCAGTGCATCAGTGTGATATCAGAGAGATTGTACACCTGGTCAGTATGTCAGTGTGATGTCAGAGTGAGTGTTCACCTTGTCAGTGTGGCTCTGTGATATCACAGACGATGTACACCCGGTCAGTGTATTACTGTGATATCACAGAGGGTGTACACCCGATCAGTGACTCAGTGTGATATCACAGTGATTATACACCTGGTCAGTGTGATGTCAGAGAAACTGTACAACAGGTTAATGTATCAGTGAGATATCAGATTGATAGTACACCTTGTCAGTGTAAAATTGTAATATCAGTTTGATTGTACAGCTTGTCAGTGTGATATCAGAGTGATTGTACACTCGGTCGGTGAGTTGGAGTGATATCGGTGTGATGGTAGACCTGGGCAGTGTATCAGTGTGATGTCAGTCTGATTGTACACCTGATCAGTGTCTCAGTGTGATATCAGAGAAACTGTACACACGGTCAGTGTATCAGTGTGATATCAGAGTGATTGTACACATGGTCATTGTGTCAGTGTGATATCGGAGCGATTGTACACCCGGAAAGTATGTCAGAGTGATATCAGAGTCATTGCACACCTGGTCAGTGTATCAGTGTCATATCAGAGTGATTGTACACCTGGTCAGTGTGTCAGTACGATATTTGAGAGATTGGACAGCTGGTCAGTGTAAAGGTGTGATATCAGAGTGATTTTACACATGGTGAGTGTATCAGTGTGATATCAGAGTGATTGTACACCTAGTCAGTGTCTCAGTGTGACATCAGAGAGGTGTGTACACCCGGTCAGTGTATCAGTGTGATAGCAGAGTGAATTCACACCTGCACAGAGTATCAGTGTGATCTCAGAGTGACTGTACACTTGGGCAGTGTATCAGTGTGATGTCAGTCTGATTGCACACCTGGTCAGTGTGTCAGTGTGATATCAGAGAAACTGTACACCAGGTCTGTGTATCAGTGTGATATCAGGGTGATTGTACACCTGCTCAGTGTAAAGGTGTGATATCAGAGTGATTGTACACCTGGTCAGTGTGAAATCAGAGTGATTGTACACATGGTCGGTGTCTCAGTGTGACATCAGAGAGGTGTGTACACCCGGTCAGTGCATCAGTGTGATTGTACATCTGGTCAGTGTGTCAGTGTGATATCAGAGAAACTCTACACAAGGCCTGTGTGTCAGTGTGATATCAGGGTGATTGTACACAGGGCCAGTGTATCAGTGTGATATCTGAGTGATTGTACTCCCGGCCAGTGTATCAGAGTCATATCAAAATGATTGTACACCTGATCAGTGTATCAGTGAGATTTCAGTGTGATTGTACACCTGCTCAGTGTGGCTGTGTTATATCAGAGAGGATGTACACCCTCTCAGTGTATCAGTGTGATATCAGAGTGATTGTACACATGGTCAGTGTCTCAGTGTGATATCAGAGAGGATGTACACCCGGCCGGTGTATCAGTGTGATATCAGACTGATTGTACACTTGGTCAGTGTATCAGTGTGATATCACATTGATTGTACACATGCTCAGTGTGTCAGTGTGATATCAGAGTGACTGAACAGCTGGACAGTGTAAAAGTGTGATATCAGAGTGATTGTACACCTGGACAGTGTGAAATCAGAGTGATTGTACACATGGTCAGTGTCTCAGTGTGACATCAGAGAGGTGTGTACACCCGGTCAGTGCATCAGTGTGATTGTACATCTGGTCAGTGTGTCAATGTGATATCAGGGTGATCGTACACAGGGCCAGTGTATCAGTGTGATATCCGAGTGATTGTACTCCCGGCCTGTGTACCAGAGTAATATCAAAATGATTGTACACCTGATCAGTGTATCAGTGAGATTTCAGTGTGATTGTACACCTGCTCAGTGTGGCTGTGTTATATCAGAGAGGATGTACACCCTCTCAGTGTATCAGTGTGATATCACAGTGATTGTACACATGGTCAGTGTCTCAGTGTGATATCAGAGAGGATGTACACCCGGCCGGTGTATCAGTGTGATATCAGACTGATTGTACACTTGGTCAGTGTATCAGTGTGATATCACATTGATTGTACACATGCTCAGTGTGTCAGTGTGATATCAGAGTGACTGAACAGCTGGACAGTGTAAAAGTGTGATATCAGAGTGATTGTACACCTGGACAGTGTGATATCACAATGATTGTACACCCGGCTGGTGTATCAGTGTGATATCAGAGTGATTGTACACCCGGCCAGTGTATCAGTGTGATATCAGACTGATTGTACACATGTTCAGTGTATCAGTGCGATATCACAGTGATTGTACACATGGTCAGTGTGTCAGTGTGATATCAGAGTTATTGTACACCAGGTCAGTGTGTCAATGTGATATCAGAGTGATTGTACACCTGGTCAGTGTCACAGTGTGATATCAGAGAAGATGTACACCCGGTAAGTGTATCAGTGTGATATCACAGTGATTGTTCACCTGATCAGTATGTCAGTGTGATGTCAGAGAAACTGTACACAAGTTCAGTGTATCAGTGTGATATCAGAGTGATTGTACACATGGTCATTGTGTCAGTGTGATATCGGAGGGAGTGTACACCCGGAAAGTCTGTCAGAGTGATATCAGAGTCATTGTACACCTGGACAGTGTATCAGTGTGATATCAGAGAGATGTGTACACCCGGTCCGTGTATCAGTGTGATATCAGGGTGATGGTACACCTGGCCAGTGTAAAGGTGTGATATCAGAGTGATTGTACACCTCGTCAGTGTGAAATCAGAGTGATTGTACACTTGTTCAGTTTTGTCAGTCTGATGTCAGTGTGATTGTACACACGGCCAGTGTATCAGTGTGATATCAGAGTGATTGTACTCCCGGCCATTGTATCAGTGTGATATCAGAATGATTGTTCACCTGGTCAGTGTATCAGTGAGATCTCAGTGTGATTGTACACGTGCTCAGTGTGGCTGTGTGATATCAGAGAGGATGTACACCCGCTGAGTGTATCAGTGTAATATCACAGTGATGGTACACATGGTCAATGTCTCACTGTGATCTCAGACTGACTGTACACTTGGACAGTGTATCGGTGTGGTATCAGATTGATTGTACACCCGGAGAGCGTGTCAGAGTGAGATCAGAGTCATTGTACACCTGGTCAGTGTGGCTGTGTGAGATTGGATTGATTGTACACATGGTCAGTGTCTCCGTGTGATATCAGAGAAGATGTACAACCGGGCAGTGTAAAGGTGTGAAATCAGAGTGATTTTACACATGGTCAGTGTATCAGTGTAATATCAGAGTGCTTGTACACCTGGTCAATGTCTCAGTGTGACATCAGAGAGGTGTGTACACACGGTCAGTGTATCAGTATTAATGTACATCTGGTCAGTGTGTCAGTGTGATATCAGAGAAACTGTACACCAGGTCTGTGTATCAGTGTGATATCAGGGTGATTGTACACCTGGTCAGTGTAAAGGTGTGATATCAGAGTGATTGTACACCTGGTCAGTCTGAAATCAGAGTGATTGTACACATGGTCAGAGTCTCAGTGTGACATCAGAGAGGTGTGAACACCCGGTCAGTGCATCAGTGTGACGGTACATCTGGTCAGTGTGTCAGTGTGATATCAGAGAAACTGTACACAAGGTCAGTGTATCAGTGTGATATCAGAGTGATTGTACACATGGTAATTGTTTCAGTGTGATATTGGAACGAGTGTACACCCGGAAAGTCTGTCAGAGTGATATCAGAGTCATTGTACACCTGGTCAGTGTATCAGTGTCATATCAGAGTGATTTTACACATGATCAGTGTATCAGTGTGATATCAGAGAGGTGTGTACACCCGGTCCGTGTATCAGTGTGATATCAGGGTGATGGTACACCTGGTTAGTGTAAAGCTGTGATATCAAAGTGATTGTACACCTGGTCAGTGTGAAATCACAGTGATTGTACACTTGTTCAGCTTGTCAGTCTGATGTCAGAGTGATTGTACACACGGCCAGTGTATCAGTGTGATATCAGAATGATTGTTCACCTGGTCAGTGTATCAGTGAGATCTCAGTGTGATTGTACACGTGCTCAGTGTGGCTGTGTGATATCAGATAGGATGTACACACGCTGAGTGTATCAGTGTAATATCACAGTGATTGTACACATGGTCAGTGTGTCAGTGTGATATCGGACGAGTGTACACCCGGAAAGCCTGTCAGAGTGATATCAGAGTCATTGTACACCTGGTCAGTGTATCAGTGTCATATCAGAGTGATTTTACACATGGTCAGTGTATCAGTGTGATATCAGATTGATAGTACACCTTGTCAGTGTAAAATTGTAATATCAGTTTGATTGTACAGCTTGTCAGTGTGATATCAGAGTGATTGTACACTCGGTCGGTGAGTTGGAGTGATATCGGTGTGATGGTAGACCTGGGCAGTGTATCAGTGTGATGTCAGTCTGATTGTACACCTGATCAGTGTCTCAGTGTGATATCAGAGAAACTGTACACACGGTCAGTGTATCAGTGTGATATCAGAGTGATTGTACACATGGTCATTGTGTCAGTGTGATATCGGAGCGATTGTACACCCGGAAAGTATGTCAGAGTGATATCAGAGTCATTGCACACCTGGTCAGTGTATCAGTGTCATATCAGAGTGATTGTACACCTGGTCAGTGTGTCAGTACGATATTTGAGAGATTGGACAGCTGGTCAGTGTAAAGGTGTGATATCAGAGTGATTTTACACATGGTGAGTGTATCAGTGTGATATCAGAGTGATTGTACACCTAGTCAGTGTCTCAGTGTGACATCAGAGAGGTGTGTACACCCGGTCAGTGTATCAGTGTGATAGCAGAGTGAATTCACACCTGCACAGAGTATCAGTGTGATCTCAGAGTGACTGTACACTTGGGCAGTGTATCAGTGTGATGTCAGTCTGATTGCACACCTGGTCAGTGTGTCAGTGTGATATCAGAGAAACTGTACACCAGGTCTGTGTATCAGTGTGATATCAGGGT